>NC_138202.1:162021451-162420499 GCF_964194415.1 Vipera berus | reverse complement strand
CTTGCCTTGCCTTGCCTTGCCTTGCCTTGCCTTGCCTTGCCTTGCCTTGCCTTGCCTTGCCTTGCCTTGCCTTGCCTTGCCTTGCCTTGCCTTGCCTTGCCTTGCCTTGCCTTGCCTTGCCTTGCCTTGCCTTGCCTTGCCTTGCCTTGCCTTGCCTTGCCTTGCCTTGCCTTGCCTTGCCTTGCCTTGCCTTGCCTTGCCTTGCCTTGCCTTGCCTTGCCTTGCCTTGCCTTGCCTTGCCTTGCCTTGCCTTGCCTTGCCTTGCCTTGCCTTGCCTTGCCTTGCCTTGCCTTGCCTTGCCTTGCCTTGCCTTGCCTTGCCTTGCCTTGCCTTGCCTTGCCTTGCCTTGCCTTGCCTTGCCTTGCCTTGCCTTGCCTTGCCTTGCCTTGCCTTGCCTTGCCTTGCCTTGCCTTGCCTTGCCTTGCCTTGCCTTGCCTTGCCTTGCCTTGCCTTGCCTTGCCTTGCCTTGCCTTGCCTTGCCTTGCCTTGCCTTGCCTTGCCTTGCCTTGCCTTGCCTTGCCTTGCCTTGCCTTGCCTTGCCTTGCCTTGCCTTGCCTTGCCTTGCCTTGCCTTGCCTTGCCTTGCCTTGCCTTGCCTTGCCTTGCCTTGCCTTGCCTTGCCTTGCCTTGCCTTGCCTTGCCTTGCCTTGCCTTGCCTTGCCTTGCCTTGCCTTGCCTTGCCTTGCCTTGCCTTGCCTTGCCTTGCCTTGCCTTGCCTTGCCTTGCCTTGCCTTGCCTTGCCTTGCCTTGCCTTGCCTTGCCTTGCCTTGCCTTGCCTTGCCTTGCCTTGCCTTGCCTTGCCTTGCCTTGCCTTGCCTTGCCTTGCCTTGCCTTGCCTTGCCTTGCCTTGCCTTGCCTTGCCTTGCCTTGCCTTGCCTTGCCTTGCCTTGCCTTGCCTTGCCTTGCCTTGCCTTGCCTTGCCTTGCCTTGCCTTGCCTTGCCTTGCCTTGCCTTGCCTTGCCTTGCCTTGCCTTGCCTTGCCTTGCCTTGCCTTGCCTTGCCTTGCCTTGCCTTGCCTTGCCTTGCCTTGCCTTGCCTTGCCTTGCCTTGCCTTGCCTTGCCTTGCCTTGCCTTGCCTTGCCTTGCCTTGCCTTGCCTTGCCTTGCCTTGCCTTGCCTTGCCTTGCCTTGCCTTGCCTTGCCTTGCCTTGCCTTGCCTTGCCTTGCCTTGCCTTGCCTTGCCTTGCCTTGCCTTGCCTTGCCTTGCCTTGCCTTGCCTTGCCTTGCCTTGCCTTGCCTTGCCTTGCCTTGCCTTGCCTTGCCTTGCCTTGCCTTGCCTTGCCTTGCCTTGCCTTGCCTTGCCTTGCCTTGCCTTGCCTTGCCTTGCCTTGCCTTGCCTTGCCTTGCCTTGCCTTGCCTTGCCTTGCCTTGCCTTGCCTTGCCTTGCCTTGCCTTGCCTTGCCTTGCCTTGCCTTGCCTTGCCTTGCCTTGCCTTGCCTTGCCTTGCCTTGCCTTGCCTTGCCTTGCCTTGCCTTGCCTTGCCTTGCCTTGCCTTGCCTTGCCTTGCCTTGCCTTGCCTTGCCTTGCCTTGCCTTGCCTTGCCTTGCCTTGCCTTGCCTTGCCTTGCCTTGCCTTGCCTTGCCTTGCCTTGCCTTGCCTTGCCTTGCCTTGCCTTGCCTTGCCTTGCCTTGCCTTGCCTTGCCTTGCCTTGCCTTGCCTTGCCTTGCCTTGCCTTGCCTTGCCTTGCCTTGCCTTGCCTTGCCTTGCCTTGCCTTGCCTTGCCTTGCCTTCCTCCATGCAAAGCAAACAAAATGCAGGCTACACTTGAGGGACAAAGATTGGCAGGATCAGAGTGTGAATGTCCCATGGTGGCAGTGCCAGAATCGAGGTACGCAAGCCCTGGGAATATCAGAACAAGGGAAGATATGGCGGGTAACCTGGTGGCAAGAAAAAGCAGTCACACTGTCACCGCTCTCTGATCTTGCCACTCTTTGTCTCTTAAGTGTAGTCTGCCTTTTGTTCCCTTCCTTGAGTTTGGTGCCGCCATTGCTTTCCCTTGCCACTAGCATACCTGCCCTATCTTTTCCAGCTCTCATGTTCAAATTGCCTAACATTCCTCAATCCCACCACTGCCACCAGTGGGCATTGACTCTCTGAACTTGCCACTGTTTGTCTTTTTAGTGTATAATCCACCGGATGCTTTTGTTCCCTTCTTTGATTTTGGTACCATCATTGCTTTCCCTTTCTGCCAGCTTACCTGCCATATCTTCTCTAGCTTTCATGTTGTCATTGCCTGCGTGCCTCCATTGTGGCCTTGCCAACACTGGGCACTGACACTCTGATCAATGGTGGCTGTGCTTGAATTGAGGCATGTAGGCAATGAACATCAGTTAGAGAAGATACAGCGGGTACTCTGGCAGCAAAGGAAAACAATGGTGGCAACAAATGAAGGGGGGAAAAAGGCAGACTACACTTAAGAGATAAAGAGTGCCAAGATCAGAGAGTCAATGCCAAGTGGTGGCAGTGCCAGAATGGAACCACACAGGCAATGAGAACATCAGAAAAAAAATGAGATACAGCAGGTAAGCTGGCAGGAAGTGAAAGCAATGGCGGCACCAAAGTCAAGGAAGGGAATGAAAGCATCAGAGAGTTGTAGTGCCAGAAGCGAGGCACGCAGGCTCTCTGAAGATCAGAAAAAGATAAGATACGGCGGGTACGCTGGCGGCGAGTTAAAGCAATGGCGGCACCAAAGTCAAGGAAGGGAATGAAAGCATCAGAGAGTTGTAGTGCCAGAAGCGAGGCACGCAGGCTCTCTGAAGATCAAAAAAAGATAAGATACGGCGGGTACACTGGCAGCGAGTTAAAGCAATGGCGGCACCAAAGTCAAGGAAGGGAATGAAAGCATCAGAGAGTTGTCGTGCCAGAAGCGAGGCACGCAGGCTCTCTGAAGATCAGAAAAAGATAAGATACGGCGGGTACGCTGGCGGCGAGTTAAAGCAATGGCGGCACCAAAGTCAAGGAAGGGAATGAAAGCATCAGAGAGTTGTAGTGCCAGAAGCGAGGCACGCAGGCTCTCTGAAGATCAAAAAAAGATAAGATACGGCGGGTATGCTGGCGGCGAGTTAAAGCAATGGCGGCACCAAAGTCAAGGAAGGGAATGAAAGAATCAGAGAGTTGTAGTGCCAGAAGCGAGGCACGCAGGCTCTCTGAAGATCAAAAAAAGATAAGATACGGCGGGTATGCTGGTGGCGAGTTAAAGCAATGGCGGCACCAAAGTCAAGGAAGGGAATGAAAGCATCAGAGAGTTGTAGTGCCAGAAGCGAGGCACGCAGGCTCTCTGAAGATCAAAAAAAGATAAGATACGGCGGGTATGCTGGCGGCGAGTTAAAGCAATGGCGGCACCAAAGTCAAGGAAGGGAATGAAAGCATCAGAGAGTTGTAGTGCCAGAAGCGAGGCACGCAGGCTCTCTGAAGATCAGAAAAAGATACGGCGGGTACGCTGGCGGCGAGTTAAAGCAATGGCGGCACCAAAGTCAAGGAAGGGAATGAAAGCATCAGAGAGTTGTCGTGCCAGAAGCGAGGCACGCAGGCTCTCTGAAGATCAGAAAAAGATACGGCGGGTACACTGGCGGCAAGTTAAAGCAATGGCGGCACCAAAGTCAAGGAAGGGAATGAAAGAAAAAAAACATTACACTTAAGGGTAGCTGTGCCAGCTTTCCATTCAAAAAAAGCCACCCCACCCATCACCCCACCCATTCTCTGCTCTGTTCTCCTCCATCTCAATCATTCTGGGCATGTGTCAAAGCTCTTTCCCGGGGTTCCTTCGTAGCAGCAGCTGCAGCAGCGTACAAGTAACTCCATCTGCGATGACGTAGGGGGGGCCCCCCTTCCTTCATCTGGAAACATGCAGGTGCAATGTCTTCTGAGCAGGATGACTCCAGCTGAATACGTTTACTCTGCAAAAAAGGACAAAAAAGCTTAAGTAAAAAACAGTGCCCATTAAGAAATGTGACTCAAATCACCCACTCCTTACCTGTAAACTCCAAGCTCTCACTGTCCCGCCACACAAAGGCAAACGTGGTCTTCTTGGTATCTCTCTTCTCCAAAAGGCAGGCCGATGAACGGTCTTTGCAGAAGGGCTCTACGTCCATCCATCGAGCCGGCTAATTCTAGAAAGAGGGAGAAACAGGTGGTTACAGACTGCTTCTTGTCCCCAAAGAGTGCTAAATGCAAATCACTAAATTGCTTAATACAAAACAGCTACTGAAGTTGACCCTATCTATGCTCAGAAAAAAGAGTGTGAACTGAATAGGACCCAAACTATTGGAACAATTCTGCGTTTCACCAGCCACTAGCTTGCCGCAAAGCTACTCAACTACCTTGTCCTATCTCTTTGTTTTGGATTTTGTTGCTAAGATGGCCCCTGGAGGTCTTTCTAAATCTCTCCTCTTTGCCCAACCCTCAGAGGATTTGAGAATAGGATAATCATACATCTCTTTGACCGAGCTTCGATCTGAAACTTATTCCCAAAGCTTAACTTGAACTAATTTCAATGGCATAACATTGCTCCAATTTTCAATTGGTATTTTTTTTTTATCATGGTAGGCACCTTGATGATTTAAAAAAACAAAAGTACTGGTGCTGCCGGCACAGTGATGGTTACCATTTCTGTTTTTTTTTTTATAACTGTGGGCAGCAATTAACCTTAGCAATTTTAAAAGTTTAGGTTATGTTTATTCCTATTGCTTAGTAGACTAAGGTTTAAGGTATAACCTATGTTTAGAGCTATTTCTAATTTTACATTTGTACGTTTCTAAGTTCCTTTATGTCTATCCAGCTTTTGTTTCTTCTACCATCTAAGTGCCTCAAAAAATACTAACAGGTAATCTATAAATAATGCAATTCAAATTGCTCTTAAAATTACACAAGAGAATCATTCAGAAATCAAAAGCTCAGCAAAAGAGATGCATTCCTACCTTGTCTCTAAATACCTGGAAAGTGGGGCCCACAAGCACCACCTGGCAGGCAAGCTAAAGGGCCCTTTGCAGTAGACTGCAAAACTCCGGACCTGGGCTGTGGGAAGACATTTCAAAAGGTCCATCCTGCTATTTCCCACCCAAACTGCAATATTTAGTGGAAATTGAGTATGTTTGGGAGCCAACTAAAAGCTACAACAGGCAGTGGGAAATACGGTTAGCCGCCTGTTACAGCTTTTAGTTGGCTCCCAAACATATTCAATTTCCATCCCCATCACTTTAAAAGGAAAAAGCCTGAACCTCAATAAAACTGGGAAAGAAAGACACCCCAAATTCCCCATTGACTACTTATCCGGTTTCCTGAGATCCAGCAGTGCTTCTTTCCCCAGAGCTGGCTCCAAAAGACTGAAGCGCTCTGCTCAGCCAGCAGCCTTTTATAGGACTGGCCTCACCCTTCTACCTGGGCCACACCCAATAGATCAGTGAAGGCACCTGCGACTGGGAGGAACTAGCAAAATTGCAAGCCAGACTCTGCAAAGACTCAAGTCTCCTGTTGCCTCCCTGACCCGCTTTTGATTCTGGTACATCTGAAGCAATTACCATTGAGGTGGTCTTGCCATCTCTGAGTGACCTACACGTGTACTGGCTGTTACCATTGACTTGCCCTGTCCGCCACTAAGTGAAACACGTCACTAAGTGAAACACATGTGTTGTCTGTTACCATTGAGTTGTTCTTGCCGCCTCCAAGTGACCTACACGTGCACTGGCTGTTACCATTGACTTGGTATGACCGTCGTTAAGTGAAACACGTCACTAAGTGAAACACATGTGTTGTCTGTTACCATTGAGTTGTTCTTGCCGCCTCCAAGTGACCTACACGTGCACTGGCTGTTACCATTGACTAGGTATGACCGTCACTAAGTGAAACACATGTGTTGTCTGTTACCATTGAGTTGTTCTTGCCGCCTCCAAGTGACCTACACGTGCACTGGCTGTTACCATTGACTTGGTATGACCGTCGCTAAGTGAAACACGTCACTAAGTGAAACACATGTGTTGTCTGTTACCATTGAGTAGTTCTTGCCGCCTCCAAGTGACCTACACGTGCAGTGGCTGTTACCATTGACTTGGTATGACCGTCGCTAAGTGAAACATGTCACTAAGTGAAACACATGTGTTGTCTGTTACCATTGAGTAGTTCTTGCCGCCTCCAAGTGACCTACACGTGCACTGGCTGTTACCATTGACTTGGTATGACCGTCGCTAAGTGAAACACATCACTAAGTGAAACACATGTGTTGTCTGTTACCATTGAGTTGTTCTTGCCATCTCCAAGTGACCTACACGTGTACTGGTTGTTACCATTGACTTGCCCTGTCCGCCACTAAGTGAAACACGTCACTAAGTGAAACACATGTGTTGTCTGTTACCATTGAGTAGTTCTTGCCGCCTCAAAGTGACCTACACGTGTACTGGCTGTTACCATTGACTTGCCCTGTCCGCCGCTAAGTGAAACACGTCACTAAGTGAAACACATGTGTTGTCTGTTACCATTGAGTTGTTCTTGTCGCCTCCAAGTGACCTACACGTGCACTGGCTGTTACCATTGACTTGCCCTGTCCGCCACTAAGTGAAACACGTCACTAAGTGAAACACATGTGTTGTCTGTTACCATTGAGTAGTTCTTGCCGCCTCCAAGTAACCTACACGTGCACTGGCTGTTACCATTGACTTGGTATGACCGTCATTAAGTGAAACACGTCACTAAGTGAAACACATGTGTTGTCTATTACCATTGAGTAGTTCTTGCCGCCTCCAAGTGACCTACACGTGCACTGGCTGTTACCATTGACTTGGTATTACCGTCACTAAGTGAAACACCTCACTAAGTGAAACACGTGTTGTCTGTTACCATTGAGTTGTTCTTGCCGCCTCCAAGTGACCTACACGTGCACTGGCTGTTACCATTGACTTGGTATGACCGTCACTAAGTGAAACACGTCACTAAGTGAAACACATGTGTTGTCTGTTACCATTGGGTTGATCTTGCTGCCTCCATGTGACCTACACGTGCACTGGCTGTTACCATTGACTTGGTATGACCATCACTAAGTGAAACACGTCACTAAGTGAAACACATGTGTTGTCTGTTACGATGGAGTTGATCTTGCCGTCTCTAAGTGACCTACATGTGCACTGGCTGTTACCATTGACTTGCCCTGTCTGCCACTAAGTGAAACACGTCACTAAGTGAAACACATGTGTTGTCTGTTAACATTGAGTTGTTCTTGCCGCCTCCAAGTGACCTACATGTGCACTGGCTGTTACCATTGACTTGGTATGACCGTCATTAAGTGAAACACGTCACTAAGTGAAACACATGTGTTGTCTGTTACCATTGAGTTGATCTTGCGGTCTCTAAGTGACCTAGACGTGCACTGGCTGTTACCGTTGACTTGCCCTGTCCGCCACTAACTGAAACACATCACTAAGTGAAACACATGTGTTGTCTGTTACCATTGAGTTGATCTTGCCGCCTCCAAGTGACCTACACGTGCACTGGCTGTTACCATTGACTTGGTATGACTGTCACTAAGTGAAACACGTCACTAAGTGAAACACATGTGTTGTCTGTTACCATTGAGTAGTTCTTGCCGCCTCCAAGTGACCTACACGTGCACTGGCTGTTACCATTGACTTGGTATGACCGTCGCTAAGTGAAACACGTCACTAAGTGAAACACATGTGTTGTCTGTTACCATTGAGTTGTTCTTGCCATCTCCAAGTGACCTACACGTTTACTGGCTGTTACCATTGACTTGCCCTGTCCGCCACTAAGTGAAACACGTCACTAAGTGAAACACATGTGTTGTCTGTTACCATTGAGTAGTTCTTGCCGCCTCCAAGTAACCTACACGTGCACTGGCTGTTACCATTGACTTGGTATGACCGTCATTAAGTGAAACACGTCACTAAGTGAAACACATGTGTTGTCTATTACCATTGAGTAGTTCTTGCCGCCTCCAAGTGACCTACAGGTGCACTGGCTGTTACCATTGACTTGGTATTACCGTCACTAAGTGAAACACCTCACTAAGTGAAACACGTGTTGTCTGTTACCATTGAGTTGTTCTTGCCGCCTCCAAGTGACCTACACGTGCACTGGCTGTTACCATTGACTTGGTATGACCGTCACTAAGTGAAACACGTCACTAAGTGAAACACATGTGTTGTCTGTTACCATTGAGTTGATCTTGCCGCCTACAAGTGACCTACACGTGCACTGGCTGTTACCATTGACTTGGTATGACCATCACTAAGTGAAACACGTCACTAAGTGAAACACATGTGTTGTCTGTTACGATGGAGTTGATCTTGCCGTCTCTAAGTGACCTACATGTGCACTGGCTGTTACCATTGACTTGCCCTGTCTGCCACTAAGTGAAACACGTCACTAAGTGAAACACATGTGTTGTCTGTTACCATTGAGTTGATCTTGCGGTCTCTAAGTGACCTAGACGTGCACTGGCTGTTACCATTGACTTGCCCTGTCCGCCACTAACTGAAACACATCACTAAGTGAAACACATGTGTTGTCTGTTACCATTGAGTTGATCTTGCCGCCTCCAAGTGACCTACACGTGCACTGGCTTTTACCATTGACTTGGTATGACCGTCACTAAGTGAAACACATCACTAAGTGAAACACATGTGTTGTCTGTTACCATTGAGTTGATCTTGCGGTCTCTAAGTGACCTAGACGTGCACTGGCTGTTACCATTGACTTGCCCTGTCCGCCACTAACTGAAACACATCACTAAGTGAAACACATGTGTTGTCTGTTACCATTGAGTTGATCTTGCCGCCTCCAAGTGACCTACACGTGCACTGGCTTTTACCATTGACTTGGTATGACCGTCACTAAGTGAAACACGTCAGTAAGTGAAACACATGTGTTGTCTGTTACCATGGAGTTGATCTTGCCGTCTCTAAGTGACCTAGACGTGCACTGACTGTTACCATTGACTTGCCCTGTCTGCCACTAAGTGAAACACGTCACTAACTGAAACACATGTGTTGTCTGTTACCATTGAGTTGTTCTTGCCGCCTCCAAGTGACCTACACGTGCACTGGCTGTTACCATTGACTTGGTATGACTGTCACTAAGTGAAACATGTCACTAAGTGAAACACATGTGTTGTCTGTTACCATTGAGTTGATCTTGCTGCCTCCAAGTGACCTACACGTGCACTGGCTGTTACCATTGACTTGGTCTTACCGTCACTAAGTGAAACATGTCACTAAGTGAAACACATGTGTTGTCTGTTACCATTGAGTTGATCTTGCGGTCTCTAAGTGACCTAGACGTGCGCTGGCTGTTACCATTGACTTGCCCATTCTGCCACTAAGTGAAACACGTCACTAAGTGAAACACATGTGTTGTCTGTTACCATTGAGTTGTTCTTGCCATCTCTAAGTGACCTACACGTGCACTGGCTGTTACCATTGACTTGGTATGACTGTCACTAAGTGAAACACGTCACTAACTGAAACACATGTGTTGTCTGTTACCATTGAGTTGATCTTGCCGCCTCCAAGAGACCTACACGTGCACTGGCTGTTACCATTGACTTGGTATGACCGTCACTAAGTGAAACACGTCACTAAGTGAAACACGTGTGTTGTCTGTTACCATGGAGTTGATCTTGCCGTCTCTAAGTGACCTACATGTGCACTGGCTGTTACCATTGACTTGCCCTGTCTGCCACTAAGTGAAACATGTCACTAAGTGAAACACATGTGTTGTCTGTTACCATTGAGTTGTTCTTGCCGCCTCCAAGTGACCTACACGTGCACTGGCTGTTACCATTGACTTGGTATGACCGTCATTAAGTGAAACACGTCACTAAGTGAAACACATGTGTTGTCTGTTACCATTGAGTTGATCTTGCTGCCTCCAAGTGACCTACACGTGCACTGGCTGTTACCATTGACTTGGTATGACCGTCGCTAAGTGAAACACATCAATAAGTGAAACACGTGTTGTCTGTTACCATTGAGTTGTTCTTGCCATCTCCAAGTGACCTACACGTGTACTGGCTGTTACCATTGACTTGCCCTGTCCGCCACTAAGTGAAACACGTCACTAAGTGAAACACATGTGTTGTCTGTTACCATTGAGTAGTTCTTGCCGCCTCAAAGTGACCTACACGTGTACTGGCTGTTACCATTGACTTGCCCTGTCCGCCGCTAAGTGAAACACGTCACTAAGTGAAACACATGTGTTGTCTGTTACCATTGAGTTGTTCTTGTCGCCTCCAAGTGACCTACACGTGCACTGGCTGTTACCATTGACTTGCCCTGTCCGCCACTAAGTGAAACACGTCACTAAGTGAAACACATGTGTTGTCTGTTACCATTGAGTAGTTCTTGCCGCCTCCAAGTAACCTACACGTGCACTGGCTTTTACCATTGACTTGGTATGACCGTCACTAAGTGAAACACGTCAGTAAGTGAAACACATGTGTTGTCTGTTACCATTGAGTAGTTCTTGCCGCCTCCAAGTGACCTACACGTGCACTGGCTGTTACCATTGACTTGGTATTACCGTCACTAAGTGAAACACCTCACTAAGTGAAACACGTGTTGTCTGTTACCATTGAGTTGTTCTTGCCGCCTCCAAGTGACCTACACGTGCACTGGCTGTTACCATTGACTTGGTATGACCGTCACTAAGTGAAACACGTCACTAAGTGAAACACATGTGTTGTCTGTTACCATTGAGTTGATCTTGCTGCCTCCATGTGACCTACACGTGCACTGGCTGTTACCATTGACTTGGTATGACCATCACTAAGTGAAACACGTCACTAAGTGAAACACATGTGTTGTCTGTTACGATGGAGTTGATCTTGCCGTCTCTAAGTGACCTACATGTGCACTGGCTGTTACCATTGACTTGCCCTGTCTGCCACTAAGTGAAACACGTCACTAAGTGAAACACATGTGTTGTCTGTTAACATTGAGTTGTTCTTGCCGCCTCCAAGTGACCTACATGTGCACTGGCTGTTACCATTGACTTGGTATGACCGTCATTAAGTGAAACACGTCACTAAGTGAAACACATGTGTTGTCTGTTACCATTGAGTTGATCTTGCGGTCTCTAAGTGACCTAGACGTGCACTGGCTGTTACCATTGACTTGCCCTGTCCGCCACTAACTGAAACACATCACTAAGTGAAACACATGTGTTGTCTGTTACCATTGAGTTGATCTTGCCGCCTCCAAGTGACCTACACGTGCACTGGCTGTTACCATTGACTTGGTATGACTGTCACTAAGTGAAACACGTCACTAAGTGAAACACATGTGTTGTCTGTTACCATTGAGTAGTTCTTGCCGCCTCCAAGTGACCTACACGTGCACTGGCTGTTACCATTGACTTGGTATGACCGTCGCTAAGTGAAACACGTCACTAAGTGAAACACATGTGTTGTCTGTTACCATTGAGTTGTTCTTGCCATCTCCAAGTGACCTACACGTTTACTGGCTGTTACCATTGACTTGCCCTGTCCGCCACTAAGTGAAACACGTCACTAAGTGAAACACATGTGTTGTCTGTTACCATTGAGTAGTTCTTGCCGCCTCCAAGTAACCTACACGTGCACTGGCTGTTACCATTGACTTGGTATGACCGTCATTAAGTGAAACACGTCACTAAGTGAAACACATGTGTTGTCTATTACCATTGAGTAGTTCTTGCCGCCTCCAAGTGACCTACAGGTGCACTGGCTGTTACCATTGACTTGGTATTACCGTCACTAAGTGAAACACCTCACTAAGTGAAACACGTGTTGTCTGTTACCATTGAGTTGTTCTTGCCGCCTCCAAGTGACCTACACGTGCACTGGCTGTTACCATTGACTTGGTATGACCGTCACTAAGTGAAACACGTCACTAAGTGAAACACATGTGTTGTCTGTTACCATTGAGTTGATCTTGCCGCCTACAAGTGACCTACACGTGCACTGGCTGTTACCATTGACTTGGTATGACCATCACTAAGTGAAACACGTCACTAAGTGAAACACATGTGTTGTCTGTTACGATGGAGTTGATCTTGCCGTCTCTAAGTGACCTACATGTGCACTGGCTGTTACCATTGACTTGCCCTGTCTGCCACTAAGTGAAACACGTCACTAAGTGAAACACATGTGTTGTCTGTTAACATTGAGTTGTTCTTGCCGCCTCCAAGTGACCTACACGTGCACTGGCTGTTACCATTGACTTGGTATGACCGTCATTAAGTGAAACACATCACTAAGTGAAACACATGTGTTGTCTGTTACCATTGAGTTGATCTTGCGGTCTCTAAGTGACCTAGACGTGCACTGGCTGTTACCATTGACTTGCCCTGTCCGCCACTAACTGAAACACATCACTAAGTGAAACACATGTGTTGTCTGTTACCATTGAGTTGATCTTGCCGCCTCCAAGTGACCTACACGTGCACTGGCTTTTACCATTGACTTGGTATGACCGTCACTAAGTGAAACACGTCAGTAAGTGAAACACATGTGTTGTCTGTTACCATGGAGTTGATCTTGCCGTCTCTAAGTGACCTAGACGTGCACTGACTGTTACCATTGACTTGCCCTGTCTGCCAGTAAGTGAAACACGTCACTAACTGAAACACATGTGTTGTCTGTTACCATTGAGTTGTTCTTGCCGCCTCCAAGTGACCTACACGTGCACTGGCTGTTACCATTGACTTGGTATGACTGTCACTAAGTGAAACATGTCACTAAGTGAAACACATGTGTTGTCTGTTACCATTGAGTTGATCTTGCTGCCTCCAAGTGACCTACACGTGCACTGGCTGTTACCATTGACTTGGTCTTACCGTCACTAAGTGAAACATGTCACTAAGTGAAACACATGTGTTGTCTGTTACCATTGAGTTGATCTTGCGGTCTCTAAGTGACCTAGACGTGCGCTGGCTGTTACCATTGACTTGCCCATTCTGCCACTAAGTGAAACACGTCACTAAGTGAAACACATGTGTTGTCTGTTACCATTGAGTTGTTCTTGCCATCTCTAAGTGACCTACACGTGCACTGGCTGTTACCATTGACTTGGTATGACTGTCACTAAGTTTAACACGTCACTAACTGAAACACATGTGTTGTCTGTTACCATTGAGTTGATCTTGCCGCCTCCAAGAGACCTACACGTGCACTGGCTGTTACCATTGACTTGGTATGACCGTCACTAAGTGAAACACGTCACTAAGTGAAACACGTGTGTTGTCTGTTACCATGGAGTTGATCTTGCCGTCTCTAAGTGACCTACATGTGCACTGGCTGTTACCATTGACTTGCCCTGTCTGCCACTAAGTGAAACATGTCACTAAGTGAAACACATGTGTTGTCTGTTACCATTGAGTTGTTCTTGCCGCCTCCAAGTGACCTACACGTGCACTGGCTGTTACCATTGACTTGGTATGACCGTCATTAAGTGAAACACGTCACTAAGTGAAACACATGTGTTGTCTGTTACCATTGAGTTGATCTTGCTGCCTCCAAGTGACCTACACGTGCACTGGCTGTTACCATTGACTTGGTCTGACCGTCACTAAGTGAAACATGTCACTAAGTGAAACACATGTGTTGTCTGTTACTATTGAGTTGGTCTTGCCGCCTCCAAGAGACTTACACGTGCACTGGCTGTTACCATTGACTTGCCCATTCTGCCACTAAGTGAAACACGTCACTAAGTGAAACACATGTGTTGTCTGTTACCATTGAGTTGTTCTTGCCATCTCTAAGTGACCTACACGTGCACTGGCTGTTACCATTGACTTGGTATGACCGTCACTAAGTGAAACACGTCACTAACTGAAACACATGTGTTGTCTGTTACCATTGAGTTGATCTTGCCGCCTCCAAGTGACCTACACGTGCACTGGCTGTTACCATTGACTTGGTATGACCGTCACTAAGTGAAACACGTCACTAAGTGAAACACGTGTGTTGTCTGTTACCATGGAGTTGATCTTGCCGTCTCTAAGTGACCTACATGTGCACTGGCTGTTACCATTGACTTGCCCTGTCTGCCACTAAGTGAAACACGTCACTAAGTGAAACACATGTGTTGTCTGTTACCATTGAGTTGTTCTTGCCGCCTCCAAGTGACCTACACGTGCACTGGCTGTTACCATTGACTTGGTATGACCGTCATTAAGTGAAACACGTCACTAAGTGAAACACATGTGTTGTCTGTTACCATTGAGTTGATCTTGCTGCCTCCAAGTGACCTACACGTGCACTGGCTGTTACCATTGACTTGGTCTGACCGTCACTAAGTGAAACATGTCACTAAGTGAAACACATTTGCTGGCTGTTACCATTGAGTTGGTCTTGCCATCTCTTGCGTGACCTACACCTGCACTGGCTGTTTCCATTGACTTGGCCTGTCCGCCACTAAGTGAAACACATCACCAAGTGAAACATGTGGGTTGTTTTTTTAATCCCAGTTATATCCCGCCCTTCTCCAAAGACTCATGGAGGCTTACAATCTAAGAAGCACAAATCAATGTGGTTAGCAATGTGTTGGCTGTTACCATTGAGTTGGTCTTGCCATCTCTTGCGTGACCTACACCTGCACTGGCTGTTACTGTTCACTTGGTCTGACCGTCACTAAGTGAAATACGTTACTAAGCGAAACACATGTGTTGTCTGTTACCATTGAGTTGGTCTTGCCATCTCTAAGTGACCTACACATGCAATGGCTTTTACCATTGACTTGGCATGACCGTCACTAAGTGAAACACATCACTAAGTGAAACATGTGGGTTGTTTTTTTAATCCCATTTATATCCCGCCCTTCTCCAAAGACTCATGGAGGCTTACAATCTAAGAAGCACAAATCAATGTGCTTAGCAATGTGTTGGCTGTTACCATTGAGTTGGTCTTGCCATCTCTTGAGTGACCTACACCTGCACTGGCTGTTACCATTGACTTGACCTGTCCGCCACTAATTGAAACATGTCACTAAGTGAAACATGTGTTGTCCGTTACCATTCAGTTGGTCTTGCCGTCTCTAAGTGACCTACATGTGCACTGGCTGTTACCGTTGATTTGGTCTGACGGTCACTAAGTGAAACACATCACTAAGTGAAACACATGTGTTGTCTGTTACCATTGAGTTGGTCTTGCCGCCTCCAAGTGACCTACACGTGCACTGGCTGTTACCATTGACTTGCCCTGTCCGCCACTAAGTGAAACACATCACCAAGTGAAACACATGTTGTCTGTTACCATTGAGTTGGTCTTGCCGCCTCTAAGTTACCTACACGTGCACTGGCTGTTACCATTGACTTGCCCTGTCCGCCACTGTGAAACACGTCACTAAGCGAAACACATGTGTTGTCTGTTACCATTGAGTTGGTCTTGCCATCTCTAAGTGACCTACACATGCAATGGCTTTTACCATTGACTTGGCATGACCGTCACTAAGTGAAACACATCACTAAGTGAAACATGTGGGTTGTTTTTTTAATCCCATTTATATCCCGCCCTTCTCCAAAGACTCAGGGCGGCTTACAATCTAAGAAGCACAAATCAATGTGCTTAGCAATGTGTTGGCTGTTACCATTGAGTTGGTCTTGCCATCTCTTGAGTGACCTACACGTGCACTGGCTGTTACCATTGACTTGGTCTGACCGTCACTAAGTGAAACATGTCACTAAGTGAAACATGTGTTGTCTGTTGCCATTCAGTTGGTCTTGCCGTCTCTAAGTGACCTACATGTGCACTGGCTGTTACCGTTGATTTGGTCTGACCGTCACTAAGTGAAACATGTCACTAAGTGAAACACATGTGTTGGCTGTTACCATTGAGTTGATCTTGCCATCTCTGAGTGAGTGACCTACACGCGCACTGGCTGTTACCATTGACTTGGTCTGACCGTCACTAAGTGGAATACGTCACTAAGTGAGACACGTGAATTGGCTGTAAGTTGGTCTTACAGTCACTAAGGGAGCTATTTGGCCTGCTGCCCTCAGGAGCATTGAGTGTGTGAGGGCAGTACCATTAGTTTGGTTCTGCAGCCACGATTGACCCTCGAGTAGGCGGCTTATTACCTTGATGGGCTCTGCCTCCTTTTAGTACTCTGCTCCTTAATATTGAGATTACTCACAGCACACCACTGAGGGTATACCATCTGTTTTTGAGATCCCTCTCAGCATATCACTGAGATATCTCTGATTGCAATGGCAGACGACTCGGCATCTCAAACTTCTCCAAGAAAAGGAAGTCGAAATCCTCCACCCAGGAGGCGACTGGCAAACTGAAGGCCAAGGCTATTTCAAGAGCCTTGGTGGAGCAGTGGGCTAATGCCTCCTTAAGTAACACCAGCTGCCTGCAATTAGTGCGGGTTCGAGTCCCACCAGGCTCAAGGTTGACTCAGCCTTCCATCCTTCCGAGGTAGGTAAAATGAGGACCCAGATTGTTGGAGGCAATAAGCTGACTTTGTAATAATGCCGCTTGGGGGTGTGTGTGAAAGCCCTAATAAGCAGGCATATACATAGAATGAAGGCTACTGCTAAGCTTGTAAGCCGCCCTGAGTCTTCGGAGAAGGGCGGGATATAAATGGAATTAAAATTAAAAAATTAAAATTAAATTAATTAAATTAAAAATTTCTGCCAAGAAATCTTCTAAGGCGGCTGAGAAGGAGGCCTTAGAGAAACAATTCTCCAGGGCACAAAGGCGACATGGTGCTGAGGCCTCTGGAATGACATCTCCAGATCTCGTGGAGACTTTAGTCTTTGGTCCACAGCTTGCTCCTTCTACTTCAACTGTCCCAGGGGCTCTGTCCCCATAAGGAGAGTCAGTGTTATCTCCATTTACCAGGACAGCACAGGTGGAAATGGTTCCTTGTAGCGAGAGACCTGACTTCCAGAGCCCTGCCCCCCCACATCAACATCAAAGTTCATACACCTCGGACCTGAGGAGACTTGCACGCCCACAGTGTCTGGGCCTTGGTCCTCAGAAACTCATGTCTTGTTGTCGCAAGGGCAATTGCAGGTCCTGATCCAGGGGATCAGATGGAATAGGTTGTTGGAGGATGGGGACATGTGTCCTGATCCTCCTCCCTTCATAAAGGTTAAAGGCAGTGCTTTTTTTGTAAAAGAAAAAGGTGCCGGAACTCACACGTGTCAT
The DNA here is from genome assembly GCF_964194415.1 of Vipera berus. Lineage (NCBI taxonomy): Eukaryota > Metazoa > Chordata > Lepidosauria > Squamata > Viperidae > Vipera > Vipera berus. The sequence goes on along the minus strand of NC_138202.1, from coordinate 162,403,364 downwards.
ACAACCTGCCTTGCCTACCCTACAAGGTTCCATCCAAAAAAGGTGCCGGAACTCCGTTCTGAGCGTTCTATGAGAAAAAAAGCCCTGGTTAAAGGTAAAGGTTCCCCCGCACATGCGTGCTAGTCGTTTCCGACTCTAAGGGCCGGTGCTCATCTCCGTTTCAAAGCCGAAGAGCCAGCGCTTGTCCAAGGACGTCTCCGTGGTCATGTGGCCGGCATGACTAGACGCCAAAGGCGCACGGAACGCTGTTACCTTCCCACCGTAGTGGTCCCTATTTTTCTACTTGCATTTTTACGGGCTTTCGAACTGCTAGGTGGGCAGAAGCTGGGATGAGTAACAGGCGCTCATTCTGTTACGCGGCACTCGGGATTTGACCCGCCAAACTGTCGACCTTCTGATCGACAAGCTCAGCTTCCTAACCCACTGAGCCACCATGTCCCTCCCTTCATAGAACTATAATAATAATAATAATAATAATAATAATAATAATAATAATAATAATAATAATAATAATAAGAAGAAGAAGAAGAAGAAGAAGAAGAAGAAGAAGAAGAAGAAGAAGAAGAAGAAGAAGAAGAAGAAGAAGAAGAAGAAGTTGGAAGGGACCTTGGAGGTCATCTAGTCCAACCCCCTGCTCAGGCAGGAAACCTTATACCATTTCAGGCAAATGGCTGTCCAGTCTCTTCTTAAAAACCTCCAGTGTTGGAGCATTCACCACCTCTGGAGGCAGGTTGTTCATCAATCCATCTCTCTTTAAATCAATGCTCCACAAGGCCAGTAGTGTCGCAAAAATTGGCTCTAGTTCCCAGGAAAGGCCCTCCACCAGCCAGGACACCCGTTCACCTTCATCCAACAGCAATTGCCTGTCCTCCCTTATTCCTGGGCACGATACAGTCTCAATGGGGGACTCTAGGCACCTTTCCCCCCACTGGGGGTAGGAGATAAAAGGTGTCTTTTTTAATGTGGATCCGGCACTTTCAGCGGTGTTAGATGTTCCTGCTGTGGATGAACCATTAACGCCGTTGTTCTCTTCCTCTGCGGTGTCAGGAGATATGGCTGAAGCTCTGGAGGTGGCATGGGCCCTAAGAGCGGCTAATTCCACCTCCTTTTTTCGCAAGATCCTCCATTCTCTGGATCCGTCAACTACAGACCAGAATCCCACTGGAGGAAGTGCGCTTGCCCCAGGATTTGAGCACGTTAGTGCTGCCTCAGAATTCACGGCGGACGCGTCACTACGTGCTGCCAGATTTTCGTCTCGATCCATGGCATCCAATGTCACCGCTCGCAGACTCTTGTGGCTTAAGGGTTGGCGGGCTGATGTCCGGTCCAAGTGGTGCTGAGCAGCTGCTCCGTACCGCGGTGGACAGCTAATTGGGAGGCGCTGAATCCTTATCTGATGGAATGCAGGGAGAAACGCCAGGCATTATCCAACCTTTCAAAAGAGCGGATAGGAGAACTACCACCTACAACCGTGGGCATTCCTTTCGATCAGGGTCCAGATCCATGTTTGGCCACGTCTTCCGTTCTTTAAAATAAAAATAAAATAAAAATAAATAAATCTGATCCCCTGGATCAGGAGCTGCAATTGCCCTTGTGACAACAAGACATGAGGTTCTGAGGACCAAGGCCCAGACGCTGTGCCCTGGAGAATTGTTTCTCTAAGGCCCGGTGCCTCCTGCTGGCCTCCTTCTCAGCCGCCTTAGAAGATTTCTTGGCAGAAATTTTTAATTTAATTAATTTAATTTTAATTTTTTAATTTTAATTCCATTTATATCCCGCCCTTCTCCGAAGACTCAGGGCGGCTTACAAGCTTAGCAGTAGCCTTCATTCTATGTATATGCCTGCTTATTAGGGCTTTCACACAAACCCCCAAGCGGCATTATTACAAAGTCAGCTTATTGCCTCCAACAATCTGGGTCCTCATTTTACCTACCTCGGAAGGATGGAAGGCTGAGTCAACCTTGAGCCTGGTGGGACTCGAACCCGCACTAATTGCAGGCAGCTGGTGTTACTTAAGGAGGCATTAGCCCACTGCTCCACCAAGGCTCTTGAAATAGCCTTGGCCTTCAGTTTGCCAGTCGCCTCCTGGGTGGAGGATTTCGACTTCCTTTTCTTGGAGAAGTTTGAGATGCCGAGTCGTCTGCCATTGCAATCAGAGATATCTCAGTGATATGCTGAGAGGGATCTCAAAAACAGATGGTATACCCTCAGTGGTGTGCTGTGAGTAATCTCAATATTAAGGAGCAGAGTACTAAAAGGAGGCAGAGCCCATCAAGGTAATAAGCCGCCTACTCGAGGGTCAATCGTGGCTGCAGAACCAAACTAATGGTACTGCCCTCACACACTCAATGCTCCTGAGGGCAGCAGGCCAAATAGCTCCCTTAGTGACTGTAAGACCAACTTACAGCCAATTCACGTGTCTCACTTAGTGACGTATTCCACATAGTGACGGTCAGACCAAGTCAATGGTAACAGCCAGTGCGCGTGTAGGTCACTCACTCAGAGATGGCAAGATCAACTCAATGGTAACAGCCAACACATGTGTTTCACTTAGTGACATGTTTCACTTAGTGACGGTCAGACCAAATCAACGGTAACAGCCAGTGCACATGTAGGTCACTTAGAGACGGCAAGACCAACTCAATGGTAACAGCCAACAAATGTGTTTCACTTAGTAACGTATTTCACTTAGTGACGGTCAGACCAAGTGAACAGTAACAGCCAGTGCACGTGTAGGTCACTCAAGAGATGGCAAGACCAACTCAATGGTAACAGCCAACACATTGCTAACCACATTGATTTGTGCTTCTTAGATTGTAAGCCGCCCTGAGTCTTCGGAGAAGGGCGGGATATAAATGGGATTAAAAAAACAACCCACATGTTTCACTTACTGATGTGTTTCACTTAGTGGCGGACAGGCCAAGTCAATGGTAACAGCCAGTGCAGGTGTAGGTCACGCAAGAGATGGCAAGACCAACTCAATGGTAACAGACAACACATTGCTAAGCACATTGATTTGTGCTTCTTAGATTGTAAGCCGCCCTGAGTCTTCGGAGAAGGGCGGGATATAAATGGGATTAAAAAAAACACACCACGTTTCACTTAGTGATGACTTTCACTTAGTGACGGTCAGACCAAGTCAACGGTAACAGCCAGTGCACGTGTAGGTCACTTAGAGGCGGCAAGATCAACTCAATGGTAACAGACAACACATGTGTTTCACTTAGTGATGTGTTTCACTTAGTGGCGGACAGGGCAAGTCAATGGTAACAGCCAGTGCACGTGTAGGTCACTTGGAGGCGGCAAGATCAACTCAATGGTAACAGACAACATGTGTTTCACTTGGTGATGTGTTTCACTTAGTGACGGACAGGGCAAGTCAATGGAAACAGCCAGTGCAGGTGTAGGTCACGCAAGAGATGGCAAGACCAACTCAATGGTAACAGCCAACACATTGCTAAGCACATTGATTTGTGCTTCTTAGATTGTAAGCCTCCATGAGTCTTTGGAGAAGGGCGGGATATAAATGGGATTAAAAAAACAACCCACATGTTTCACTTAGTGATGTGTTTCACTTAGTGACGGTCAGACCAAGTCAACGGTAACAGCCAGTGCACGTGTAGGTCACTTAGAGGCGGCAAGATCAACTCAATGGTAACAGACAACACATGTGTTTCACTTAGTGATGTGTTTCACTTAGTGGCGGACAGGGCAAGTCAATGGTAACAGCCAGTGCACGTGTAGGTCACTTGGAGGCGGCAAGATCAACTCAATGGTAACAGACAACACATGTGTTTCACTTAGTGACGTGTTTCACTTAGCGACGGTCATACCAAGTCAATGGTAACAGCCAGTGCACGTGTAGGTCACTTGGAGGCGGCAAGACCAACTCAATGGTAACAGACAACACATGTGTTTCACTTAGTGACGTGTTTCACTTAGCGACGGTCATACCAAGTCAATGGTAACAGCCAGTGCACGTGTAGGTCACTTGGAGGCGGCAAGACCAACTCAATGGTAACAGACAACACATGTGTTTCACTTAGTGACGTGTTTCACTTAGTGGCGGACAGGCCAAGTCAATGGTAACAGCCAGTGCACGTGTAGGTCACTTGGAGGTGGCAAGACCAACTCAATGGTAACAGACAACACATGTGTTTCACTTAGTGACATGTTTCACTTAGTGATGGTCAGACCAAGTCAATGGTAACAGCCAGTGCACGTGTAGGTCACTTGGAGGCGGCAAGACCAACTCAATGGTAACAGACAACACATGTGTTTCACTTGGTGATGTGTTTCACTTAGTGACGGACAGGGCAAGTCAATGGAAACAGCCAGTGCAGGTGTAGGTCACGCAAGAGATGGCAAGACCAACTCAATGGTAACAGCCAACACATTGCTAAGCACATTGATTTGTGCTTCTTAGATTGTAAGCCTCCATGAGTCTTTGGAGAAGGGCGGGATATAAATGGGATTAAAAAAAAACCCACATATTTCACTTAGTGATGTGTTTCACTTAGTGACGGTCAGACCAAGTCAACGGTAACAGCCAGTGCACGTGTAGGTCACTTAGAGGCGGCAAGATCAACTCAATGGTAACAGACAACACATGTGTTTCACTTAGTGATGTGTTTCACTTAGTGGCGGACAGGGCAAGTCAATGGTAACAGCCAGTGCACGTGTAGGTCACTTGGAGGCGGCAAGATCAACTCAATGGTAACAGACAACACATGTGTTTCACTTAGTGATGTGTTTCACTTAGCGACGGTCATACCAAGTCAATGGTAACAGCCAGTGCACGTGTAGGTCACTTGGAGGCGGCAAGACCAACTCAATGGTAACAGACAACACATGTGTTTCACTTAGTGACGTGTTTCACTTAGCGACGGTCATACCAAGTCAATGGTAACAGCCAGTGCACGTGTAGGTCACTTGGAGGCGGCAAGAACTACTCAATGGTAACAGACAACACATGTGTTTCACTTAGTGATGTGTTTCACTTAGCGCCGGTCATACCAAGTCAATGGTAACAGCCAGTGCACGTGTAGGTCACTTGGAGGCGGCAAGAACAACTCAATGGTAACAGACAACACATGTGTTTCACTTAGTGACGTGTTTCACTTAGTGGCGGACAGGCCAAGTCAATGGTAACAGCCAGTGCACGTGTAGGTCACTTGGAGGCGGCAAGAACAACTCAATGGTAACAGACAACACATGTGTTTCACTTAGTGACGTGTTTCACTTAGTGGCGGACAGGGCAAGTCAATGGTAACAGCCAGTGCACGTGTAGGTCACTTGGAGGCGGCAAGACCAACTCAATGGTAACAGACAACACATGTGTTTCACTTAGTGACGTGTTTCACTTAGCGACGGTCATACCAAGTCAATGGTAACAGCCAGTGCATGTGTAGGTCACTTGGAGGCGGCAAGAACAACTCAATGGTAACAGACAACACATGTGTTTCACTTAGTGACGTGTTTCACTTAGCGACGGTCATACCAAGTCAATGGTAACAGCCAGTGCACGTGTAGGTCACTTGGAGGCGGCAAGACCAACTCAATGGTAACAGACAACACATGTGTTTCACTTAGTGATGTGTTTCACTTAGTGGCGGACAGGCCAAGTCAATGGTAACAGCCAGTGCACGTGTAGGTCACTTGGAGGTGGCAAGACCAACTCAATGGTAACAGACAACACATGTGTTTCACTTAGTGACATGTTTCACTTAGTGACGGTCAGACCAAGTCAATGGTAACAGCCAGTGCACGTGTAGGTCACTTGGAGGCGGCAAGACCAACTCAATGGTAACAGACAACACATGTGTTTCACTTGGTGATGTGTTTCACTTAGTGAGGTACAGGGCAAGTCAATGGAAACAGCCAGTGCAGGTGTAGGTCACGCAAGAGATGGCAAGACCAACTCAATGGTAACAGCCAACACATTGCTAAGCACATTGATTTGTGCTTCTTAGATTGTAAGCCTCCATGAGTCTTTGGAGAAGGGCGGGATATAAATGGGATTAAAAAAACAACCCACATATTTCACTTAGTGATGTGTTTCACTTAGTGATGGTCAGACCAAGTCAACGGTAACAGCCAGTGCACGTGTAGGTCACTTAGAGGCGGCAAGACCAACTCAATGGTAACAGACAACACATGTGTTTCACTTAGTGACGTGTTTCACTTAGCGACGGTCATACCAAGTCAATGGTAACAGCCAGTGCACGTGTAGGTCACTTGGAGGCGGCAAGACCAACTCAATGGTAACAGACAACACATGTGTTTCACTTAGTGACGTGTTTCACTTAGCGACGGTCATACCAAGTCAATGGTAACAGCCAGTGCACGTGTAGGTCACTTGGAGGGGGCAAGACCAACTCAATGGTAACAGACAACACATGTGTTTCACTTAGTGACGTGTTTCACTTAGCGACGGTCATACCAAGTCAATGGTAACAGCCAGTGCACGTGTAGGTCACTTGGAGGCGACAAGAACTACTCAATGGTAACAGACAACACATGTGTTTCACTTAGTGATGTGTTTCACTTAGCGACGGTCATACCAATTCAATGGTAACAGCAAGTGCACGTGTAGGTCACTTGGAGGCGGCAAGAACAACTCAATGGTAACAGACAACACATGTGTTTCACTTAGTGACGTGTTTCACTTAGCGACGGTCATACCAAGTCAATGGTAACAGCCAGTGCACGTGTAGGTCACTTGGAGGCGGCAAGAACAACTCAATGGTAACAGACAACACATGTGTTTCACTTAGTGACGTGTTTCACTTAGTGGCGGACAGGCCAAGTCAATGGTAACAGCCAGTGCACGTGTAGGTCACTTGGAGGCGGCAAGACCAACTCAATGGTAACAGACAACACATGTGTTTCACTTAGTGACGTGTTTCACTTAGCGACGGTCATACCAAGTCAATGGTAACAGCCAGTGCACGTGTAGGTCACTTGGAGGCGGCAAGACCAACTCATTGGTAACAGACAACACATGTGTTTCACTTAGTGACGTGTTTCACTTAGCGACGGTCATACCAAGTCAATGGTAACAGCCAGTGCACGTGTAGGTCACTTGGAGGTGGCAAGACCAACTCAATGGTAACAGACAACACATGTGTTTCACTTAGTGACATGTTTCACTTAGTGATGGTCAGACCAAGTCAATGGTAACAGCCAGTGCACGTGTAGGTCACTTGGAGGCGGCAAGACCAACTCAATGGTAACAGACAACACATGTGTTTCACTTGGTGATGTGTTTCACTTAGTGACGGACAGGGCAAGTCAATGGAAACAGCCAGTGCAGGTGTAGGTCACGCAAGAGATGGCAAGACCAACTCAATGGTAACAGCCAACACATTGCTAAGCACATTGATTTGTGCTTCTTAGATTGTAAGCCTCCATGAGTCTTTGGAGAAGGGCGGGATATAAATGGGATTAAAAAAACAACCCACATATTTCACTTAGTGATGTGTTTCACTTAGTGACGGTCAGACCAAGTCAACGGTAACAGCCAGTGCACGTGTAGGTCACTTAGAGGCGGCAAGATCAACTCAATGGTAACAGACAACACATGTGTTTCACTTAGTGATGTGTTTCACTTAGTGGCGGACAGGGCAAGTCAATGGTAACAGCCAGTGCACGTGTAGGTCACTTGGAGGCGGCAAGATCAACTCAATGGTAACAGACAACACATGTGTTTCACTTAGTGATGTGTTTCACTTAGCGACGGTCATACCAAGTCAATGGTAACAGCCAGTGCACGTGTAGGTCACTTGGAGGCGGCAAGACCAACTCAATGGTAACAGACAACACATGTGTTTCACTTAGTGACGTGTTTCACTTAGCGACGGTCATACCAAGTCAATGGTAACAGCCAGTGCACGTGTAGGTCACTTGGAGGCGGCAAGAACTACTCAATGGTAACAGACAACACATGTGTTTCACTTAGTGATGTGTTTCACTTAGCGCCGGTCATACCAAGTCAATGGTAACAGCCAGTGCACGTGTAGGTCACTTGGAGGCGGCAAGAACAACTCAATGGTAACAGACAACACATGTGTTTCACTTAGTGACGTGTTTCACTTAGTGGCGGACAGGCCAAGTCAATGGTAACAGCCAGTGCACGTGTAGGTCACTTGGAGGCGGCAAGAACAACTCAATGGTAACAGACAACACATGTGTTTCACTTAGTGACGTGTTTCACTTAGTGGCGGACAGGGCAAGTCAATGGTAACAGCCAGTGCACGTGTAGGTCACTTGGAGGCGGCAAGACCAACTCAATGGTAACAGACAACACATGTGTTTCACTTAGTGACGTGTTTCACTTAGCGACGGTCATACCAAGTCAATGGTAACAGCCAGTGCATGTGTAGGTCACTTGGAGGCGGCAAGAACAACTCAATGGTAACAGACAACACATGTGTTTCACTTAGTGACGTGTTTCACTTAGCGACGGTCATACCAAGTCAATGGTAACAGCCAGTGCACGTGTAGGTCACTTGGAGGCGGCAAGACCAACTCAATGGTAACAGACAACACATGTGTTTCACTTAGTGATGTGTTTCACTTAGTGGCGGACAGGCCAAGTCAATGGTAACAGCCAGTGCACGTGTAGGTCACTTGGAGGTGGCAAGACCAACTCAATGGTAACAGACAACACATGTGTTTCACTTAGTGACATGTTTCACTTAGTGACGGTCAGACCAAGTCAATGGTAACAGCCAGTGCACGTGTAGGTCACTTGGAGGCGGCAAGACCAACTCAATGGTAACAGACAACACATGTGTTTCACTTGGTGATGTGTTTCACTTAGTGAGGTACAGGGCAAGTCAATGGAAACAGCCAGTGCAGGTGTAGGTCACGCAAGAGATGGCAAGACCAACTCAATGGTAACAGCCAACACATTGCTAAGCACATTGATTTGTGCTTCTTAGATTGTAAGCCTCCATGAGTCTTTGGAGAAGGGCGGGATATAAATGGGATTAAAAAAACAACCCACATATTTCACTTAGTGATGTGTTTCACTTAGTGATGGTCAGACCAAGTCAACGGTAACAGCCAGTGCACGTGTAGGTCACTTAGAGGCGGCAAGACCAACTCAATGGTAACAGACAACACATGTGTTTCACTTAGTGACGTGTTTCACTTAGCGACGGTCATACCAAGTCAATGGTAACAGCCAGTGCACGTGTAGGTCACTTGGAGGCGGCAAGACCAACTCAATGGTAACAGACAACACATGTGTTTCACTTAGTGACGTGTTTCACTTAGCGACGGTCATACCAAGTCAATGGTAACAGCCAGTGCACGTGTAGGTCACTTGGAGGGGGCAAGACCAACTCAATGGTAACAGACAACACATGTGTTTCACTTAGTGACGTGTTTCACTTAGCGACGGTCATACCAAGTCAATGGTAACAGCCAGTGCACGTGTAGGTCACTTGGAGGCGGCAAGAACTACTCAATGGTAACAGACAACACATGTGTTTCACTTAGTGATGTGTTTCACTTAGCGACGGTCATACCAAGTCAATGGTAACAGCCAGTGCACGTGTAGGTCACTTGGAGGCGGCAAGAACAACTCAATGGTAACAGACAACACATGTGTTTCACTTAGTGACGTGTTTCACTTAGCGACGGTCATACCAAGTCAATGGTAACAGCCAGTGCACGTGTAGGTCACTTGGAGGCGGCAAGAACAACTCAATGGTAACAGACAACACATGTGTTTCACTTAGTGACGTGTTTCACTTAGTGGCGGACAGGCCAAGTCAATGGTAACAGCCAGTGCACGTGTAGGTCACTTGGAGGCGGCAAGACCAACTCAATGGTAACAGACAACACATGTGTTTCACTTAGTGACGTGTTTCACTTAGCGACGGTCATACCAAGTCAATGGTAACAGCCAGTGCACGTGTAGGTCACTTGGAGGCGGCAAGACCAACTCATTGGTAACAGACAACACATGTGTTTCACTTAGTGACGTGTTTCACTTAGCGACGGTCATACCAAGTCAATGGTAACAGCCAGTGCACGTGTAGGTCACTTGGAGGCGGCAAGAACAACTCAATGGTAACAGACAACACATGTGTTTCACTTAGTGACGTGTTTCACTTAGCGACGGTCATACCAAGTCAATGGTAACAGCCAGTGCACGTGTAGGTCACTTGGAGGCGGCAAGAACAACTCAATGGTAACAGACAACACATGTGTTTCACTTAGTGACGTGTTTCACTTAGCGACGGTCATACCAAGTCAATGGTAACAGCCAGTGCACGTGTAGGTCACTTGGAGGCGGCAAGACCAACTCATTGGTAACAGACAACACATGTGTTTCACTTAGTGACGTGTTTCACTTAGCGACGGTCATACCAAGTCAATGGTAACAGCCAGTGCACGTGTAGGTCACTTGGAGGCGGCAAGACCAACTCAATGGTAACAGACAACACATGTGTTTCACTTAGTGACGTGTTTCACTTAGCGATGGTCATACCAAGTCAATGGTAACAGCCAGTGCACGTGTAGGTCACTTGGAGGCGGCAAGACCAACTCAATGGTAACAGACAACACATGTGTTTCACTTAGTGACGTGTTTCACTTAGCGACGGTCATACCAAGTCAATGGTAACAGCCAGTGCACGTGTAGGTCACTTGGAGGGGGCAAGACCAACTCAATGGTAACAGACAACACATGTGTTTCACTTAGTGACGTGTTTCACTTAGCGACGGTCATACCAAGTCAATGGTAACAGCCAGTGCACGTGTAGGTCACTTGGAGGCGGCAAGAACTACTCAATGGTAACAGACAACACATGTGTTTCACTTAGTGATGTGTTTCACTTAGCGACGGTCATACCAAGTCAATGGTAACAGCCAGTGCACGTGTAGGTCACTTGGAGGCGGCAAGAACAACTCAATGGTAACAGACAACACATGTGTTTCACTTAGTGACGTGTTTCACTTAGTGGCGGACAGGCCAATTCAATGGTAACAGCCAGTGCATGTGTAGGTCACTCGGAGAGGGCAAGAACAACTCAATGGTAACAGACAACACATGTGTTTCACTTAGTGACGTGTTTCACTTAGTGGCGGACAGGGCAAGTCAATGGTAACAGCCAGTGCACGTGTAGGTCACTTAGAGATGGCAAGAACAACTCAATGGTAACAGACAACACATGTGTTTCACTTAGTGATGTGTTTCACTTAGCGACGGTCATACCAAGTCAATGGTAACAGCCAGTGCACGTGTAGGTCACTTGGAGGCGGCAAGAACAACTCAATGGTAACAGACAACACATGTGTTTCACTTAGTGACGTGTTTCACTTAGCGGCGGACAGGCCAAGTCAATGGTAACAGCCAGTGCACGTGTAGGTCACTTGGAGGCGGCAAGAACAACTCAATGGTAACAGACAACACATGTGTTTCACTTAGTGACGTGTTTCACTTAGTGGCGGACAAGGCAAGTCAATGGTAACAGCCAGTACACGTGTAGGTCACTCAGAGATGGCAAGACCACCTCAATGGTAATTGCTTCAGATGTACCAGAATCAAAAGCGGGTCAGGGAGGCAACAGGAGACTTGAGTCTTTGCAGAGTCTGGCTTGCAATTTTGCTAGTTCCTCCCAGTCGCAGGTGCCTTCACTGATCTATTGGGTGTGGCCCAGGTAGAAGGGTGAGGCCAGTCCTATAAAAGGCTGCTGGCTGAGCAGAGCGCTTCAGTCTTTTGGAGCCAGCTCTGGGGAAAGAAGCACTGCTGGATCTCAGGAAACCGGATAAGTAGTCAATGGGGAATTTGGGGTGTCTTTCTTTCCCAGTTTTATTGAGGTTCAGGCTTTTTCCTTTTAAAGTGATGGGGATGGAAATTGAATATGTTTGGGAGCCAACTAAAAGCTGTAACAGGCGGCTAACCGTATTTCCCACTGCCTGTTGTAGCTTTTAGTTGGCTCCCAAACATACTCAATTTCCACTAAATATTGCAGTTTGGGTGGGAAATAGCAGGATGGACCTTTTGAAATGTCTTCCCACAGCCCAGGTCCGGAGTTTTGCAGTCTACTGCAAAGGGCCCTTTAGCTTGCCTGCCAGGTGGTGCTCGTGGGCCCCACTTTCCAGGTATTTAGAGACAAGGTAGGAACGCATCTCTTTTGCTGAGCTTTTGATTTCTGAACGATTCTCTTGCGTAATTTTAAGAGCAATTTGAATTGTATTATTTATAGATTACCTGTTAGTATTTTTTGAGGCACTTAGATGGTAGAAGAAACAAAAGCTGGATAGACATAAAGGAACTTAGAAACGTACAAATGTGAAATTAGAAATAACTCTAAACATAGGTTATACCTTAAACCTTAGTCTACTAAACAATAGGAATCAATGTAACCTAAACTTTTAAAATTGCTAAGGTTAATTGCTGCCCACAGTTATAACATAAAAAAACAGAAATGTAACCATCACTGTGCCTGCAGCACCAGTACTTTTGTTTTTTTAAATCATCGAGGTGCCTACCATGATAAAAAAAAATACCAATTGAAAATTGGAGCAATGTTATGCCATTGAAATTAGTTCAAATTAAGCTTTGGGAATAAGTTTCAGATTGAAGCTCGGTCAAAGAGATGTACGATTATCCTATTCTCAAATCCTCTGAGGGTTGGGCAAAGAGGAGAGATTTAGAAAGACCTCCAGGGGCCATTTTAGCAACAAAATCCAAAACAAAGTGATAGGACAAGGTAGTTGAGTTGCTTTGCGGCAAGCTAGTGGCTGGTGAAACGCAGAATTGTTCCAATATTTTGGGTCCTATTCAGTTCACACTCTTTTTTCTGAGCATAGATAGGGTCAACTTCAGTAGCTGTTTTGTATTAAGCAATTTAGTGATTTGCATTTAGCACTCTTTGGGGACAAGAAGCAGTCTTTAACCACCTGTTTCTCCCTCTTTCTAGAATTAGCCAGCTCGATGGATGGACGTAGAGCCCTTCTGCAAAGACCGTTCATCAGCCTGCCTTTTGGAGAAGAGAGATACCAAGAAGACCACGTTTGCCTTTGTGTGGCGGGACAGTGAGAGCTTGGAGTTTACAGGTAAGGAGCGGGTGATCTGAGTCACATTTCTTAATGGGCACTGTTTTTTACTTAAGCTTTTTTGTCCTTTTTTGCAGAGTAAACATATTCAGCTGGAGTCATCCTGCTCAGAAGACATTGCACCTGCATGTTTCCAGATGAAGGAAGGGGGGCCCCCCTACGTCATCGCAGATGGAGTTACTTGTACGCTGCTGCAGCTGCTGCTACGAAGGAACCCCGGGAAAGAGCTTTGACACATGCCCAGAATGATTGAGATGGAGGAGAACAGAGCAGAGAATGGGTGGGGTGATGGGTGGGGTGGCTTTTTTTGAATGGAAAGCTGGCACAGCTACCCTTAAGTGTAATGTTTTTTTTTTTCTTTCATTCCCTTCCTTGATTTTGGTGCCGCCATTGCTTTAACTTGCCGCCAGTGTACCTGCCGTATCTTTTTCTGATCTTCAGAGAGCCTGCGTGCCTCGCTTCTGGCACGACAACTCTCTGATGCTTTCATTCCCTTCCTTGACTTTGGTGCCGCCATTGCTTTAACTCACTGCCAGCGTACCTGCCGTATCTTATCTTTTTCTGATCTTCAGAGAGCCTGCGTGCCTCGCTTCTGGCACTACAACTCTCTGATGCTTTCATTCCCTTCCTTGACTTTGGTGCCGCCATTGCTTTAACTCGCCGCCAGCGTACCCGCCGTATCTTATCTTTTTCTGATCTTCAGAGAGCCTGCGTGCCTCGCTTCTGGCACTACAACTCTCTGATGCTTTCATTCCCTTCCTTGACTTTGGTGCCACCATTGCTTTAACTCGCCGCCAGTGTACCCGCCGTATCTTATCTTTTTCTGATCTTCAGAGAGCCTGCGTGCCTCGCTTCTGGCACTACAACTCTCTGATGCTTTCATTCCCTTCCTTGACTTTGGTGCCGCCATTGTTTTAACTCGCTGCCAGCGTACCCGCCGTATCTTATCTTTTTCTGATCTTCAGAGAGCCTGCGTGCCTCGCTTCTGGCACGACAACTCTCTGATGCTTTCATTCCCTTCCTTGACTTTGGTGCCGCCATTGCTTTAACTCGCTGCCAGCGTACCCGCCGTATCTTATCTTTTTCTGATCTTCAGAGAGCCTGCGTGCCTCGCTTCTGGCACTACAACTCTCTGATGCTTTCATTCCCTTCCTTGACTTTAGTGCCGCCATTGCTTTCACTTCCTGCCAGCTTACCTGCTGTATCTCATTTTTTTTCCGATGTTCTCATTGCCTGTGTGGTTCCATTCTGGCACTGCCACCACTTGGCATTGACTCTCTGATCTTGGCACTCTTTATCTCTTAAGTGTAGTCTGCCTTTTTCCCCCCTTCCTTTGTTGCCACCATTGTTTTCCTTTGCTGCCAGAGTACCCGCTGTATCTTCTCTAACTGATGTTCATTGCAGGCGAGGCGAGGCGAGGCGAGGCGAGGCGAGGCGAGGCGAGGCGAGGCGAGGCGAGGCGAGGCGAGGCGAGGCGAGGCGAGGCGAGGCGAGGCGAGGCGAGGCGAGGCGAGGCGAGGCGAGGCGAGGCGAGGCGAGGCGAGGCGAGGCGAGGCGAGGCGAGGCGAGGCGAGGCGAGGCGAGGCGAGGCGAGGCAAGGCAAGGCAGCAAAATGGCTGTCTGAGGAAGCTTTGCAAATAGCTGAGGAAAGGAGGGAAGCGAAAGGCAAGGGAGAAAAAGAAAGATATGCCCAATTAAATGCACAATTCCAGAGAATAGCTAGAAGAGATAAGAATGCCTTCTTAAATGAACAGTGCAAAGAAATGGAAGAAAAAAATAGAATAGGGAGGACCAGAGATCTTTTCAAGAATGCAAAAATGGGCATGATAAAGGACCAAAATGGCAGGGACCTAACAGAGGCAGAAGAGATTAAGAAGAGGTGGCAAAATTACACAGATGAACTATACAAGAATGAGCTTAACGTCCCTGATAATCACAATGAGGTGGTCACTGACCTCGAGCCAAACATCCTAGAATGTGAAGTGAAGTGGGCCTTAGAAAAGCTGATCAACAACATAGCTAGTGGAGGTGACAGTATTCCAGCTGAGCTATTCAAAATCTTAAAAGACGATGCAGTAAAAGTGCTACACTCAATTTGCCAGCAAATTTGGAAAACTCAACAGTGGCCACAGGGTTGGAAAAGATCAGTTTACATTCCAATTCCAAAGAAAGGCAGTGCCAAATAATGTTCAAACTATCACACCATTGCACTCATTTCTCATGCTGGTAAAGTTATGCTTAAAATCCTACAAGCTAGACTTCAGCAGTATGTGGATCGAGAACTACCAGAAGTACAGGCAGGATTTCGAAGAGGCAGAGGAACTAGAGATCAACATATGCTGGATCATGGAGAAAGCTAGAGAGTTCCAGAAAAACATCTACTTCTGCTTCATTGACTATGCTAAAGCCTTTGATTGTGTGGATCATAACAAACTCTGGCAAGTCCTTAAAGAGATGGGCGTACCAGACCATCTTATTTGTCTCTTGAGAAACCTATATGTGGGCCAAGAAGCAACAGTGAGAACTGGACACGGAACCACTGATTGGTTCAAAATTGGGAAAGGGGTCCGGCAAGGCTGTATACTATCGCCTTGCCTATTTAACTTATATGCAGAGCACATCATGAGAAAGGCAGGGCTAGATGAATCAAAAGTTGGAATTAAGATTGCCGGAAGAAATATCAACAACCTAAGATATGCAGATGATACCACTCTAATGGCAGAAAGTGAAGAGGAACTAAAGAGCCTCTTGTTGCGAGTGAAGAAGGAGAGTGCAAAACCTGGGTTGAAACTAAACATTAAGAAAACCAAGATCATGGCATCCGGCCCTCTCAATTCCTGGCAAATAGATGGGGAAGAAATGGAGGTAGTGACAGATTTTATTTTCCTGGGCTCCAAGATCACTGCAGATGGGGACTGTAGCCAAGAAATTAAAAGACGCTTGCTCCTCAGGAGGAAAGCCATGGCAAATCTAGACAGCACACTAAAAAGCAGAGACATCACCCTGTCAAGAAAAATGTGTATAGTCAAGGCTATGGTCTTCCCAGTTGCAATGTATGGCAGTGAAAGTTGGTCCATAAAAAAGGCTGAGCGTCAAAGAATTGAGGCCTTTGAACTCTGGTGCTGGAGAAGACTCCTGCGAGTCCCTTGGACTGCAAGGCGATCAAACCGGTCAGTCCTAGAGGAGATCAACCCTGACTGCTCTTTAGAAGGCCAGATCCTGAAGCTAAAACTTAAATACTTTGGCCACCTAATGAGAAGAAAGGACTCACTGGAGAAGAGCCTAATGCTGGGAATGATTGAGGGCAATAGAAGAAGGGGACGACAGAGAATGAGGTGGCTGGATGGAGTCACTGAAGCAGTAGGCGTGAGCTTAAATGGACTCCAGAAGATGGTAGAGGACAGGAAGGCCTGGAGGAACGTTGTCCATAGGGTCGCAATGGGTCGGACACGACTTCGCAGCTAACAACAACAAGCTAAAATAGTAATCTAAAACAATTTTAAAAACCTCATTGTTCTTCTATTGTTCTTCTATATTCTTTGTTTTGTTTTCTATCATAGTGTTTTGGACACATTTAATCAGTTCAACTTAGTCCTGTTTCTAGTCCTCCTGGTTGCATCACAAACTCAATTAGAATTGGTACTATTTATAGTTAACTTCTCCAAAAAGATGCAGGCAACATTTCAGAAAATAGATCTGTAATCAACTTTGGGGAGACTTCACTTTTTACATGTTAGGATTGAACCTAGTTTTTCTCAGCCACGGTAGTTGGAAAGGCAAAGAGAGGGTTATCTATTTATAAGATTTTTAATCCCACTTTTATTACTTTAATAGTAACTTAAGGGGCAAGCATATCTAGTACTCCTTCCTCCTCCTATTTTCTTCGCAACAACAACCCAGTGAGATGAGCTGAGCTGAGAGACAGTGACTGGCCCAAAGTCACCCAGCCAGATTTCATGCCTAAGGAGGACCTAGAGCTCATGGTCTTCTGGTTTGTAGGCCAGCACTTAACTATCACCCCAATTGATTCTTAGTTTGAAGGAGGCTTCTGCTTCCCTTACGGGGAAAAAAAATCTGTTTAGGAATTCTTAAATCTTGATGACATAAAATTCCAGCTATTCAATGAGAAAAAAGATCACTTTGGGAACCCAGGCAGTATGTAATGTGTAAACCAGGTCGTCTCTCTCTGATCTGTGACCGCGATTTCCGTAATTTCTAACTAGTTTCCACATATTTATTTATGAATATGAGGCAAGAACAATGTGAAGCTGGAATGCAGGAAAGTCTCTATGATCGTCTTATTTCCCAAACTGCTTTGGCACCCAAACGAGCTCCATGAACTTTCTTAGAGGATAAAAGCCCTGAGTGTCTACCTATCCTGAATGGGGATAAAGGTAAGCAGGGGAAGAGGAGCATCCATCTTGTGAGAGGGAGGAAGGTGAAGTGTGGTAGGTTTGCCAGTGCACAGCTGCAAATTTCAGATGGCTACTGGATGGGAGCAAAAAGCTACACTTTGCTGTGGTGTTTTGCTGCCTTCCAGTGCTAGCGAATGTTTTTAGTCTAGATCTGGTAGTCCTACAAGATGGGAATACAGGGAGGATTTTGGTAAATCTCACTTTATATTTGTTTATGTCCCACATGGTATAGTAAAGAACCCATTTAGAATTTTCAAAATTCTAAATGTACCTATCAGCCCAAAATTAGGATACCTGATTCATAGTAACACCAATGCAAAAGTATCCTTCTTCTCGATTTAGGCTTCTAAGAAAACAGCATGGCTTTGCAGATGGTAGTGTCAGTAAGGATCCCAAACTGAGCATTTGCTCGGAGAAATTCTAATCTGGTACGTCCTACTTCTTTGCATCTAGCATGGGATTTGTGTTACCAACCACTTGTTGATCCAGTGCAGTTGAAAAGTAAATTACTAACTCATGACTAGAAGTGGCTTCTGTGGTATGAGCGTAAACCGTGGCAATATGGCAGTAGTAGTATTCTAATGCAAACCTTACTCCCTTTGGTATGTTATCATGTACATGTACACCCAGAAGGACTAGGGCTTACATTGCAATGTTCCATCTGCCAGTTTACAGGTAATCCTCAAGGTATGAATATCAATAGCACTTAGACTTATATACCTTTCATAGTGCTATACAGCACTCTCTGAGCAGTTTACAGAGTTGGCATATTGTCCCCAACAATCTGCGTCCTCATTTTACTGACCTCAGAAGGATGGAAGGCTGAGTCAACCTTGAACTGCTCAGGATTGAGCGCCTGGCAGTGGGCAGAGATAGTGCATTCTAATGACTGTGCCACCACAGCTCCTGAATGGCATTTATTTATTTATTTATTTTATTTTATTGGATTTGTATACCGTCCTATTCCCGTAGGACTCAGGGCGGTTTACAGGGCAGTTAAAACCATGAATACAAAAAATTAAAAACAATTAAAACAATTAAATTAAATTCAAGCCCCAAGAGTAAATCTAAAACCCAGTTAAATTAACAACCCCACAGTCTGGACCAAACAGATCGAAGAGCCAAGTTTTCAGGTCCCAGCGAAATGAGCGAAGGTCGGGGGCAGTCCTAAGTTCTGTGGATAGTTGGTTCCATAGGGCAGGCGCACTCACAGAGAACGCCCTTCCCCTGGGAATAACCCGCCGGCATTCATTAACCGGCGGTACCCTGAGAAGGCCCTCCCTGTGGGGGCGTACAGGACGATGGGAAGATGATGCCGGCAGCAGGTGTTCCCTTAGATAGTCCGGACCCAAGCCATTTAGGGCTTTATAGGTCATTACCAGCACCTTGAATCTCACCCGGAGGGCAACCGGAAGCCAATGTAGCTCAAGGAGAAGAGGTGTTACACGGGAGTATCGGGAAGCTCCCATCAAAACTCGCGCGGCTGAATTCTCCACCAGTTGAAGCCTTCGCGTGGTCCTGAAAGGCAGCCTCATGTAGAGGGCATTGCAGTAGTCTAACCGGGAGGTCACGACCGCATGAGTGACTGTACATAGAGCATCTCGGTCCAGATAGGGACGCAACTGGTGCACCCGGTGAATCTGGGCAAAAGCCCTGGTCACGGCTCCTATATGATCTTCCAAACTGAGCCGTGAATCCAGGAGGACGCCCAAGTTGCGAGCCCTATCAACGGGGGGTAATACCTCATCCCCTATTGTTAATGATGGAGAAGGCTGGTCAGCCCGAGATGCCGGTATGAACAGCCACTCAGTCTTGTCAGGATTGAGATGAAGCCTGTTTCTCCCCATCCAAACCCGGACTGCCTCCAGGCAACGGGACATCATGGTGAGGGCATCACTGGGCTGGATCGGGGTGGAAAGAAAAAGTTGGGTATCATCAGCGTACTGGTGATACCCCACCCCGAAACCACCCAGCGGCTTCATGTAGATGTTGAACAGGAGGGGAGAGAGGACCGACCCCTGAGGGACTCCACAAACGAGAGATCTCAGGGTGGACCTCTGTCCTTCCGTCAACACTGACTGCGAGCGGCCCAGGAGGTAGGAGGAGAACCACTGTAAAACAGTGCCTCCCACTCCCAGCCCTGTTCGAAGTTATAAATGCATCCCTAAAGCGTGCATGTGATAAGAGTTCAAAATTGCAACCAACATGAAGTCTCTGCAACCATGTGATCTGGATTCCATCACTCCTAGAGCAGTGGCCATTTTTAGTCCCATGACTGTCCTTTGTCACCTGCCATTATGACAGGCAACTTCTGATGCCCATATGTTTGCTGCATTTTTTTTGCCCCTGGTCTCATGGGCAATCAAGATCCAGGAACTTTGCATCAGGTTTTTCTCTTTTTTTTTCTTCCTCATCGCTGCTGGATGGAGGACTAAAGGAGTGAATCACTCATTGCTGCCCTGTTGCTTCTTTTGTTGCTGTTCACTTGAAGACGGCAGTACTGTTTTGATTTGTAAGTACTTTAAAATTTTCTTTTCCATTGTAATACTGTGCTTGTTTATAAATACTTTACAAACTGCTAGGGGGGGGAGGAAGGCAGTTTGATACGAAAAATCAGTGACAGTAGCCTAGTGAATAATTTAGCAATTTCTGATCCTGCAAAGAAGAGGGGATAGTACCTCAATAGCTAAATGGAACAATCTCTTTTTTAATTTAAAAGCCAAAAAGAATTTCAGGTTGTGGGACAACTGTACTGTTTATTTCTCCTCTGTTTCAGGTTGTGGGACAACTGTACTCCTCTTATTTCTCCTCTATTTCTATTTCTGTTCCTGAAATTGATACGGTTGAGAGATAGACCTGAGTGAAGGTAAGAAACAAATCAAATATAGCTTGTGTCTGTCATTTTCTCTCCATGTGAATTATTCAAGGTTTACCTAGCAGCAAAGAGGGAAAAGAAAAAGAACTAAAACATACTGTATCAAGGAAGCCCTCAGAACTTGTGGCTATCCCACATGGGCCTTCATCAAATCCAGGAAAAGATCCAGTAGGATTATTTCCATAACAGATAAAAAAGAGAACAAACAGAGCAACATTCCATTCCATATGTTGCAGGAATATGATGATGATAACTTTATTGTCACTTTGAATGTACACCAATCGGCATACATCAAAATGAAATTTCGTTGCATACAGCTCTCAAAGGGTCACCACCTCCGATATATACTTCTTGTTTGTGGCCCGCTCAAATTTCACATTGTCCATTTTAGTCTCTAGGGAGTGAACGATGGCACACAGGACAGATGGAAATGGGGCTCCATGTGGATTAGCCCTCAAATTCGCTTGTATTCTGACAACCTCGCCTTCTTTCCTTTTTCTGATCCTGACTCTTCCACCTTTTCCTTAAAGAGGCCTTGCTTCTTTTCGCCCGTGGAGCACGCTGCTGCCGCCGCCACCAACTCCTCCAAAAGCCTCTCTCTCTTCCTCTGGGCCTGCTGACAGCCTCATCCAGTTCCTTCGCTCCATAAGCTCCAGGTCTTCTCCTCCTCTGCCTCCTCTGGAAACAGCCCTGATTTGCAATACAATCCATCACTGGGCCAGCAGTCAGATCTTGCTGCTGGTAGAACAAATTCAAACAGTGCCAACGACTTTTAACGGTCTCACCAACAGTTCCAAAACAACTAGAAACTTGCCATGCCAGCAAAAATTGTCGGTTGTATGTCGTATGTTACCTTAGTTCCACCATGTTGCTGAAAAGCTCAGATCTATCTACTGCATTTCCCCGAAAGTAAGAGCAGATCTTTTTTTTTTGCCTCCAAAAGAGGCACCAGGTCTTATTTTCAGGGGATGTCTTACCTTTGGCACTGACAGCCCCACTCAGCTGGTCTACTTCTTCTGCAGCT
Organism: Vipera berus; assembly: GCF_964194415.1. Lineage (NCBI taxonomy): Eukaryota > Metazoa > Chordata > Lepidosauria > Squamata > Viperidae > Vipera > Vipera berus. The sequence continues at coordinate 162,381,973 of NC_138202.1, read as the reverse complement.
GAAGAAGCAGCTTCATTCTGTAGCTACATTCCGCTCTGCATTTTGCAGTCAGGCCTTTCCGAAAGGCTTCTGCAGCTGAGCACCGAGCTATGAATTGAATCCATAGCTTGGTTCTCGGCTGCAGAGGTCTTGCAAAACCGAGCTATGGATTGAATTCATAGCTCGGTGCTCAGCTGCAGAGGCCTTCTGGAAAGGCCTTTGATTGAGAAATGCAGGCCTGGCTGCAGAAGATGCCACAGAAGAAGTGGGCCAGCGAGGAGAGGCCTGGCTGCAAAGTAAGTGGGTGCAGAGCGCATGCCTCACCCCAAAACTAGGACTTATTTTTGGGTAGGGCTTATATTGGGCCCACCCTCAAAAATCAAGCTAGGCTTACTTTCGGAGTAGGCTTTACTTTCGGGAAACTATCTATCTATCTATCTATCTATCTATCTATCTATCTATCTATCTATCATCTCTCTATCTATCTATCCATCCATCCAGCCATCCAGCCATCCAGCCATCCAGCCATCCATCCAACTCTAACTATACATATTTATAACAGACATAAAACTTGGTTATTAAAGAAATTAAACCTTACCATTCAATTCATCAATCTTTCCTTTATGTCAGTAAAGAGCTAACCCAATTTATTCACCGTTCTTGAATGGTTATGTAGTGAAGGTAGAGACACAGGGACTACTGCCCTTGTGAGCCACTAAGTGGTGCTGTTTAGTAGAAATCCAAAAATGGGGATGCTGGAAACAGGATACCCCAATCTTGCTAAATGTCTATGGAGTTTCTCAGTCATCTAGGTCACGGTTGTCCTAAAGGTACTTTTTCAAGAGGCAATTGGACTTCCTTGTTTTTCTTTGAAGACGTTTCGCTTCTCATCCAAGAAGCTGAAGCTGAAGAAGCCTCTTGGATGAGAAGTGAAACGTCTTTAAAGAAAAACAAGAAAGTCCAGTTGCCTCTTGAAAAAGCACCTTTGGGAAAATTTTGCTAAAGTACAGGCAACCTCAGGACACTTTTCCAACATGGTTGTATGCATTGCAGCAACTGTATTTGTGCAAGGCTACCTGATTCGGGCTCCAAATATCAGGATTATCTCTAAATAGCGGCACAAACACAGAAAATCTTAAAATGTTAACTACCACCTAGTGGCCATCCAGATATTTGCATCCCAGATATGGTAGTCCCAATCACAGCCCCTTGAGGATGGAATATTTTCCTATGCCCTTCTTGTTTCCTTCAGACACTGCCACCTCCATTGTAAACAGAGTCTCTTTAGAGAGACTTTCAAACATCAAATAAAAACATTTGTTTTATGGCCTCAGTTCATCAAGGTTTTTTTTCCACTATGCAAATGAGATACACTATTTTGTTTGTTGTATTCAACTGGTTCCTTTGACTGGCGCTCCACAGGTCTTTTTTTTCTTCCTTATCTTGAAAAACAGCTGCATTTGGCTTTGGCTGAGCACAGCAGCCATCTGAGCTGCTTATTCCCCTGAGCTAAAGCTTATTTTGTACCCAAGAGGTAAAAGAGATGAGGACCAGCTAAGAAGATGGAAAATTTAGGGAAAAAAAGAAATGGAAATGGTAAAACAGCCTTTTAGCTGGTACTCCAATCAGCCATAATGTAAAATAAATCAGTTTATGTTTGGAAATGAACATTAGATAAGTTTGCCTCAGTACAGGAATATATTTTGCTTTCTATAATCAATGAATTTTATTAAAAAATTGATATTCAAGTTCAAGTTTATTTCATCTCGGGTCAACATGCTTAGGAATAAGCAAACAAAATTCACAGACACATACAGTGTGTGTGTGTGTGTGTGTGTGTGTGTGTGTGTGTGTGTAAATTTTAGATTACACAAATATGAGCTGTCACTGTTGTGACTACTGCGTGGTATTGGCTGACTGAAGAGATCTGAGTGTTTACTGGCTGGCTGCCCTTTCTGACGCCTACATGGAGCTCCCAGCAGATATTTTCTCTTTGTACCCAGAGAAGGAAATATCTGCCGATACATAGGATTGAATTCACAGCTTCCTGATTGTGTGGTGAGAGCTCCACCTCTAGGCCACCATGCCACTCATTTATATGTTATATACTGTATACACACACACACACACACACACACACACACACACACACACATTTATTCACAGAAGTGTATGTATATATGTGTATGTTTGTGTATGTGTATGTATGTATGTGTCTATGTATATATATCCTCCCCACACCTAAAAAAAATAATCAGAAGCATGGGCATCCATTCCTAAATTTGATGATGCCAAAATGGCAAAATATGTACTGTTACATCATAATGCAAACTCTGCCCTTTTGTATTTGTGCATGTACAGTACATAGTGCAGAGTTTGCATCGTGATATTTCCTCAATCCCCCAAAGATGCCTATGGCAGTATTGGTAGGGATGATACTTTTAACATCAGAAACTGAAACTACGTAAACAATATTTCAAGTGTCAAAATACAGATTCTGAGTCTTGGTTCCTCCTGGTTTTTCCCTTAAAACTTTTTTTACTGTAGGTTTGGAATATCTAACTTTGCTTTAGTACAATGCGGAAATTGATTTCTTCACTTTCCAGTGTTAACTTTTTTGTGCCTATTTCTCCTAATCAGGAAAAATGAAGAAATACTACATTCCTTGAGATTCAACAACTTGAAAAACAAGTATTACATATATTGTAAAGCAGGGGTGTCAAACTCAATTTCATTGAGGGCCGCATCAGCATTGTGGTTGCCCTCAAGGGGCCGGGTGGGTATGGCCAGGGTGGGTGTGGCCTACTGGGTGGGCGTGGCTAGAGTGCGTATGGCCTACTGGGTGGGCATGACCAGCTCTACATCATTCGCATCAAGGGTGCCTATGGGGGCCTGGGCAGGAGTGGGACAGATCTGAGGGTCTCTGGCAGAAGGAGGGTCTCTGGGCCAGGGCCAAGGCAGTGGGGGCCGTTCCCTCGCTGTTTCCAGGATGGCTTCGAGGGCCACATGAAACCACTTCACGGGCCGTATCCGGCCCCCGGGCCTTGTGTTTGACATGTCTGTTGTAAAGTATCTCACTCTGTGGATGTACTTGACTATGCTGCCAGGTGGACTGGTGGGAGCTACAGTCAAGTTTTGGCTGGAGGGTTAATGAATTTGAGCATCAGGGAACATACTGCTCTGAAAATGATTTCCAAAATGCATTCAAGGTAGAGCATACTTCACACAGCAGTCTGCTCATTACGTAGGGGTATAATTATAATTGCTTCCCCTAGCAGTACAAGTAGTTCTCAACTTACAATTGAGCCCAAAATTTCTGTTGTTAAATGAAACATTTTTTAAATGAGTGACACAGTTACTAACCATGAATCTGGTTTCCTCATTGACTTTACTTGCCAGAAGTTACAAAAGGTGATCACCTGATCCCAGGATGCTGTGACTGTCATAAATATGAGCCAGTTGCCAAGTGTCTGAATTTTGATTAAGTGACCAGGGGGAATACTGCAACAATCCTAAGTGTGAATAATAATCCTAAATTTCTTTTTTTCAGGGCTGTTGTAACTTTGAACGGTCACTAAATGAACTGTTGTAAGGATTACCTGTATTTATTCTTTATTTTATATATTGTTCCAATTCCCAGGCCCCTGGTGGTCTAAAGCAAAAACAGAAAAAGGAATACTGTAGCCCAAAGAACATACAATATCCATTAATGTAAGAAATTGAACAATTAGAACAATTAACCAGTGGAACAACCTGCCTCCAGAAGTGGTGAATGCTCCAACACTGGAGGTTTTTAAGAAGAGACTGGCCAGCCATTTACCTGAAATAGTATAGGGTTTCCTGCCTGAGCAGGGGGTTGGACTAGATGACCTCCAAGGTCCCTTCCAACTACTTCTTCTTCTTCTTCTTCTTCTTCTTCTTCTTCTTCTTCTTCTTCTTCTTCTTTTTCTTCTTCTTCTGGCTGGGCACGGGTAGGGGCCTTCGACGGAAACCTAATAGGAGGCCCCTGGTTAGTTTTCTTTCTAAATTTTTTAGGGGGCTAGGGAGGGGGGAGGGTACTCTTTTTGGTTGTTTGGACAAGGGGGGCAGTCCAACAACCTCTGTTCAGGCCAGTGCCAAGGTAGATCGCGGGGGGGAGGAGCGGGGGTCGGTTGCCTCCGGGGCTCCAGGGCTGGTCGTGGGAATACCTATTCCCACGACGTTAGGGAATGGCAGCAGGTGCAGGATCAGAGGGCCATATCGTTCTCAGGGAAGGCCTCTCCACTGCTTACAAGCGGTGGGGCACTCCGACCCTCTGGCTCCGCCCCGAGGTTCCGGGAGTGAGGATGTGCAGCCTCCTGAGCTCCGGCTGGTGTACTTGAATGCCAGGTCTGTCGCTAATAAAGCTCCTCTCGTCCGTGACTTGGTCGAGGGTGAGCAGGCGGACCTGGCTTGCATCACGGAGACTTGGTTGGGCCCAGAGGGAGGGATTCCTCTGGTTGACCTTTGCCCACCAGGTTTCCGGGTGCTACACCGGCCTCGGGCTCAGGGTAGGGGTGGGGGTGTGGCTGTTGTCATGAGGGAGACCTTGTGTCCGCGGGAGGCCACCGTTCCCCAGATAGTTGGGTGTGAGTCTCTCTTTTTGAGATGCGGCCCTGGTGCGCAGTTGGGCTTGCTGCTGGTGTACCTTTCGCCTAGTCACATAGCAGCAGCCCTGCCTGAGCTTCTCGATGTCCTCTCTGGGTTGGTGATTGAGTTCCCGAAACTTATAGTTTTGGGGGACTTCAATCTACCATCGCTGGGAGGATCATCTGAGTTGGCTCGGGAGTTCATGGCTTCCATGACGGCCATGGACCTGACGCAAGTAATTTCGGGTCCGACTCATGAGGGAGGCCACACCCTTGACTTAGTTTTCTTATCTGGACGGTGGTTAGATGATCTTGGTGGGGGCTCTCCAATTACTATGCCCCTGTCATGGACCGATCATCATCTCCTGCGGCTGGTCTTCCACTTTGCCACCCCCCGCCGTGGGTGTGTGGAACCAATTAAATGGTACCGCCCCAGATGCTTAATGGATCCCCAGAGGTTCCAGGCGGCGCTGGGGTCCCCACCTGCCTCCCTTGCTCACAGCTTGGCAGACGCCTTAGTGGAAGCCTGGGAAAGGGCAGCCACTGAGGCTCTTGACCGAGTTGTACCCCTGCAGCCCCTGACCCAGTGCAGATCCCGCCGAGCTCCATGGTTCTCCGCGGAGCTCCGGGAGATGAAGCGTCGGAGACGGGGCCTAGAGAGCGGTTGGAGATCCAGCCGATCCGAATCCGACCGATTGCGACTAAGAACCTATAGTAGGTCTTATCTCGCTGCGATAAGGGAGGCGAGGTCTAACCACTTCGCCACCCTTATCGCATCTGCAGATAATCGCCCGGCCACCCTGTTTAGGGTGACTCGCTCCCTCCTGAATCAAGAGGTGAGAGAGGAACCCTTGCAGGGTCGTGCCGAGGAGTTTAACCTGCATCTGTCGGACAAAATCGCTCGGATTCGGACCGGTCTGGACTCTGACTGGGCAGAGTCTGTCGAGCAGGACGCAGGCAGTCTTGTCGATATCACCTGGGAGGAGTTTGATTCTGTGACTCCGGAGGAAGTGGACAGGATCATGGGGAGGCTGAGCACCACCACATGCTTATTGGACCCGTGCCCTTCCTGGCTGGTCTATGCAGCCCGGGAGAGGACACGCAGCTGGTTCCAGGCAGTTATATCGGCTTCTCTGAGTGAGGGTAGCTTCCCCGCCGTCTTGAAAGAGGCGGTGGTGAGGCCTCTCCTCAAGAAGCCTGCCTTGGACCCAGCTGTATTGAACAACTTTCGTCCTGTCTCCAACCTTTGCTTTCTTGCGAAGGTTGTTGAGAGTGTGGTGGCACATCAGCTCCCTCTGGTCCTGGATGAAGCGGATTATCTAGACCCGTACCAATCGGGTTTCAGGCCCGGGCACAGCACGGAGACGGCATTGGTCGCGCTGGTGAATGATCTCTGGAGGGCTCGGGACAGGGGGCATTCCTCTGTTCTGGTCCTATTAGACCTCTCAGCGGCTTTCGATACCATCGACCATGGTATCTTGCTGCAGCGTCTCAGGGGATTGGGAGTGGGAGGCACAGTCTTACAGTGGTTCTCCTCCTATCTCCAGGGACGTTCGCAGTCGGTGTTGGCAGGAGGGCAGAGGTCGACCGCGAGGTCTCTCGTTTGTGGAGTTCCTCAGGGGTCGGTCCTCTCGCCTCTCCTGTTCAACATCTATATGAAACCGCTGGGTGAGATCATTCGTGGTTTTGGAGTTGGGTATCATCAGTATGCTGATGATACCCAGCTTTTCCTTTCGACCCCAAACCACCCCAGTGATGCCCTCAACGTGATGTCCCGTTGCCTGGAGGCGGTTCGGGTCTGGATGGGGAGGAACAGACTTCAACTCAACCCCGACAAGACCGAGTGGCTTTGCATACCTTCATCCCGGGTTTATTCGGACATTCCACCTCTTGCTATGGGGGGTGAACTATTACCCCCCGTAGATAGGGCTCGCAACTTGGGAGTCCTCCTAGATTCACGGCTCACCCTGGAAGACCACATAGGAGCTGTGACTAGGGGGGCGTTCGCCCAGGTTCGCCTGGTGCGCCAGTTGCGGCCCTATCTAAGCCGGGATGATCTATGCACGGTCACTCATGTGCTCGTGACCTCTCGACTAGACTACTGCAACACTCTCTACATGGGGCTGCCCTTGAGGACCACCCGGAAGCTCCAACTGGTACAGAATGCAGCCGCGAGAGTTGTGTTGGGAGTCTCCCGATACTCCCACGTTACACCTTTGCTCCGTGAGCTGCATTGGTTGCCAGTTGCCTTCCGGGTGAGATTCAAGGTACTAGTAATGGTGTTCAAAGCCCTACATGGCAGGGGTCCGGAGTACCTGAGGGAACACCTGCTGCCGGCATCGACTTCCCTCCGCCCTGTGCGTTCCCACAGAGAGGGCCTCCTCAGGGTGCCACCGGTCAGAGAATGCCGACTGGTGGCCCCCAGGGGGAGATCCTTCTCTGTGGGCGCCCCGGAGCTATGGAATCAGCTACCGGTTGAGCTCCGGACGGTGCCCGACCTTCGCTCCTTTCGCCGCGAGCTAAAAACATACTTTTTTGAACAAGCTGGCCTGGCCTGATGAGGGGATTGGGGGGGGTCTGTTATTGTTATTTTATTGGGTTTTTAAGATGTATTTTAATATATGGGCATCTATTTAATCTTGTTTTAACTTTTGTAATTTTGTATTTTTATTCTTGCCCTGTTCACCGCCCTGAGTCCTTCGGGAGAAGGGCGGTATAGAAATATTATTAAATTAAATTAAATTAAAATTCTTCTTCTTCTTCTTCTTCTTCTTCTTCTTCTTCTTCTTCTTCTTCTTCTTCTTATTATTATTATTATTATTATCCCAACAATCATATGACAGGCTAAGGCCTTAAGGAGTTTTCCAGGTCTTTTTAACCTATTTAAACTTTTTAAACTAATCAAGCCCAGAATATTATCGAAGGAGTTCTCATGTCCCATCCCTATGGGCCAGGAACCTCAATAGGCTTTTTTGATGACCAGACTGGTTGAAAATAATGTTTTGTAAGTTTACCCTTATATATCCCAGCACCATATTGAAAATTGTTAAACATAGCTGGATCAAAAGAGCTCTCTTCAGGAAAGGATGAACATCTCTCAAAGAAACACTAACCATCTTCTGATCTAGCCATCCAGGCCCCATTCTGGCACACAAAGGAGCCAGCAAGACAGGGATGAAGCCTACCTGTGGCAGACCTTATACCAAAGGCCCCACAATACACAGTGGGCCCTGACCCTGATGGTCTTTTGAAAGATAGTTAAGACCTTTCAAAGGTCTTTGAAGGGGAAAACACTGCTGGTTGTTTTGATCAATTTGGTTAGTTCACGATTATGCACATTTGGGTTACTTTAATGAGATATGGCTTTGTTTTGTTTCCCCCCCCCACCGTTGTTTACCTTGTTGCATAACACCCAGAGTCACCTTATTTAAATTGGGTGGCCATATGAAAGCTTGGGATAAAAGTGTATTAAACCCTTTTTTGCCTCCTCAGATTCCACAAGTTCAAAAGCCTCCAGATCATAATGCAAGATGCTGTCCCACTTACCTCACTTGAACATGCCAAGGCAAAGGAAATACAAATTATTTTACCTACAAGAAACCGTGTATTAATTTTTTCTGAACCATTGTGATTTGGCTGCTTCATTAGTGATCTGGTACTTTCTACCCTTTTATTCATGGAAAAACTGGACCAGCAGTGTCGGGGGGGGGGGAAGGGGGGATGGAATATTCTGATATTTCTGGAATGTCCTGTCCTTGGAACAGTGAGTACTGCATATTTCTAGTAATGGTAAGGCACTTATGGTAAGTATTAAAGGCAACCATGTTAACAAGAAACTAGTTCCTCAGAAGTCATTGTGCAAAAGTCTATTTGGACCTCAATATATCTCCATCTAGACCAGATATAAAGTATTGGGACAGATCAAAAGATAGCAGATGATGTTTCTACTAGAAACTTGATAACCAAAATACTTAAGTTGATAAGAAAAGATAGTGACATAAATGTTAGTATGTGAATAGATAAATGAAGAATTACTATAAGCATCCTATGGAGTCAAACATAACTGCACACTTGAGGAGTATCAGTAGTTACATAAAAGATAATGTCTTAGAAAAAAGATAGGCTTCTAAATTCTGCTTCCTGGAAGTCTGGCTTTCCACCCAGTAGCAGTAAATTTGTCTATGCCTTTCCTGTTTGTACAGTCTTCTACTGAATTCAGGATTTGCTTTCAATATTCAACAGCATAACTTGAGGACAATCAATTCTACATCTGAAATCAAATTATTGCCACAGAGTTTGGAGAGGCTACTGAACAGATGAAATAGGCTTACATCTTACATACGGAATTTCTGGAGTGTGAGACTCCCCAGTTATACTTCAGTTTTCATGCAAAAGAAATAGGAGAGTTGCCACTGTCATTCTAACCAGGATGTAACTGCTTATTAAAATATGTTTGATATGCTTAGGAGACTTCAAGAGGCTACCTGAACAGACAAAACAACTCTTTATTTTCTTGCCTCTATGAGAGTAGAATTATGAAGCAATGGATCACAGATCAGTCATTTCCTTCAGTTATAGACTAAATTGATAATGCAAGTTATCAAATGTCTTAAATAAACAAACATGGGCATTAGCTTTGTGCTAATTATGCATAGTGATCAGCATTATGCTAATTATGCCTAAGAACAGGTCCCCCCTGGTCCTCCAGATATTGCTGTACTAGATTTCTGAGCACCTGTTATTTATTTATTTAATTTCATTAGACTTATATACCGCCCTTCTCCCATAGGACTCAGGGCGGTTCACAAGGTTTTTTTAAAAAAACAATACAGCAAATTACAAAAATTAAAAACAATTAAAATGATTACATTAACCTTGACATAAAAACCCCAATTAGAATACAATTGAAACCCCAGTTAATACTCTCAGTCCAGGCCAGAAAGCTCAAAGAGCCAGGTCTTCAGGTCCCGGCGGAATGAGCGAAGGTCAGGGGCAGTCCTAAGTTCTACAGGCAGCTGGTTCCAAAGGGCCGGCGCACCCACAGAGAAGACCCTCCCCCTGGGTATTGTCCGCCGGCAATCTTTTACCAGCAGTACCCTGAGAAGACCCTGTCTCCCTCAGGGAGACCCTCCCTGAGAAGACCCTCCCTGTGGGAGCGCACAGGAGCATCAAGGGAGCTTGATGCCGGCAGCAGGTGTTCCCTCAGATATCCCGGACCCATGTTAGTTTGGGTTACAGTGCCTGGGACTGGTAGGAATTGTATTTAGTAATATCAGAAGGCCTGATAGGTAATATGACCAATTGTTAATCTTTTAAGAAATGTTAGTAAGCCTATACTTGGTCGAAGCATGGTATCCACACACAAAGGCAAGCTCTGATATGCTAGAAGCTTTCAATGTTTTTCCTAAACTTTATATCAAAAAGGTATTGCTCCACACCTCCTCTCTCTGAGCCCCTGGGCTAATTCAATCTCCATGACCAAGCTAATAACGCCTCTTGAGAAGATCTGGGTTTTGTTTTGGCAGGTGGCTCTTGGCTATGGCCACTGTGTACTGCAACCAATTTGCAATTCAATCCACATTTATTGTGCTGTTACTCCACCAACCTCTGGCAGCATTGCAATGATATTGTTGACAATCCACTTAGGTGAATTGTTACGTGATATTTCATCACATGCAGAACTCTCTGGAGTCACTCAGTCTAAATTTTCAGGACATTTAATCAAAAAAGCAACCTAAATTAAAAGGCATGCATTAGGCTCCCTCTCCCTCTAGGTAAATATTGGCTTTGAAAAAGCTGCTATGTAGGGAAGATTAGAAAAACAGTGCATGTGTTTTCGCTCCCAATTTATCCCACGATCAACGGCTGTTCCCAAACTAATTTCTCCCTGTTCCCATGGATTCCAATAAGGCAGGCATGTCAAATCATGCCGAAACCGCACCCACCCCATTGCCAGCAATGGGGAAAAAGTTGTGATACGTTGCGTGATGTCACGTGAAGTCGCAGGTTTGACATGTCTGCAATAAGGCATTTCCTCTCACATAAATCCATATTATTCCTCAAACATGTGGACAATTAGGGAATGATAACATATCACCAATATATTACATACCCAAAGCTTTGATATAATGCCAACTCAGTGGCCTAAAATGCCAAGTAGATTGGCTTTTAAGTTTCCACTGTTGGAATCCATTGCCATCTATTTCATTTGTGAAGTGTCCTAAACATTTCACATCAAGATGTCTACTGGTTTAAGTAGCATTGTCATATAATTTATAACTTATTATAGTGTACACTACAGGGTAAGGAAAGTCTCATCAGTCAATAAATGTTCTAAAGGAGACCGTCACATTAGAATTTGTGAACATTGGAGAAAATATTCCTATCCTTCAAAGATCATGTATCAAACAAGTTTAGAAGAGAATGGCAACCAACTTGACCATTTGATATAATTTAAGTAAAACTGTCTGTGGGGCCTGACTTTTAGTACACCATCTATTGCATACTAAGGGCCGCGGTGGCTCAGTGGGTTAGGACGCTGAGCTTGTCGATCAGAAGGTCGGCAGTTTGGCGGGTCGAATCCCGAGTGCCGTGTAACAGAGTGAGCGCCTGTTACTCGTCCTAGCTTCTGCCAACCTAGCAGTTCGAAAGCACATAAAAATGCAAGTAGAAAAATAGGGACCACTACAGTGGGAAGGTAACAGCGTTCCGTGTGCCTTTGGCGTCTAGTCATGCCGGCCACGTGACCACGGAGACGTCCTCGGACAAGCGCTGGCTCTTCGGCTTTGAAACAGAGATGAGCACCGGCCCCTAGAGTCGGAAACGACTAGCACGCATGTGCGGGGGAACCTTTACCTTTTTTTACCTATTGCATACTAATTTACTAATGTTTGTATGCTGTGGCTGGCAGGCAGTCTGGAGGCCTCAGAATGGTTTCAAATTACATTTAACAATCCCACAATGTTGTCAGTTTTTCCCTCTTGCAAGTGATTCATCTTTTATATACATCGCTGTCATGGCAATAAGATTACAAAGCTTGTTTGCATACTGCAGTATTTCTCAAATTTTCTGTTTCTACAAGTTGTAGTAAGATCTTACAAAAATCAGGAAATTATTTTATCTATTTATAATATTCTACTCCTACTTTCCCACTGAGGAAGGCAGGGCACATTAACCCTATCTCTTCCTCTTCTGCTCACCACCAGCACTGGAACTGTGCATTATAGCTTTGAAAGCTAAGAACCGTGCTGGAATTACTCATTGACCTTCAGGACTGATGAACATCAGTCTGCAGCATCCTAGGCTAGCATTCTGAACTGCTATATTATGCTGGTTCATGTCCCAATGAGAAAGATTATGACTGGAGCTCTCATATCTTGTATAAATGGGTTGTCTGGTTTGGACTTGCTGTGTTGAGAGAAGCTTGTTAATGTGATTTGCAAATGCTGGTTATGCCTTAAAGTGGAATATTTATTTATTAAATTTATGTCATTTGTCTCACTGTCATGTGACTCTGGGCAGCTTACCTCATCATAAAACAGGGGTGTCAAACTGCCGGCCCATGGGCCGGATGCGTCAGAACAAAACCGCGCCCACCCCATTGCCGGCAATGGAGAAAAAGCTCCGTAACGTCGTGAGTTTGACATGCCTGTCATAAAAGGACAATATAAAATAATGAAACCATTAAAACAATATTATAATATTTATATAGCCTCCCATCTTTCAACCTTCTCAGAACACATAAAAACAAAATAATAATAATAATAATAATAATAATAATAATAATAATAATAAGAAGAAGAAGAAGAAGAAGAAGAAGAAGAAGAAGAAGTGCCTTGGGTGCAATCCCAAAACAAATGGAGCACCACTTGAACACCATTGGTACTGACAAACTCGCCATTAGTCAATTGCAAAAGGCGGCCTTACTAGGAACTGCTTCCATCCTGCGACGATACTTATAATACCATCAAATATCCACATCTGCCTATCCCAGGTCCTTGGTAAGGACTCGATAGGTAGACAAAAATGCCAAATCCAATCTGAACATCTGGCTGACTGTGCAATGATCAATAATAACAATAATAATAATTTGGAAGGGACCTTGAAAGTCATCTAGTCCAACCCCCTGCTCAGGCATGAAATCCTATACCATTTCAGACAAATGGCTGTCCAGTCTCTTCTTAAAAACTTCCAGTGTTGGCGCATTCACAGCTTCTGGAGGCAGATTGTTCCACTGATTAATTGTTCTGTCAGGAGATTTCTCCTTAGTTTTAGGTTGCTTCTCTCTTTGATTAGTCCTGCCTTCAGGTACTTTGGAGAATAGCTTGACTCCCTCTTGTTTGTGGCAACCCGAGATATTGGAACACTGCTATCATGTCAACCCTAGTCCTTCTCTTCATTAGACTAAACATACCCAATGCCAGCAACCGTTCCTTATATGTTTTAGCCTCCAGTCTCCTAATCATCTTTGTTGCTCTTCTCTGTACTCTTTCTAGTGTCTCAACATCTTTTTTACATCGTGGTGAACAAAACTGGATACAGTATTCCAAGTGTGGCCTTACCAAGGCATTGTAAAGTGGTATTAACACTTCACGTGATTAGATTAGATAACCTGTCCTATATTGTCATTTTTTCCCCTTTGGGTATGACAACACACATTAAAAATGAAATTTAGTTGCTTGCTCTCAAAGTGTACACATACATAACACACATTTAAAACATTATATATCAGGGGTGTCAAACTGCCGGCCCCCAGGCCGGACGTGTCATCAGGAAACCGTGCCCACCCCATTGCCGGCAATGGAGAAAAATACGTTGTGCAACATCACGTGACATCACAATTTTGACATGTCTGTGTTATATGATCTTGATTCTATTTTTAATCCCATTTATATCCCGCCCTTCTCCGAAGACTCAGGGCGGCTTACAATTTAAGCACAAACCAATGTTAATGCAGCCTAGCACTGTGTTTGCTTTTTTGGCAGCTGCAACACACTGCTGGCTCTTATTTAAGTGATTGTCCACTAGGGCTGCAGGATCCCTCTCACAGTTACTACTACTGAGCAAGGTGCCACCTATACTATATCTGTGCATTTGGTTTTTCTTGCCTTGCCTAAATGTAGAACCTTAGTTTTTTCACATTGAATTTTATTTTGTTAGATATGAAGAGACCAGGCTTGTTGAGCATAGGTTTCTCTCTCTCTCTCTCTCTCTTTCTCTCTCTCTCTCTCTCTCTCACACACACACACACAAAGAGAGAGAGAGCGAGCAATTTTCTTGGCAAGTTTTCAGAAGTGGTTGCCATTGCTTGCTTCCTAGGGCTGAGAGAGTGACTGGGCCAAGGTCACCCAGCTGGCTTTATACTTAAGGGGAGACAATTCTCTGGTTTGTAGACTGGTACCTGCCCCAAACTAGCTCTCACCCACCCTACCTAGCTCTTTACAAAGAATGAGCCATATGAAGGGCTTGAAATTGAACAGCATTGCTTCAGTTCAGTTTACTTCTGAAATGCATCATTTCAAGTTTTTTTTTTAAAAAACCTCCTTCCAGTTTTAAGGAATGTGGATACAATTTATATGGGATCAGATACCGGCATCTGCTTGAGAAGTAAATATCTGCATCCACAGGCTCTTTCAGAAGCTCAGCTGGCTCATCCAGGAACCTTCCAAAGCTAAATCCTATCAGCTGTCCAAGAGAAGCCACCAAAGTTCCTGGGCTGGCCTTTTTTTGTGGACAACTCCCTTGCCCTTGGCAGTGGTGCTTCTTTCAGGCCTCCGTTCCCTTCAGTGTGAAAGCGGCCAAGTGAATGTTAGATCAGAGAATAAATCGTTTCTTTTCATCATTCTCATCTTCGCCCTAGCGGACACCCAGGTCCAGTGACAATCTGCTTGACCAGAGAAGCAAGGCATGCGGGCAAGAACCAGCTGCCTCCTCCACTGTGTGCCGAAGTCAAAAAAAAGGGCAAGAGCCAAAAAAGGAATTGCAGCCCTGCCAGTTTAGGAGAGGAACCAGGGCAGGGGTAGGCAAACCTCGGCACTTTTTTGACTCATGAACTTCAACTCCCAGAATTCCTGAGCCAGCCAAGCTGGCTCAGGAATTCTGGGAGTTGAAGTCCATGAGTCATAAAAGAGCCGAGGTTTGCCTACCCCTGAACCAGGGAAAGAAAGCAGCTGCAAACAGCTGCCGCTGACTTATCCCTGGACTCTCTGGACCAGGGGTCTTCAAACTTGGCCCTTTTATGACTTGTGGACTTCAACTCCCAGAATTCCTCAGCTAGCATGCCTGGCTGTGGAATTCTGGGAGTTGAAGTCCACAAGTCACAAAAGGGCCAAGTTTGAAGACCCCTGCGTCTGGACGGTCCCAATCCCACCCATCACATCTCCCCCCGCTGCTTCTCGACACTTATTCGATTTGCCTCGCAAAGAACAGCTCCTGCCGCTTCCGCACGCTGCCCCGCTTTCCTCCGGGTGTCCAGGCTGGCCACAAGGAGAGGCCTCCGGCTGCCACCCCAAATAACACCCCCACCCCACCCCCCGACTCCACCAGCGGACGAGATGGGGCGAATTGGCGGGGCTTCCCCGCTTCCGCCAGCCAGTCCCGCCGGGTCTCGGCTCCGCAATGGAGGAGGAGGAGGAGGGGCTTTTTCCTAAGCCGCCTTCCTGCCTCTCCAGGCCAGCGAGTGGCTCGGGAGCAACGGGGCGGGGCAGCCGGCGGTTTCCCGGCAGTCTGGGACGTAGGAAGAACGGGGGGGCCGAGAAAGCGGCTGGCTGGGCGCGGAGAAGTTCAGGCGGCGGCGGCGGCCGAGGATCTGGAGCTTTGGACGCCGCGGCCCGGCTAGCTCCGTCGTCTAGGAACGGGGAGTTTTGAAGACGCTGCTGGCAGCCGTGGCCGGCGCCGGTCCCCATGGAAGTCGAGATGCCGCAGGTGAGATCCAGCACCCTCGCGGCCAGAGGGTCGGTATCGAGGCGGACATTTCCCCAGCGGAGCGGGGTTTTTTTTTGGAGGGTGGGGGTGGGGAAGACGGGTCTAGCAGCTAACTAGCGAATTTAGTTCTCTTGAGTCGGACCCAGAGGTCGCGTTAAGCAGAAGGCGTTCCGCCCACTCTTCTCCCCCTTCCCCCCACCCCGCGACTAACTCTGGACTCTCTGGCTTCCGCCTAGCTCCGCCCTCCTGTCGTGACGTAACAGTCACGTTGCACCGCGCTGACTCATCGACGCCTCTACCGGTCTCGTCGGCGAGTGGGGGTGGTGGGAGGGGGGGAAGGTTGGAGGAGTGGGGAAAAGCTTTGGGACTTTAGGATAGAATCGAGCTGGAGGGGACCTTGGAGGTCTTCTAGTCCAGCCCACCCCACCCTCGCTCAAGCAGGAGACCCTATACCAGGGGTATCTATCTATCTATCTATCTATCTATCTATCTATCTATCTATCTATCTATCTATCTATCTATCTATCTATCTATCTATCTATCTATCTATCTATCTATCTATCTATCTATCTATCTATCTATCTATCTATCTATCTATCTAATTGGATTTGTATACCGCCCTATTCCCGTAGGACTCAGGGCGGTTTACAGGGCAGTTAAAACCATAAATACAAAAAAATTAAAAACAAATAAAACAATTAAATTAAATTCAAGCCCCAAGAGTAAATCTAAAACCCAGTTAAATTAACAACCCCACAGTCTGGACCAAACAGATAGAAGAGCCAAGTTTTCAGGTCCCGGCGAAATGAGCGAAGGTCGGGGGGGGGGGGCAGTCCTAAGTTCTGTGGGTAGTTGGTTCCATAGGGCAGGCGCACTCACAGAGAACGCCCTTCCCCTGGGAATAACCCGCCGGCATTCATTAACCGGCGGTACCCTGAGAAGGCCCTCCCTGTGGGGGTGCACAGGACGATGGGAAGATGATGCCAGCAGCAGGTGTTCCCTTAGATAGTCCGGAGCCAAGCCATTTAGGGCTTTATAGGTCATTACCAGCACCTTGAATCTCACCCGGAGGGCAACCGGAAGCCAATGCAGCTCACGGAGAAGAGGTGTTACACGGGAGTATCGGGAAGCTGCCATCAAAACTCGCGCGGCTGAATTCTGCACCAGTTGAAGCCTTCGGGTGGTCCTCAAGGGCAGCCCCATGTAGAGGGCATTGCAGTAGTCTAACCGGGAGGTCACGACCGCATGAGTGACTGTACGTAGAGCATGTCGGTCTGGCTGAGGAATTCTGGGAGTTGAGGTCCACGAGTCATAAAAGAGCCGAGGTTGCCTACCCCTGCCCTATACCATTGCAGACAAGTGGCTGTCCAATCTCTTCTTAAAAACCTCCAGTGATGAAGCACTCGCAGCTTCTGTGGATGAAGCGGCGGGTCCCGACGTATTGTTTTAATGCGTTTGTTTTCCCCCTCCAGTCCTTCATTTCTAGTGATACCTGGAGTTGGGATTTTAAGATGTAGTGTACAGCTTCCCCCCCCCCTCCTCCGAATAGCTGCAAAAGTGAGGACTGAGAACAAGGTTGGCTGCGGCTACCAAGGAAACTTGACAGCAACGCAGAGTTCGTTTTAGAGTTTACACAACTATAGAAATCCGCGTCTTTCATATTGTGATGGACAATTCACGGCTTGCGTGGTGACTTGTAGGCATGCTCGTGGAAGGCTGGGCTACCGACGGCCCTGCGCCTTAAGAGTCCAACTCCTGGGTTGGTACAGCAGGGAAAGTCTTGCTGTAAATTCCTCTCCCGTGTTACATAATGAACGTCCTGAAGCTTCTGATAGCCAGCTTGTGACTAAAGGGAACTTTGGCTAGATCTAGCAGAACTCTAACTGTGTTCCTAGCTTCAGCCCTGGGGTTCCCCCCCCATCTGGAACTTTCTGGTAAAAGATCCCTCAGATTTGGAACTTTCTAGAAACAGGGCTTGGGCAAAATATCTTTAGGCAATTTGTAATTCCAAAGTCCTTCAAAGAGCAGAAAGGGGGAAACCCAAATCCTGGTGACTTTTTTTTTGTCTTGGGTTATGTATGTGCATGATTAAAGGAGGTTTTCCATATGAATGCTTGTGGTGTATTTAATTATAATGGCTTCAGTTTGGAAGATCCAGAGCACCGTGTGCATGAAATTACTGTTAAAAAAGGAAAAAGCAGGCATTTTGGAAATACTTTTATTTTGCCATTGTGAAATGGATCAGGAACCAGATACATGTCTGTACATGCTCAAAGGCTAGAAATCGATTTAAAGTTGTATTTGCCCATGTCAGAATTTACTTGAATGTAAATGTGCTGCTTTGCCTTATGTGTACTAATATCCAAAACATTTATTTAAAATACTTTCTAGTGACATGATTAGTTTGAACATGATAAAAAGTATACTCTGCTTTTTTTCAGTAAAGTAAATTTTATAATCCATTGCATGTTTACTCAGATATAAGTCCTATTGTGTAACTTATCTCCTCAGAGGGGAACCTTAATGCTAATGTCAGAAATAAGGAGGAGTACGGTACATGTTTTGGGCATTTAACATAGTTTATTTGAAGGATTTTTGATAAAACTAATCTAAAATAAAATCAGTATAGATGGGCCTTATAAAGAAGCACAGAAAAACAAGCAAAATTCAATTAAAATATTCTAAAAATTTTAATTAAAAAATAATTCACAGAAAGATTCCAGATGTGTACTTCTGCAAAGGGGTGTCTTCTGTTCATGGAGACCCATGAGAGTCTCTTCATCAGAGGAAGCTCAGAAGAAGTGTTGGTTGTTGCTATTGCTACCAAATTTCTTATGTTACCACCTCCCACTGGAGACTGATTTAGCTGTCTGGAATACCCTTTCAGGATTTTGGAAAGTTCCAAGGAGGATGAGGAATTGGCAAAAGTCAACTGCCCCCTTTTTTCTATGCACAGAATCTGAAGTCAACCAAAGAAATGCTGAAATATCGGATACTAAATCTTGGAGAAGTAAATGGTATTACTTTCTCATCAAAGTGATAAAAGTGTTGCTAACTTGCTTGCCTGGGGAAGATATTTCATAAACACAGGTGCCCCAATGAAAATGAACTTTCCTTAAATCACCACAGGTCTAATCTCCGAACCCTTAAAAGTGTACTTTATGCCAGTTGTCAAGCATCAAATACACAAATTAGTAGAATCGTCATTAAAAAAACAACTTTTTTTTAAGTCTTGAGAAATTTTGCCTTAAATTCTGAGATTCTTTCTTATGAATACACATTCAAAAATGCCAATTACTTGTTTGTCCTCAATAATCATATTCTTAAAAGTTTGCACGCAATGTGGAACATGTCTGTTAAACCTGTGTTTAAAAAAATAGTATTAAATCTAAAACTGAATATATCCCATGTTTCCAGAATCAGATAAACTGCAAATAGGTATATGATGCTCAGGAAGGAACAGAAGGATTATTTTTTTTAAATATCATTCTTATTTCCCCAGATTGAGGTCTTTTTAAAAAGATAGGGCAGTGTTTTCTATCTCCTGTATTCTCAAGAATAGGGACAAGCAATGCTATAGTAAAATTTTTATAGTTTGCTTGAATACAAGGCTGATATACATGTAAATGGTGCAGGTTTTCCTGCCTGAGCTGGGGGTGGACTCCAAAGACCTCCAAAGTCCTTTCCTTTTCTGTCATTCTGTATTTTTACAATCTATAAAGGAGAATTTGCTCTGTCACTGATTTACACTTGAAAGAGTGGCATGGGAAACACAGATGCAAATAAAATTCTATTGGTGTTTCTCCATCACCACCCAATTGTGCATCTGGTCTCTTAAGACTTGGCCTTCTGGACCTTCAATTTTACGGTATTGTTAATTATCTACTTACCTCTAAGTACAAAGATTGCCACTGTCAATTGTTCTTTGGGAAGCCAAGCATGGTGATAAATAAGGAGAGATAGTTTACAATTAATAATAGTTTTGCTATTTCAAAAGAACACTAAATATATTAATGTTATGCACACAGAATGATAACAGTATCTATTGGGTAAGGGAGTAGCCATGATGTATTTAGATAAATATGGTCCTGGCTACGAAATGGTTATGGTTTGCAATATGGGATTGACTGGGAAAAGACATGTAGCAAAAGTGTTCAGCTTTACTGAGGTATATCAAGGTTTTCAGTGAAATGGAAGATCTCAGTCCCACCTGCCTCAATTCAGGAGTAGTACCGGCCAGTGCTGTTTACAGGTTGCCCTTTTTGTACTAACAACTCTTGAGCAGACTTGTGTAGCTCAGAAATTTGGTCTTGCTAGAAGTAGAACCTACACCACAACTTTGTGTGTTGGATGGGGAAATTGGAAAAACAGGAAACCATTTCTGTATTGCTACCAATTCCCCCTTCCCCCCCCCCGAATGTGTGTCCGTGAACTCACCAAAAATCAACTTAAAAGAAACTTAACCTTTGTGGGAAATAAAACATCTTTTTAAGCTTGTACTTAGTAATAAATACAAAAAGAGAGACTTTTCTTTCTGTGGCAATTTTATTAAACAGAAGATTCTGATATGAAGTTGATCCTCTAGGGCAAGACAAGCTGAGTCACGTGGATTTATACATTCATTTTTGAACTCTTATGAAAGGCAGTTGCCAGGAGTCAACGCTGACTTGAAGGCGTAAAAAAGTTATGCCCAGTTTGTAGATGCTTTGTGCAGAGCAAAAATAAAGCTGTGGCTTAAGACTGAAGAACTATTTGATTGCATCACAGTGTTACATTGGTCTGGCAGGTAAATAAAATTGTGGACAAATTTGTGGACCAGCACCGGTCCACAGAATGCCAGTAACCGGTCCGCGCAAACAAGCAAAGCCCCATCCATGGGATGCAGGCAGCACACAAAACCACACCCCCTCTAGTCCTCGGAAAAACCTTTCTCCACAGAACTGATTTCTGGTGCCCAAAAGGTTGGGGGCCGCTGGTGTATAGAGAAAAGAAATGACATGAATTTTGGCCCTGAAAACAGGAGTACATACTGGGTGAGCAGAATATTACTACTGTGACTTTAAACTATAGTGGCTACATTTACACTTTATGCTGAATTGAAAAAGGTTTGTTTGGCTTTGAACATATCCAAGGTTAGTATTTATCAGATACATTATACTAAATTATATCAGCCATGGTTTGTTGAATAGAGGGAATTGCCCATTGTGCTAAGCTATATATACCTTTGACAATATACCAATTACATTTGCAAGCAGCCATATCATTGTGGGTTTAGGCCCAACATAATATTCAAAACTGAAACAAGACTAAAATTGTGGCTAAGGTAGAGGGATGCAAAATGTTCTCTCAACCTGCAATGTCTCTTGTTCTGCTTTTCCCACCATCTGTGAACAGATCTGGAGAACTAGTGAGGTGTCAGAAGATTGGGGAAGAATAAACTCAATCCCAATATCAAAAAAGGAAAGGGAGGGGGAATACAGAACTACAAATTATTTAAAATCTATATTGAGCAAGGTGCTAGAAGAGATTGTCAAGCAGCATGTCTATGAACACTTAGGGAGAAAATGCCACCAATACTGTTAGACTAATCTCTTCTTATGACAGAATAACTAATTTGGTAGACAAAGGGAATGCAATGGAGGTATTATAACTTGATCACAGTAAAACATGGGACAGATTTTTCCATGATACCTTTGTGGGCATAATGGACAAATGTGAATTTTCATCAGGTTTGATATCCAGCCCAAAGAGACTTTATAAATAGATGTACATCATCCAGGAGCTAAAATATTGAATTGTGAGTTGACATATTTAGAAATGATCCAGATGATGGAATAGAAATGAAACTTATCAGGTGGACTGATGACACTAAGATAGTCATTAGCTAATACTTTAGATGATAAACTAGGTATTGACTAATAGAGGACAAAAATCACAATTTGAAATTACCTCAGAAATTTGAACATGGGACTAAAAGCCAATGAAGATATTAGCTGTGAGGAAGGTAAGGGTTTGCATTAGAAAAACTAAATACATAGCTATAGGGTTTGGGAATTGTGGCTTGGTGGTCATATATGTGAGAAGGATCCTTACAAATTAGCTGAATCTGAGCAAGAGTAGGATACAGCAGGTACAAAACTGAGCTGTAGTTAATAGAAACTTTGTGCCCAGATTGCAGAATGTAATTGTTGCAATCTGTGTAATCAGTACTCTGTGTGGCTAGAACACTCCTGAAATACTGTGTAGTTCAAGGCATTGCACTTTGAAAGAAAGAGACTGGTTGGTGCACAGGAGAACTATCAGAATGGAAAGTGGTTTGGAAGCCAACTCTGTGAGAAATAGCTAAAGGAGCACACATAAGAAAAGGCATATAGGGGAGACAAGTTGCAGTCTACAATTAACTAAAAAGGTGCTAGATGCAAGAGGAGATTAAATCTGTTCTTTGCTGAAATTTAAGAGCAAAATACGGATTAACAGATTAAATTTAGAAGAAAGAAGAGTCAAGCTGAATATGAGGAGGAATTTCTTAAGGGTAAGAACTGTAAGCAGTGAAATAGTTTATTATGCTTTATTTTCTTTCTTTCAAAATTATAAAGCAGCCCATCTCGCAAGAAGCGTTTATGGGTGGCTACATAACAGATCAGAACACTTAGATGAGGAAAAATGGGAGGTTTTCAAAGTAGATTGGGATGTCTACCTCTCTGAGAAAATGTACAGGTATCCTCACTTACAGATTGTTCGTTCAGTGACCATTGAAATAAGGACAATGCTGAAAAATTGGGTTATGACCGGCCAGAACTGATGCCTTAGGCATGGTTTCAATTCACCACTGTGTCACTTAGTGAGCAACTTGCTGGTCACAATTGTAGTCTGTAAGAGAGCACATACCTGTAGTGTGTTCCTCCACTGAGCAGTAGCTTGACCGGATGACCTATAAATCCTTTCCAACTCATACATTCCTTGATTCTGCGGGTATGATTTAATAAATGGCACATAAGTTTTTATAATAGCACAATTCTGAATTTTGAAAGTGACAGTTGTTAGTCGTGGCTTCCCTAAAATGGCCCTTTTTCGTTCTTTAGCGTGCAAACTTTGTGTTCTGAATACCAGAGCGATATTGAGTTGTGCAATAATTTCTTTTTCCCCAAGGCAGCTTTGTTCTTGGAATGTGCCTTTTCAAATACTGCTCTCAAAGAGAGGTATGCTGGTTACCAAGAGTAAAAGATTGCAGTTGTAATCTGTAGATATTTTGAACTGACTTTTGCATTGAAGATATTATTTTGCCTAATACAAGGGTCTTCAAACTGGCCCTTTTATGACTTATGGACTTCAACTCCCATGCCTGGCTGAGGAATTCTGGGAGTTGAAGTCCACAAGTCATAAAAGGGCCACGTTTGAAGACCCCTGGCCTAATACATCAACTTTTGCTATCAGAAAACAAACAGAATAGAGGAAATGAAAATTTTTCTTCTTAAAGGAACAGATTTTTTTATTTAAAAAATGAGTTTTTGTATAATTAAAATATTTTTTTCATATAAAAATATATAATACAACATATTCAATTATCAATCACTTTTACTTTTATTTAGCAAAAGATGACTGGATGAAATTTAGGTAACATAAGATGATGCAATGGGCCCAGTCACAAAGTAATTATTGTTGGAGGGCAGAAACTGAATGTTGTCATGTGTCAGTTCTCGAAATATTGAGAGCACCCCTCTTGCTTTTAGTGGTGGCTCTCTTACTCACAGACAAAATACGGAAGGAATTGGCAGAGAAAAGGAATGGGAGTGGAAGGTAGGAAAAGGACATGAGGGGAGGGGAGGGGAGGGGAGGGGAGGAGGGAGACAGAGGAAAGAGAAAGAAAGGAAAGAAGGAAGGAAAGAAATAGAAAAAGAAAGAAAGATGGGGACATATATTTCCTGTTTATTCACATGTCAGATTATTGGAGAAAATTATTCCCTTTTCCATCAGAAAGGTCTCAATTGCAACTTTCTTCAACTATACAGGCAATCCTCATATAGTGACTGCCTCCTACAGAAACTCTTCGCACTGACAACAGTGACAAAAAGTAACCTTGTGACCAATCCTTGCATTTATGCTCTCCACATATAAAGCTGTAAATCGGAGGAAAGCTGAAGAAAGATTGTAAGAACAGTTGTGGTTTAACTTGGCCACTCTTTCACTCAAATGACTGTGTTGCTGGTCCCAATTGTAATTGCTTGAAAGAGGACTACCTGTCCAGTGCCAATGATTGCAGGTAATGTCTCATTCCGTTACAGTGTAGGGTTTTTTTTGTGGTTTCCAGTGGGTGAGCCTGTGCAATTCTCGGCATTTTGAATTTATCTGCTGGAAGGCCAATGTGGGCTAGTCTTTAAACTGGTTTTGAGAGTTTGGGAAATGAAAAGGAGGGCAACACTGGAAAAGACTGGAAATAAAAACAAATACAGCATTATAAACCCCACACAAAGAAAAGCCCCAGAATAAACTTTTGCAGGTAAAACCACAACCATTGTGAGAACTGGGTGATTTGGAATGAGGCAGCAGCAGCAGCAGCAGCGGCAGTATGAGAGGCTTCTTGATATACCTTTCCGCCCCACAGCTTCTCAGCCCAGTTTGTTCTCCACCTACTGGCTTTCAGTTACAGCCTTGCAAGAGTACAAGTAGAAGCTGGAGAGAAGAGAGTGGAGAAATTTTCCCTTTGCCATTTCCTGTTGTGCAAACTTACCCCTGTCTACCGTTTGTACATTGGACTGTGGCTTGCTTGTTTAACTCTGCTGCCCTTGCTTGGTTCACAGAACACGTTAGTCCATAAACTCCAAAGGTGGGTTCAGGCAACACATGTTAGGGCTATGTCGAAAACTATGGCTAGGTAGAATGTGTGAACCTAGAAGGCTTAATATTTGCCCAGAAGGAAGAAGGTTTCTAGTTAAGTAATTGCCCACCAAGACAGGGAAGTTGGTGTTGAAAGTTAGGAAGTGGTCAAGAGATCCAATCATGTAAACAAGTGTCTGGAAAGAACGCAAAGATGCTGCTGTTGTGGCTTCAGAGGGGAACAAGGTTGAATGTGCTGGCCCTTCCGTTTTTTATTATTATTAGTAGTATTTTTTGTCAGTCTCAACTTGGAGAGGGTGAGTGCCTGAAGTAGAGAGAGCTGCTTTACTTGGGGAGACTTGGAGGTGCTCCATTAAAAAAGTCTGGATGGGAATGAAAGGAGAGTTAGCCCACTTGCAGAATAGGACTAGGAGATCTAACACAGGGCTTTTCAACCAGTGGTACGGGTACCACCTGTGGTACATTGGCACCTGGCAGGTGGTACACGACCATCCTAGAAAAGTGGTAGCAGGGGAGGGGAATGAGCTGAACCGGTGGCAGCACCGCATAAGCCTGAGCGAGAGATGGCTGCAGTTGCAGGGCTGTCGGGGCTCAGCGGAAGTGCCAGGATCAGCGCCAGGCTTCAGCTGGAGCTCGGCGCTGATCCTGGCGCTTCTGCTGAGCCCAGAAGAAGCGCCGATCAGCTGGAATGTTGCAGCATCTCCAGGGTCTTGTGATTTACATTCAGATGCTTGGCAACTGATTCATATTTATGACGGTCACAGTGTCCCAGGATCATGTGACCTGACCAAAACCCAGCAGGGGGGGGAATAAAAACCACACACCCCCACCCCACCCCCACTGCCAATCCTCAAAAGAAATGCTCACAACAATGAAAACCTCGGACAGGAGGAAGAGCTCCGCTGGGCAGGTAAGCAGATGTCTTGCTCGGCTGTGGCTTGGGGGGCACTTTTTTCAGTGCCATTGTAACTTCGAACAGTCACTAAGTGAACTATTGTAAGTTGAGGACTACCTGTACTTCATCACTTTTTTCTTTTTTTTGGTCATCAAGTTTTCGACACCTTGCTAGGCGACGTGGTACTCGGATGTTGCCATATCCTAAAAATGGTACAATGGGTGGAAAGGTTGAAAAGCCCTGATCTAACATACTTTATGTGAAAGGAAGAGCCTCAGAGCTACTTACTATACATTAAGCATGTTTGGGATTAGAATTGTGGGATCCAGATACTTCTTTTCCTGGTACTTTTTGTGGGGAGAGGGCGAGACTACCATTGGTGCAGATGGGGAATCAATTACTTTTACAGATAGGGCGCCTGATTTGACAGATAGTTATTTTTAATCAATAGACTTCAAGACAGTTTTCTGGGTCTTGCCCTTGTTTCACAGTTGCCTGTAGGCAAAGGCAGATGATAAGGAAGCAGGCAAAGCTGTCATGTGCACTCATTTGTTGAGAGAGGGGAAAAATCTGTGGGACTGGTTCTTTGAAGAGCAGGGTTGTCAAATGACAAAGTAGAGAAACTTGGGCATATTTTGTATGTGCCTTTATAGGTAGTCCTTGACTTACTGTTTGAAGTTAGAACAGCACTGAAAAAAGTGACTTGTGACCATTTTTCACATTTAGTTGCAGCATCCCCGTGGTCACGTGATCAAAATCCAGGCATTTGGCAACTGGTTCATATTTGTGATGGTTGGAGTGTCCCGGAGTCGCAGGATCATCTTTTTCAACCTTCTGACAAGCAAAGTCAATGGGGAAGACAGATTCACTTAACAACCGTGTTACTAACTTAACTGTGGTGATTCACTTAACAACTGTGGCAAGAAAGGTTGTAAAAATGCGAAAAATTCACTTGACAAATTTTTGCTTAGGAACCAAAACTTGGGGCTCAGTTGTCGACATCTACCTGTACAGCCTTTTTTTTGCTTGTTTTAGGTTTTGTGAGAGATTGTCTTACATTCAGGATTGCTTTTATGATGGGTTAGTATTTGTTTTAAAATGGTGCAGAAAGTGTATGATGGCAGTGTGTGTTTGTAAGGTAAGGCCTTAGTGTTGCACAGTTCTAAGCAGAAATTTGTTGCTAGAATTAATCATTAACTGTATAGGCTGGGTTACAATAGCAGTCTGAGGGAAAAATAGATATAGATTAACATGCTAGTTAAACTTTATTTTGGCCCCAACAGCCATATTCCATTCCAAAGGAATCTAATTTTGTGTGTGTGTGTGTGTGATTTTTTTTAAAAAAAATCTTTAGAAAACAGTTTGAAGCTTCAAATGACTTCACGCATGCACACAAACACTTGCACCCTCACATATAGTGATCAGAATGTACCTCATTGGGGGGGGGGGAAATGGAGACTTCATAGAAAAGTTTTCATATAAATGTTGGTTAGGAGCAGTAAAATCAAACTTAATTATTTCTGGAATATTGCCTGTACTGTGTATGCAGTTGTCCAGTTTAATAAGAAAGAATAGTCTAACAATAGTCATTTGTGCTTCCCACCGTGTTGGAAACAAATTTCATTGAAGAGAAAGTTTATTACAAATTAATGGATTTTTTTTTTAAAAAAATATCTATTTGAACTATGACATCTTTGCCCTATCTCTTCTATATTTTGGAGGTGAGAAGCTGACTTGCCTGACTTGGAATTGTCTCCCCCATTTTCTCAGGTTCCTCTGTTTTTTCTTTGTCAGTTATAAGAGGGTTTTCCCCAGATTAAGACCATCTGACACCGGCAGGTTAACCAATCCCTGTGAGTGATTGCCGTTAACCCTCGTGAGAAGCCAGAGTTGAGCAGAGTTGAGTGAGGGTAGTAGCCTTTTTCCAAGAATGACTGTGGGTTGTGCAATCCAGTGCTTCTTCCCTGAGGTCCTTCTTGTTAGTACACAACCACAAGAACTGATGGGAAGTGCCTCGTGGAACTTGTCACTGCATGTGGTCGCAGAGAGATAAGAGTTGTCAGGAGGTATAGATCATAACTTTTTTGTCCGACTGTTGCCTCTGGTCATTCTAGTTCTGCAGTTTTTTGAAGAGCTGAACAAGGACATGGAAAGTTAGATATAAATATGGGGAAAGAGCTAGAAAAATGGTAGGATTGGATCCCCCACTAATAATATTCTTGGTGGCACTTTTGCTTCTGATATTGGTAAGATTCCATGGATTTGTTTTAACATCTAATATTTTGTATAAATTATAAATAAGGATAGTTACAAACATTTTTTTTAAAAAAATGTTTTATGAATTTTTTAACATAATCACCTTAATATTCGGTAAACAGTGTGTTGTCTGGGTTTACATTTAAGAAACATTCATTAACAGTTGATTTCTATAATCTATAATCCACACAATAACTTTACTTGATTTCCTCTTTTTCCCCATAATGTTCTCTTTTACCAACCTTAAGTTAATACAATTCTTGTTGTTTTAATGAATGATGACTGAGTATAAAAGTTTTCTAATATTTCTACAGATAATCACATCAATATAATATTGCTTTTCTATCTAGTCATTCTGGTTGTCTTATCATAGATCCTGTTTACAGTTCTTGTTTACATTTGTTTTTCCCACAAAGTTCAAAACATTCTTGCTGGTTAATTGTTTGTCAAAGTTAATTACATTTAAATATTTAAGTCTATTTTTTCTCATGTAAGTCAACCCAATACTTTTACCTTTCTTAAGGAATAAATAAGACTAAAAAAAGAAATAAGAATAAGAATAAAGAGATAAAAAGATAGCATGCTATTTAAAATCCCTATTTCCTATAAACTAATACATATTTATTTCCAAAAAAATTTCGTTCTCTTTTATATTCTTTAAAAAATATATTTAATCTTTAAATATTCCATTTAATAAACCTAGTCCTCTAGTCTTTTAACTCTTATTCAAAACATTTTTTAATCTATTATAATTTTCTTAAAGTCAATCACCTTTAGATATCTAAAACATTTCCTTTATATAAGCCATTCCAACTCTTTTGTATTATTCATATCAAGAAATAAACTAAAAAAAGAAGGAAAAGAAAGTACTATGCTACTTGAGGGGCTCTTCCCTCTTAAAGTAAAATTCACATCCAAATTTTTCCTATTTCTTTAACCATATTCGAACAGGTGTTTCTTTTTTAAATATTCTCTCTGATAAGCCCCATCGTCTATTTTCTTAATTTTCACTTTAGCCTTTTTCTTTTGCCCAGTATCTTCCTTAATCAATATGTTCTACTGAGTCAAAGAATCTTTCCATATTCTTGTAGGTGTTACTGTAGATATAAAAGGTAAGTCAAGTATAATATATTTGTGAGAGGCATTTGCCCATTCATTTTTGTTGAAAATCTTTTTCTTTCATTTTCTCTCTGCTTCTCTTATCATTTTTTGTCTCACCAGTTCTAGTGTTTTTCCTGGCATCTCTGCAGTCCATTTTGTCCAATCTTTTTTCTTATCCTCAAATTTATTTTGTGGTGTTAAAGTATAAGTTGTCTTTTCCAAATCCGGTATTTCTTGTAATTTTTCCCCACTTGGGTTAAATCATACTTCTTTGTTTTGTTAGGTTCCATCTTTAAGTCTCTATCCTAACATTTGTGTTCAGTTGTCTGTTTTATCTGTTCCTTCTCTTTTGTTGTTTCCTGGGATTTTTGTTGTTGTAAAGTTAAATTGGAGATGAATTGGTTTATATTTTCAAAGTTATTTTGGATTTCTTTGTGGTTTGAAATCATTGTTAATTAAAATAGTTGCAACATATCATATGTCTCCTCTTGAAAAGTATTTATTTTTTCTTGATAGGTTCTTTCTATAAATCTCTGATTTTTCATGATGATCAAGAATCCAAATTTTCTTTTCTCTGCAAATAGCTTTGGGGTCAGAGTTAAATAGATTCTTGTAATCCAGAAAGTTCAAAAAAGTTTTTTTTTGGTTGTTCCCTGAAGTTTGTAAGTCTCACTTTGTCTGCAGCCAGGATTGTTTTCTTTTTTGTCACAGCTGTTCTCTATTGTTAGAGGTTTGAAGGTCACAAGTGGAGATTAGTTTTTTCCAGATTTTGCCAAGTCCTGCATGAAAGCCATAGCTGTCATAGCCTTCATCCACCACTAGATGTCAGCACTGGTTTATTTTTCAAATTTTCAAAATGAACAAATTGCCTTTAAAATGAGAATCTTAACCATTCAGTAACTTCAAACTTATCCAAATTTAGGTTGTATAGTCATTTCATTTCACTTCAATACGTTCAAAAGGTTTAATTCGCTGCTTCCGTTAGTAAAAGGGTGGGGCAAAAATCCCCCTCCTTCACTTTCAGAGATAAGTAGGATAGAGAAAATCAATGTTCTTACCCAGATTCAAAGACGCTGTTTACAATCAGCTTAAAATAGTGCTTTTGATTTCGGTTGCTTGCAGTTTGGGCTAGACTCTGAAGTTTATTTATTTATTTATTTATTATTGGGACTTATATGCCACCCTATCTCCCGAAGGACTCAGGGTGGCTAACAACAATACAAAAGTTAAAAAGAAATTAAATTAATGGCCCCAGTAAAATAAATTAAAATTAAGTTAAAAATTAAAAACATAATTAAAATCCCTGTCAGTCCAGGTCAGCCTGATGGAAAAGGAGTGTTTTGAGGCTGCAGCGAAAGGACCAGAGATCCGGGGCCATCTGAAGCTCAAGGGGGAGTTGGTTCCATAGGGCTGGCGCTCCCACAGAGAAGGTCCTCCCCCTGGGGGTCGCTAGCCGACATTGTCTAGCCGACGGCACCCTGAGGAGGCCCTCTCTGTGTGAGCGCACTGGGCGATGGGAAGTTGTTCCCGGCAGCAGATGGTCCTGCAAGTATCCCGGGCCTAAGCCATGTAGGGCTTTAAAGGTAAGTACCAGCACCTTAAATCTTTCTCCTTTCTCCTGTTGGTTTCTGGAAGGCTTCTTCTGGACTGATCGGGTCAATTGCCGTCTCTCTGAGGTCTCCGGGACTTCCTTCCTTCTTTGCTGCCTCTTTGGGGTGGCTTCTGGCCCATTTAGGGTTCCCTAACAGGAAGAAACTCAGCCAAAGGGCACAGAGTCCCGAACCCCTTGACTGCTCCGCTGCTGTGCAGGACCGGAAGTCTCAGGATAGTTATAAACATTTTAACCAACCAAAACTAACTTGTAGTTTTGAACTGTATTTCATACTCGGTACATAGCTGCATAGGGAGGGTTATAGATAGATGATTTCTTTCTCTAGTTAAAGCACTTCCTGAATTCAGCTTTTATTGAATTAATAGTTTGTTATTATTAAATAAATTAAATATATTAAATAATGAAGATCTTAATAAAACTGTGATGGATGTCACAAGAGTATATATATCGTTGACTATCATTCTCATTTCTTATACATAATAATGGCAAGTCTCTTGACAGAAAAATAACAAAGTCAGTCTCACCAGACATTTTCTTAGTGTAAATTAAGAAGGAAATCCTGTTTTGTAGGTGCGGATGGGATTGTAGTATTTGTAATCCAATTTCCTAAAGTATTTTACCTATGCCATTTTAAGACGTCTTAGCCACTTGCTTCAGGTTGTATCAGTGTTGTGCAATAATAGCAAGAAAAAAAGCTCCCAATCTAAAGACCAAAATTAGTAAATGTATAGCTTTCAGAATTGACTTTCTTCACAGTAATGAGGTAATAACCCACACTGCTTATCAGCTAATTTAAGATACTCAATCCAGGAAGTTATAACTCAAGCTTAGATCAACAATAGTTCCTTTTAGATTTAACTGAACAACAGAGTTGGAAGGAACCTTGGGGGTCTTTCTAGTCCAACCTCCTGCTCAAGCAGGAACCCCGGCCTATACCATTTCAAACAAATGATTGTCTAATGTCTTCTTAAAACCTCCAGTGTTGGAGCACCCACAACCTCTGGAGGCAAGTCATTCCACTGATTAAATGTTCTGTCAGGAAATTTCTCCTTAGTTCTAGGTTGTGTCTCTCTTTGATTAGTTTCCATCCATGGCTTCTTGTCCTGCCTTCAGGTGCTTTGGAGAATAGGTTGACCCGGTCTTCTTTGTAGCAGCCCCTTAAATATTTGAACACTGCTATCATGTCACCCCTAGTCCTTCTTTTCATTAAACTAGACATACCCAATTCCTGTAACTATTCTTTGTAGATTTGGGAGAAGTAGGCCTGCCTTATTTTTATTTTTATTGTAAAATTAATTTTTCAAGCTGATTGGGTGGTTTTTAAGAGTCACACTTCGAGGATTTTTCTCTTTTGACAGTAAGTATGTGAGTTAGGATCAATGGCAGGGCACTGAAAAGTCTTTTCTCCTCATTCACAAACTTCATTACATATGTTTTTGTACAGATTATCTACTCTATAGTTAATTTATTTGTAAAGCCTGTTGCAAATATATACACCATAGGAAATATTTCTTATGTACAGTAGCTAATACACAATTCTAAATATGGATTATTTATCTAATGCAAATGTGTTTGCTAAAAAGCTATAGGAGTGAATTGTCAGACTTTACAATACACCCACAAGAGTTTCACATAAAATAACCAATTGTCTACCCCAGTGCCACATGTTAATACATAAACCTAAAGACAAATAATTCCTTGGGGGCCCAGATGACAATTCACAACTTAATGTGAATTGTTTAACAGTTACATTTATCTCATTAAAATTGCTTTCTATAAACTCAAACTAAGCTATTAATGTGGCTTGGAACAGAGAAAGCATATAAGAATTGACTTAATGACGAATGCCAGTCAGTGTTTAATTTCTAAAAAGAGAGCTGTTTACAGCTGAACCTACTGGGGAAGCCTTCTCCTCACTATCTCAAAGGTGCTTTTTCAAAAGACAACTGGAGTGTTTTTTCCTTGAGGAAGAAGACTTTTCTCTTCTCATCCAAGAAGCTTTTTCAGTTGTGACAAGGAAAAAACAGTCCAGTTGTCTTTTGAGACAACTACGACCTGGATGACTGAAAATCTCCAGAGACACTTCTTCTCAACCAATGGAAATGAAGAAGCAGTGATTATTTTGCGCCGGAGCAAAGACATTTTATACCAAGAATTATGTCAAGAATTTTCTTTGAGTTGAATACTAGCTAACTATGAATAGAGATTATTCACAATGAAAGAAGAATGAGGCATGCTTATTTCCTATACTTCCTTTTCCTTGCAGCCCGATGTGCCATTAAAAGTGCTGTGGAAGATGAGCCAATCTTCTGAAAAAAGGAGGGAAGGAGAGACCATTAAAAAAAAAACTTTCTGCTACCACCAGCATTTCTGGAAACGTTCAATAAATCCAAATCGCTTTAGAAATTGGAGGAGTTTTTGTTTTGCAGGAGGACAAATCTAAACATGATCCTTGTTGATTCAAGACTTGGCCCTGAAGTTAAGGACAGGTTGTAGAGCTTAATACTAAGATAAATAAAACACTGATGTCAGGGGAAAAAAATGGCTTCATTTTTCTATCCTCCTCCTCCTGCTGTTGTATAGATTTCTGGTTAAAATTAGATTACGGTATATTTTGGAAGACAGTAAAATTCAGATTCAATCAACTGTTTTTCTTCAGAGTGTCCTCACAAGGTTGTTGTTAATATGTAAACTGAGGTATTGTGTATTATGTTGGCTTGTTTTGAAAAACAGTAAAAACATAGAAAAGAAAAGGCATTATCCAGGAGTCCAGTGCCACTTGTATTCCGATTGTAAGGTTGATTTCAGGCTCTGGATTCAGTTCACAATACATAACTCTATAGTTGTTTAACAGAAAAATCAGGGCTTCGTGTCAGTATTAATGCAATATGATTCTACTGGTCAGATGGTGGGAATATCTACACTGCACCCGAGATAACAGAAAAAAATATTTATTTAGAGCACCCTAAGATTTTGAACCCTTTTTTAGGCCGTTTTCTTGGATATTTCCCTTTCTTGGATTTGCCCAAGCAGTTATATAAATGCCCTGATGCAATATGAGAACTTGAAAAACTAAAAACAGAATAAAAGACTTATTGAAGAACAAATCACATGGTAGCCCACTGAACTGTTTTAAAGATGTAATAAATCATTATCTGAAAAACAAGACATGTGGCTCGGTGTATGTACCGTTATCACGAACACTTTGTTCCTTATTTTAGCATTAATATCAACTTACAGCTAATGCGTTTAGATTTTTAAAAATCATTTAATGAACTTAGATTTGTAATAATATATTTAGGATGCCACATTAATTATTTTGAAAGGGAAAACAACTTTATAAGAGTGGTTGGTATACTGACCTAAAGGTGCTACACTAGCTGGTATTCTTACCATTAGCAAGGAATTTTGCATGTGGGTCTAAATCTGGTAACCTTGTCTACCCTTGCCCTTTCTTATTAAAAGCATTGTGTGAAATATTGAAGTGCCCAAACCCTGATGGACATAGAAATTAAATATTCAGGGGTCTATTTTGTGAACATTGCATAATTAGGATTGTAACATGCAAGAGAAATAAATAATAAAGAGCCTGAAAGAAAAATATTTTTAATGTCTGAAATGAAGACAAAGAATGCTGTAAAAGATTCGAAGATGATTTCAACTTATGGAATTGATGTACATGAAATTATAGTATGGAACATGAAAGGATAGTATGAGTAGACATTATCTAGATTCTTGGGGTATATTAAAATAGGAAAGTATAGACTGTAGTTATATTTTGTGCTCCAGTAATGGTGATAATGGAAAAATCAGAAATGAGTCTGAGAAAAAAATATACAACATTATGACTGAACATGACCCCAGAAAATAAATTATTCTGTTAGGTGAACATGAATGGATGGGTGAGAATGTAATGACAGATAACAGAAAAAGTGATTGAGCAAGAATGAATGAAAATTATGAGGTTATGTCAAGTGGTCAGTATCTGGTTAGAAAATGTTTCTTTTTAAAAGATGTATGGCATAAGCAGAAGTCTATTCATATATAGACATGACAAAGAATAAATATAAATTTAAAAGCATGATTGATTTCATTTCTTATGATGAAAGGTTGTGGGAATTTGCAATGAATATAAGGTAGTATGGGAGAAATAAAATTGCAAAAATTGTAGTCGGAGGAAACAAGGAATACGGTAATTAAGACCAGGGCTTTTTTCCTCATAGAACGCTCAGAACGGAGTTCCGGCACCTTTTTTGGATGGAACCTTGTAGCATAGGCAAGGCAGGTTGTATGACATGTGTGAGTTCCGGCACCTTTTTTACAAAAAAAGCACTGATTAAGACTATGCTGAGAAACTGCAGGGAAATTAAGACAGAAATTTTTTAAAAAGAGCGGAGAAGTGGGTGAAGTAGATTAAGGTGTCATCAGAATGAATGGAATTTTAAAAAATGATGAAAATTACTTTAGAGATTTGTATGGGATTTTGTATGGGAATTATATTGATATGCAAAGTAGCCATAAATGTCCAGGAAAGAAACTGATGAAATGAAAGAGATGTATGTTGTGAAAATGCTATGAGATACAAATAATATATCTGGAGAAATATTAAAATATGGATGTGGCTTCCTTGGAGAATGACTGTGCAACGTGATTTAATATGTGTGTGATGTTTTCATTTCTGTCTGATGTTTGGAAAAAATGCAATTATTCTATTCTAATGGAGAGGTAGCAAGACGACAGGAACAGGAGAATTATATTACTAAGTGTCTTGCCAGAATTCTGATGAAAATCTATTTTGATCCATGACTAAAATTTGGACTTTGGAGTGTCTGTATGCTGAGCAGAGAATGTGCACACCAGATTTTTGCCCTTTAGTTGGTCATTGAGAAATGTCTACATGTGAGAAAGAAAATTTATTGTATATCTTTAATTTGGAGAAAGCATATGATAAATTGAGTAGGTATGTATTATGGGATGTTTTGTGTGAATATAAGGTTGAAGTTCAGGCATTTACAGAATTCATCTCTGGTGATCATCAATCCCATAAATGTACATAAAAACAAGTTTTGTTTTGTTTTTTAAAAAGTTCGATATTTTATAACTAGAGTATGGGATATTCAGTTTTGATTAAATTTTGAGATCCAAAAATGCAGTTACTGTATTAAATATTTAGTGGTTTGGTCATTCTTATTTTCAAGAATGTAGATTATGATGTCTATATAACATTTAGAAATTTGTGAAATGGAATTGGCCTTTGGGATTGTATGAATAAGATTTTTTTGTGGGGGGAAATCACTTTTATTAGTGGAAAATTATTTCTAAATCAAAATTGATAAGATCCCCAAAATTGTGGTTGATAGGACAGACTAAACCTCAGTTAGAATCCTCCTGGATAGTGTAAGTTACACATTACATTAGGAGCTGTGGACTTCCTGCTTTTTGTATCTGGGTAATAAATTAAGAAAATTATTGTGCAAGGAATCTCTGGCATAGAAACTCAAAGAGAGATACAGTAGCTACTCTCAGCAGGACTGAAATGTTTAAATGGATGAACCACTACAAATATAATTTTCCAATTGAAAAATATTCAGTTACAAAAAGCCCAATATCTTAGATGGAAGTTTATTTGTGCACATTTTTAACAGTTAGATACAGTGGTTAATCTGAAAAGCTTAATTGAGTTCACTGTCATGAACATATATTTATTTGTGGTTTACCAGACATTGAGGATACACCACATATATTATCTGAGTACCAGTTGCATTGCCTAGAACAGGGGTGTCAAACTCAATTTCACTGAGGGCCACATCAGCATTGTGGTTGCCCTCGGGGGGCCGGGTGGGTATGGCCAGGGTAGGTGTGGCCTACTGGGTGGGCACAGCTGGAGTGCGTATGGCCTACTGGGTGGGCATGGCCAGCTCTACATCGTTCGCATCAAGGGTGCCTATGGGCAGGAGTAGAACAGATCTGGGGGTCTCTGGCAGGAGGAGGGTCTCTGGGCCAGGGCCAAGGCAGTGGGGACCGTTCCTTCACTGTTTCCAGGATGGCTTCGGGGGCCAAATGAAACCACTTTGCGGGCCGGATCTGGCCCCTGGGCCTTGTGTTTGACATGTCTGGCCTAGAAGAAGATAATTATTTTAGAACACAGAACATAGAATAATAAAGTTGGAAGGGATCTTGGAGGTCTTCTATTCCAATCCCTTGTTGAATCCTATATAAGTCAAACAGCTTTCAGGGATCCATATCTTAGACTTAGAGCAATATATTTACCGTATATGTGGTTAGAATACAAACATGACATATAAAACAATGTCCTTGTTGAATAAAGCAGCACAATTGCATTTGCATACTTACGTCTGATTGAAGTAACTTGTAAAGCATGATAAGCTCATAAGATGATATGAGCTAAGTTTGTTTTTAGTTATTTTGCAATGAAGGCCTTATTCCAAGATTTTATATGACAGTATGAATTTATGGCTGAACAATAAAGTCTTGCTGTTGTCATCTAGCAGAATAATTTTTCTCCTGGATTTTTCCCTAGATTCATTTTTATAAAAGAATTAAGCTTGCAATATCTGGTGTCATTTACAGTCATAACTTTTGGAAGTCTCCTTAAAGAGAGATTTGCCTTATCTATAATTCAGTATTGAATATTCTTAGCTGGCCAGTTTCTCTAGTAAGACAAAATAGTAGTGAAAAACTGGAGTTAACTTAATCAAGCTGACTTCTAAGCATTGAATAATTAAAAAAAAGATAAAAGAATAGCTGTCATCTGTTCATGTAACAGGTGGTAAATATTAGTAGACATGATATAATTCCTATCAATATCAGTAGCAATGAGTAATATCAAGAATGTATTACTTAGCTGTGTTTTGGCAATCTTGAAAATAACAATATTAACAACTTTATTGTCACTTTGAATGTACACCAATCGGCATACATCAACATGAAATTTTGTTGCATACAGTTCTCAAAGGGTCACCACCTTCGATAGACACTCCTTGTTCGGGGCCAGCTCAAGTTTCAGAACGTCCATTTTAGTCTCTAGGGAGCGAACAATGGCAAACAGGACAGATGGAAATGGAGTTCCATGTGGATTAGCCCTCAAATTAGCTTGATAACCTCCCCCCCCTTTTTTTCTTTTTCTGATCCTGTCTCTTCCACCTTTTCCTTAAAGGGGCCTAGCTCCTTTTCGCTCCTGGAGCACGCTGCTGCCACTGCCTCCAACTCCTCCAAAAGCCTCTCCCTTCCTCTGAGCCTGCCGATAGCCTCATCCAGTTCCTTCGCTCCATAAGCCCCGGGACCTCTCCTCCTCTGCCTCCTTCAGAAACAGCCCTGATTTGCAATAGAAACTCTTGCTGGGCCAGCAGAGATCTTGCTGCTGGCAGAACAATGACTTTTAATGGTCTCACCAACAATCACTGACATTTAAAAAACATGGCAAGATTACTAGTACCGTATTTTCCGGCGTATAAGACGACTTTTTAACCCATGAAAATCTTCTCAAAAGTTGGGGGGTTGTCTTATATGCCCAGTCATCTTATACGCCGGAAAATATTACATAAATCAATCGAGTGCACCGTTCTTGCAAAGCAACTTCAAGCCTCCTTAGTCCAGTCCCCCCTCCAACGTGACTCTCCTTTCCCACCCCCAAGAGCCTCTAAGCCCCTTCCCCTCCCCCTTGCAAACGCCAGACCCCGGGAGCGGCAGGAAGCCCCTCCCCCTCGCCCAAGCGGCATCTGAGCATAAGCAGAGCGCGCCCTGCTACCCGCTATCTCTCCCGGCTGTCTGGACAGTGGTACTTGGCAGCCTGGCACCCCTCTCGCCCGCAGACCACGCAGCGGCCCTTGCAAGCCGGCCTCAGCATGGCCGCCCCAAGCCTGGCTCTCCAGCATGTCTTCCGGGCCCGCCTGGCCGACTGCCTCCTGGGCGGGGCTTGGCTCCAGACGCGGCGGCTGCTCTGTCTGCAAATGTGCTCTCAAAGCCGGATTGCGCTCAGCTGTGCAGGCTGCTGAAAGGCGTGGACTCGGAGTTTCCGCGGTGATTGCAGCTTCTGGCGTGCCGTTTGCAGAGTCTGGCCTGGAAGAGCGCGTTGTGTGAACGCAGCTCTTGCGTTTATTCCAAAGGATGGGTGGAAGGAAAAGCCTCTTTGGGCTTCAAAAGGGAGGCTTTGCACCATCTGCATCAGACGGGGCTGAATCGAGCTTGTGTCAGACACTTGGCAACTGGCATGTAAGTATTTTCCGGCGTATAAGACGAATAATTTTGAAAATCTTCTCAAAAGTCAGGGGTCGTCTTATACGCCCAGTCGTCTTATACACCGGAAAATACCGTATTCACACATATATAATAACATTACGTCATTCTGTGTTGAACTACTTATTAATGCTTACCGGTGCATGCCTTTGAATATTTTTTGGAATCTGATCTACTTATTTATGACATGGACAATTCAGTCCTATTTACATTTGCTAATAAGCCAATAAACACATTTAAGACTACAGGTGTGCAGTCAGACCCCAGTGCATGCTTCTTCACAAATAATTGATAGGATTGTTTTCAAGTAAGTGTTTACAGTACATATATTTTACTTTAACTTCAAACAGCGCTCAGAATTACAGTGCCAGTAAATTTAATCACTCTTCTTATTGCTACATTTCCATGTTTTGTAATCAAATGCCTACTGAATTTTATATTATGGGGATATAACATTGATGTTAATATCGATCCATAAACTTTGGGCTTTGGTTCTGTTTTCAACCGTTTAGGTATAATGGCCACTCTTTTTGAATACTACATTTAAAAGGCAGACAGCCCTGATGGTCTTTATTTTCTTTCTCTTATGCATATAGGATGTGACTCTGATTGACATTCTCTGGAGACAAGACATAGATCTGGGAGCAAGGCGTGAAGTTTTTGATTTCAGTCAAAGAAAGAAGGAATATGAACTTGAGAAACAGAAAAAGCTTGAAAGTGAGAGAGAAGAGCAGCTTCGGGAAGAGCAAGAAAAGGCTTTTCTTGCCCAGTTGCATCTGGATGAGGAAACCGGGGAATATGTTCCTATCCAGCCAGCTCAAGCTGTTGAATCTGGAAATTCT
This sequence comes from Vipera berus, assembly GCF_964194415.1. Classification (NCBI taxonomy): domain Eukaryota; kingdom Metazoa; phylum Chordata; class Lepidosauria; order Squamata; family Viperidae; genus Vipera; species Vipera berus. The sequence goes on along the minus strand of NC_138202.1, from coordinate 162,342,667 downwards.
GCCATCTCCAACAATTATTCACAGGTATAGCTGTAAACATAGAAGCCCTTTTGTTCTTATTGATTGGAACACCATATTCCCTCTTCCTTGTTTCTTCCACCCTGGTTGCTGTGGGTGTCTTCAATGAATCTGCATTTAACACAGTTCTAACTTCCTGTGCTTCCTACACAGAGTGTGCATATTTCCAAACAAGATGCAGATGATCTGTTTGATGACTACATACAGATTTTAGCAGAAACATTTTCATTTGGAGACGAGACTGAGGTAAATGTTCACCACTTTGACAGTCTTTATGGACTTAACTGCATCTCTGTCCTTTTCCCTTTTTACATTCCTCTTAATATTATGAGCCACAGATTTGATGATATACATCAGGGGTGTCAAACTCAATTTCATTGAGGGCCACATCAGCATTGTGGTTGCCCTCGGGTGGCCGGGTGGGTGTGGCTGGTGTGGGTGTGGCCTACTGGGTGGGTGTGACTGGGTTGGGCATGGCCTACTGGGTAGGTGTGGCCCACTTGACTTCACTCGCTTCAGGGGTGCCTGGGTAGGACTGGGGCAGATCTGAGGGTCTCCGGCAGAGGAGGATGGGACCGGGGCGAGCGCCGGGACATGGTCCCTCCTGTCCTCCCTTCCTCTTTTAATTTAATTTAATTTAATTTAATTTAATAACATTTATATACCGCCCTTCTCCCTGAGGACTCAGGGCGGTTCACAGGGCAGAATAAAATAGCGAATACAAACATTAAAATAAGATTAAACAAATTGCCCTAGTTAAAAACAATATAAATACAACACTAAAAACCCCCAGAAAAGTTAAAAAACGAAAAATAAAATAACCCCAACACTCCCCCTCAGGCTAGGCCGGCTTGTACAAACAGAAATGTCTTGAGATCGCGACGAAAGGAGCGAAGATCGGGCGCCATCCGGAGCTCAACCGGTAGCTGATTCCACAGCTCCGGAGCGCCCACAGAGAAGGATCTCCCCCTGGGGGCCACCAATCGGCATTCTCTGATCGGTGGCACCCTGAGGAGGCCCTCTCTGTGGGAACGCACAGGGCGCAGGGAGCTTGATGCCGGCAGCAGATGTTCCCTGAGGTACTCCGGCCCCATGCCATGGAGTGCTTTAAATACCGTTACCAGTACCTTGAATCTCACCCGGAAGACAACTGGCAACCAATGCAGCTCACGGAGCAGAGGCGTAACGTGGGAGTATCGGGAGGCTCCCAACACCACTCTCGCGGCTGCATTCTGTACCAGTTGGAGCTTCCGAGTAGTCCTCAAGGGCAGCCCCATGTAGAGAGCGTTGCAGTAGTCCAGACGAGAGGACACGAGCGCATGAGTGACCGTGCATAAATCGTCCCGGCTAAGATAGGGCCGCAACTGACGCACCAGGCGAACCTGTGCGAAGGCCCCCCTAGTCACGGCTCCTATATGGTCTTCCAAAGTGAGCCGTGAATCTAGGAGGACCCCCAAGTTGCGAGCCCTATCTAGCCCTATTTTCCTTCCTTCCTCCCTCCCTCCCACCCTCCATTCCTTTCTCCCTGTTCCTTCCTCCGTCCCTTTTTCTCTCTCTCCTCCCACTCTTCCTTCCTCTCACCCTCCGACCCTTCCTTCCTCTCATCCTTCATTCCTTTTTCCCTGTTCCTTCCTCTGTTCCTTCCTTCCTCCTTCCATTTTCCCTCCCTCCTCCCCACCCTCCCTTCCTTCCTCCTTCCATTCCTTCCTTCGCCTTCTCATCTCTTTCCTTCCCCCCGCACTCAGGAAGGGATGATGGGAGGGGGAGGGATTGCCAGCACTAATATGCTGCTGCCTGCCATTCCTATACCATGTGGGTGAGCGGGGGCAGTCCCGTTGAAAGGGATGCCTCGTGGCTGCAAGGCTGGAGGTGCTGGTGGGGGGGTGGGGGTGTTGCGTCCATCAAACCCAGAACGTGCTCAGCCTAAGATCCACTGGAACCAGCAAGGAGCTGCCCCGCCGCCTCTGTCCTGCCCCCCGGTTGTGCGCACAGGAGAAGGCCAGTGCTGGCATCCTGGCTGAAGTCAGCCTGCAAGGCAAGACAGCCAGCAGGGACGCCGGACTATACTTGCGCGCACACCCAGGGATGGGGTGGCGCTGTCCCGTGGATTTAAGGCTGAGTGCATCCTGGCTTTGATGGACACAACCAGGTTGTAGATCAGCGCCCGGTTAGCCTGGGCCGGGCTGAGGTGCGGCGGGCCAGTCCTTCACTGTTTCCAGAGTAGGTCCCCGGGCCGGACGGAACGTGTCAGACTGCATCCGGCCCGTGGGCCTTGTGTTTGACATGTCTGACATACATCTTTTCATGCTAATGTTTAAGGTTCCAAGCACAGGTATATCAATGATCTACTGCATATATTCTAGATTTCTCCAGCTGAATTTCAACAAGTGGCACCTTTGGAAATGGCTGCCAACCAGGTCTTTGTTGAATCTAACCATACGCAGCGGCTTGACTCATCTGTACTTCAGTCTACGATTCCAGAATTATTAGATACAAAAGTAGAGAACACACAAGATATAGAACAAGTGTGGGAAGAACTCCTGTCTATTCCAGAACTGCAGGTAATACTTGCTGTTAGTGTTTGGTATGTATTTTGGACAGATATTTTGGTAAAAGGAAAAATGACTGTTGACATTTTTGTCTTCTCAGTCAATTCTCTCCCACATCACTCTGCATAGGATAATTCAGGGGTGGGGTGGGGGAAAGAAACGTCACCAAATAACAACGTGACAGTGTTCTAATAGCTGTGAACTACTTAACTTGCAACCAAGATTTATTTGTAGTGCAAATGAAATATTTATTTTCTAGACAGAATTTGTACTATAAACTAAAGCTCTAACTTGCTACAGTCCAGGGGTAGGCAACCTTGGCTCTTTTATGACTCATGGACTTCAACTCCCAGAATTCCTGAGCCAGCCATGCTGAGGAGAAATGGAGAGGTTTCCAAGCTTAGCCATGGTGGCTCAGGAATTCTGGGAGTTGAAGTCCACGAGTCATAAAAGAGCCAAAGTTACCTACCCCTGCTATAGTCCTGGTTATTTTTATTGGGAGAGAAATCTTGCTATTTAATATCCTTTTGACAATTGGGGAGGTGTTTTTTTTAAAAAAAATCTTGCTCAGTTTTATCCATAATTGCATAGGAAGAGTTAAGTCTGCTTTTTCTTAAAAACAAACAGAATCCTCAGCTTGGTACTCCAGAAATCCCATTATTTGCAAGCTCATCAGAGACATTAAAATATTTTAAAAGCCTAAATTTTTTCATATGTCATGGATTTTGTTTTGAGAAATGACACTTTGTAAATCTAGAGTAACAATAATCACAAGGAGCAGGAATTTATAAACAAAACACAAATTATTTTACCCTGAATGCAGGGAAAACAGAAATTTCTCAAACAGAAGTTCATTCTGGAGGAAAGAAACCTGGTAGGTCTACATTTATTTATACTGAAAGGCCATATCACTTTTCAAAGACCACTCAGTCCTACAAAAGAAATGGTTCCGTTCCTATTATGAGGAACAGTGTAAACTCTTGCAAACTCTTACATTTAAACAAATTTGTTGAGCTAGGCAACTGATTCAAATACAAGTTGAATGACTGAAGAGTTGATAGTTGTAGTTTCAAAGTTCTGATGCATTTCATCCCCTTCTCAGTATTCACATTTCCTTTTTGAAATTGTCAGTGGAGAAAAGGGGGATGATACTAAATACTTGCATCTCTCTCCCCCTCATTTCTCTTGCTTGATGTTTGTCTCACTAGGTTTTCTAGTCTCATAGTATGTAAAAAGGTGACAGTGAAGACTACAGTGTCCATGTGTGTGGCACAAGATTACCCATAAATACTGCCTCCCTAGCTCCAGAGATGCATCACCTGCTCAGAAACTGCTAATGTGTAAAACACGGTTAGGGAGATTGTCCTTCTCAGAGGTCCTCCCCCAGGTTGTCATTTTTCATCTGACAGAAATGTTAAACAGATGGAAAGGAATCATATAATTACTCAGAATTACATTTAAATTGAATTAAACCAAAGCTTAGTTGCTATGCGGCATGCAAGCATGCCGATAAAAATTCTAGTGTGGCTTTCAGACCAGAAAACCCTCCAGTACAAATTCTAAAATGAAATACATAAGATTATTGTGTAAGTTTTATTGAACATTTTTGGAACCTTTCTTTCTACAGTGTCTTAATATACAAAACGACAGTCTCGCCGATGTAACATCAAACCCATTTGCTGTAAGTACCACTTCAGAGGCAGCCGATAACTTTACCTTCTACAATTCAATATCTGCCATGGAGAAAGAAGTTGTTAATTGCAGTCAAGACTTCCTGAAACCTTTGGAGGATCCCTATTCCAGTCTGGGGTTGCCAGAAGATTCTAGTCAACGTAGCACTGATTTCTGTGAGGATTTCTATTCCTTTATTGATGTGAAGATGGACACCAGAGCGGCTACTCCACCATCTCATTTTGTGGATCCGGCAATTGCTGGCTTTTTAAGTGAAACGATAGATCTTTCGGATTTTGCTCAGTGCAAAGCTTTTAACCAAGACCTTGCAGGAAATGCCCCAGAGTATAATGATTCGGATTCTGGTATTTCACTGAATGCAAGTCCCAATACAACCTCCCCAGCTCATTCTGTTGAGTCATCTTCGGTCTGTCAGGATACAGGCTTTGGATGCAGTGATTCAGAAATGGAGGAGATTGATAGCGCCCCTGGAATTGTGTCACCGACCAATGCAACGATTCATTCATTTCACCTGCAGGTTCCTGCCTCTCCATCTCTGGAGCAAGGCACCCCAAAGCCTGACTTACCGCTTACTAGTACAGCTCAAAGAGAATTGCCTGCCAATCCTGGCCACGTTGAAGCTCCATTCATGAAAGATAAGCCCTTCAACCAACAAGAAGCTCATCTCACTAGAGATGAGCTGAGAGCAAAAGCTCTGCAGATCCCTTTTCCTGTTGAAAAAATCATCAACCTCCCCGTGGATGACTTCAATGAAATGATGTCCAAGCAGCAGTTCAACGAGGCTCAGCTCACTCTTATTCGTGACATACGAAGGCGAGGCAAGAACAAAGTAGCTGCTCAAAACTGCCGTAAAAGGTAACTGGAAAACATTACTGAGTTGGAGCATGATTTGGATTACCTGAAGGAGGAGAAAGAGAAGCTCCTGAAAGAGAAGGTGGACAATAACAAAAGCCTGCAGCTGCTGAAAAAGCAACTGAGCACCCTCTACCTTGAAGTCTTCAGCGTGCTTCGGGATGAAGATGGCAAGCAATACTCTCCAAATGATTACTCACTGCAGCAAACCAGAGATGGGAGCATTTTCCTTGTGCCTAAGAGCAAGAAGCTAGAGACTTAAGTTCTGAAGATCAGGGAGACAAAAAAAATATTTCTATGATTATTTTTACATTGCTATTTTCTATTGCTAAGCATCATGTAACCCAACATTGTCCTTTTTCAAGTGACTATACCCGTGGTGGCGAACCTATGGCACGGGTGCCACAGGTGGCACGCAGAGTCCTCTCTCTGGGCACGTGCGCCGTCGCCTAGTCCTAGTCCTTCAGCTGGGTTCAATCAATCAATATCTTCTCGCGGGGAAAAAAAAGATCTCACAAAATTGGAATAGATTGATTGAACTTTTTAGTCCCACCCAGTCTGCTGTTACCACTGCAACCACGCCCACCCAATGGGCCACGCCCACCCTATTGGCCACACCCACCCGGCACCTGATGATACATAAGTGGGTTTTGGGTTGCAGTTTGGGCCCTCGGTCTCTAAAAGGTTCGCCATCACTGGACTATACGTTTCTTTAGAGTCAAATGTATGAACACACTAAATCATTAGCGTAAAACAAAATGTATGCACAATGGATAATACTTCCACAATACACTAGTTCTTCCTGTTATATAATAGCAGCTTAAGCAGTTTTTGTGCTTGTGTAAATATTTCAAGATGTCTTATTTATATACAATTTCTATAGTTGCTTTATTCAAATAAGTATCAAGCGTGATTTAACTGCTGATCCTACATAGTTACAAAATTAATTTTCTGTCTTAAGGTACATCACTTTATAAAATACAAATGAATTTTTTAGTTTACAAGTGTATTTACTTTAATATAGCAGCTTGAATGCAGTGTAAAGTGATATGCATAGTGCAGCAATAGGGCACAACCCAACCAAAGACAAGCACTTTGAAGAATAGTTTAGAGTAGGAACATTAAGCATGTGCTTCAACATTCTTTCATTAAAATTAATGGGAGCTTCAGGAACCTGATCACTGGAAGATTGTTAGAAGATAAAAGAGTTTTGTGCTTTTAAATTTTTTATTTGATAATTTAGTAAATTGTTATGTAAAGTATGATTTTGTTTCAGCCAAAGCTGCACAGCTATGTTACTGAATGTGGTTGAAATGGGGGAGTGTAGGTCACTGGATAGAGACAAACAGCTTCTTGTGAATCTAAGCTTTTATTATCCCAACTTTTATTCTAGCTCTTATATTTCCATATATTTGACCTGAAATGTATTAAAAGTCTCTGAAGCCAGATTGGGTAGTTGAACAAGGCTTTATTGATGAGTGGGGGATCTTTGTCATCCTAAACTTTAGGTTTTTAAGAAGAGATTGGGACAACCACTTGTCTGAAATGATATAGGGTCTCCTGCTTGAGCATGGGGTTGGACTAGAAGACCTCCAAGGTCCCATGCATGGTTCTGTTAAATAACCTCTCGGTCATAATTCATAGTTTTGCCGTTTGGGTGCACTAGACAAATAACTGCACCATTAGATTTAAGTCCAGCACCCTTGCAAAGTTGGACTTTAAATAAACTCAGTTATTCAATTCAATTTTATTCTTTTAAGCACATTTGCAATTTAGTTTCAGAGTGCAGCTATTTATTCTATATTTCAGAAGAAAACTAAGAAGAAAAAACACAATACTAAGAGGTAGTTTTCAGGAAACTTTTTTTTTTGAAGATCAGTTGTCTCTTGAGAGGAGCAATGGACAGTACCTTAGTTTGATATATAACATTTATCCCCAAAGGATCTACATAAAAGTATTGTAAATGATTACGTGCCATTAATTCGGTGTCAATTCAGCAACCACATCGATTTCCATGACAATCTGCCCCTGGCCCAGTCTTTCAGGTCTAGTATGCACCCACAGTGACTATGTCCTTCATCCTTGCTGCTGGTCATCCCCTTCTCTTTCCAAGCATTTTAATGGCCCTCCTAAATATTAATAGGGAAGGGAGCCATTCTGACTTTGAGGGGCAGATTGTGGGAGCCAAGCAGTTCATTTCTAAACCCCTCCTCCTTGTACATCCCATTGTGTGGAAACTTGAAACATCCCCTTTCAGCTGATCTGTGCTGACAAGATACACTTGATACTCAGGACCACAAAGGGTTTAAAGGGAATAATCAGCATTTAGGACGCTGAGCCTGTCGATCAGGTCAGCAGTTTGGCGGGTTGAATCCCAAGTGCCGCGTAACAGAGTGAGCGCCTGTTACTCGTCCCAGCTTCTGCCAACCTAGCAGTTCGAAAGCACGTAAAAATGCAAGTAGAAAAATAGGGACCACTACGGTGGGAAGGTAACAGCGTTCCGTGCGCCTTTGGCGTCTAGTCATGCCGGCCACATGACCACGGAGACGTCCTCGGACAAGCGCTGGCTCTTCGGCTTTGAAACAGAGATGAACACCGGCCCTTAGTCGGAAACGACTAGCACACATGTGTGGGGGAACCTTTACCTTTTTAGGATTGCAGCCAAAGCAAATCTTATTTCAAGACTATTTAGAATGGCATCAGGTTAAAAAATAAACAAACCTCAAATCCCTTTGCCAGAAAGATTGACTGAAAATAGATTTCACCCCATTGTTTTTCTGTAATGAAATTCAGTCCAGCGTAAAGGGAACAGCTATCATTGGTCATCCAACAGGTTTTGTGCTTGAAGGATTTGAACGTGGATTTCATCTCCACTCAATACGGGAGAGAGCATGTTACTCTGATTTTAGCATTGGAAGTGGCATCAGGATGCAAATTGCAAATTGTCCCAGTTTGTTGTTGCTAATTTAGGCTCGAGTGACTTCTGCGCTGAACTGGAACAGAACCAGGGCTTTAGAATGAGATCCACAGCAGCAAAGAGCTCTTTGTTGTACAATTTTGTTGTTGCTAATTTAGGCTCGAGTGACTTCTACACTGAACTGGAACAGAACCAGGGCTTTAGAATGAGATCCACAGCAAGAGCTCTTTGTTATACAGTATCTTCTAATCCATTCATGAGTGTTCCTCCTTTTCCACCATTTTTTACTTTTATTGGGTTCTTTTTTCACCTTAAAACTAGCACTGCTTTATCTTTCTACTATTAAGAAAAAAAATAGCATTTTTGTGAAGAGTTTATTGAACAAAATGCCACTCTTTTATGTGGTAAAAGAAATAGATTACCTTATTTGAAAGAGCACTGCAATGGTTACAATTCTCATGGGTTTTAACTGTAGTTTTATGGAAAGTCAGTTATGTGGTTTGGGGTCTTCAGCTTTTTATATCTCATACTTAATTCTTTGAAGACTTAGGGAAGAAGAAAAAAGCCTATCTGGCCTCTGTTCCCCTGCCTAAAAAGCATCTGATTACTGTTTTACAGTGAAATTGCACAAATACATCATTGTAAAATTACTCATGCTTCAAAATTAAAGAGGAACATTGGAAAATTGTAATGTGATACAAATCTAAGTATGTAGCTTGTATTCTTCATTCTCAGATCATTCACGGTACACTGACCTATCAACCTAAATTACTAATCCATGTCAGCTAGAAATTATGAAAGTGTGCTTGTTCATGTAAGCATGCCCTGAAGTTTTGTTCTAGCAGGATGTGACCTTAAACTCGAGACATATCCCCTATGGTAGAGCCAAACATTTGCATAGAACCTGTTGTTTCATGTGGCACTAAATGAGCAACGTGAATCCGACATTCTTTTAAGTGGCTTCAAATATTTCAACTTTGCGTCGTAACAATTCAGAAGAAATCATGCAAGTCAGTTGCTTAATGCAGAAATAAATGATGATCCAGTACTAGAATTCAGATTCATCAACTATCGTAATTAATTGTTTTATTATAAGCATTTGATTATTACATGGTTCAATTTTTGCTCTCATAGCTATCAGTTGTATGCATGTTCCATTGAAGAATCAAAAATTTCTATTTATGGAAACAGACGATTGTTTCTTCAGGATTAGTCATCCTGCAGAGCAGAAGATAAAAGCAAACAATTTAGCACATTAACAGTGGTAACCTACTGAATATCATAACTTTGCTAAGTTTATTGAGAACCGTAAGATCCTAATGCTGGCACTGTTCTAGCATCATAATGTATATAAAGCCCATCACCAAACGCAGTTGGTTAATGTCCGTCTTGTTTGGGAAAATATTTAGCTGAGCGCATACAGGATTCAGGTACTCTTTTACCGATAAAAATATCAATATCCAAATTTGAGGCACAGAGAAACACACGCACTCACCCCATTTCCATCTTGCTGGGGATTGCTGAGATTACCCATTTTAGCCTCAACCCTGTTTTCATAAGACAAAAAGGGAGCATAGGTGCTCTTTGCCACTCATAGTCCTAGGATTAATAGCAAGACACAGTCCATAAATATTCTCTAATATTCAGTTTCAGCTAGCCACAGTTCCTATTTACTTTTAACATAACAAGTTGTACATTTGATGCTACTATAGATAGGTACAGAAATTGTAAACTACTCATAAATTCATAACTTGCAAGCTAAACTGAGATGCTGACAGCCAGAAAAGGCAGACAATCTGGAACCACAATCCTATTCTTTTACATGCAGAATAACAGAATAAGGCAAATGAATTTCAGTATTACACAATTAAGATTTATAGAATTTTAAAAATCCAAAAAAAAAACACAGAAAAAACCCAGAAACTCATTTTAAAGATTTGTTACCTGAAAATTAATTTAGAGGGCACATCAAGTATTCCAGGTGAGCATGTTACTGATTTTCGTGCCTGCAATTTGGCAATTAGAAACATTACCAATAGGAATCCAGCAATGCTAACTTTATATTGGCTACTTTTCTAACTGAAAAATCACATAAGTAATAAAATCAGGATTTTCAGGTTGTGTGAAAGGTTGTGGTTTTTTTTTATTTGCCTGTACGCAATTAGGTATGTTCAACAATCTGTGATGCATCATACACCTTTCTTACCCAAATTACTGGGAAATTATCCCTCCAAAATAGCGATTCTTGCCAAATTTTGGCAACAGCATTAAGAGGCTATATGCCAGGAGCATGGAAATAGCAAAAAGCAATCAATCACTGTTCTTAAGATTTCCCAAAAGTAAAACAAAATAATTTGTTCCGTTGCTTTCCATATTCTGCTACAATAACAATGGGAACTTTTTGTTCTAGGAAAGCAGGGGAGCAAAACATGTTTCAAGGAGTACCCGTTTTTCCTATGCTAAAGTGGTCAAAGGTATGTTGTTTCATCAGGAAAAAAAAATCCGTCTCAAAATATTGAAAATGTTTTGTTTCAGGCTCAGAGTAGTCCTCCCCCCCATTCCATTCATGCTATTACTACACGTTAGACCTAAATGCCAATTAGATGATTCAATATACCCATCCACATTGATTTGAATACAACAATTATTCAATATATTTCACATTTACCCAGTTTGTTCTGGTCTCCAAAACTAAAATTTTCAGAGCTCAGGAATACAATAAAAGAAATTATCAGTGTTGTACATTCTTACCAAGCCAAAGTTTTCCAATAAGATATCCACCTCTGGTCACAGAGGTTTCTTCAACAATCTGCAAGTCAAACAGATCTTTCTTACCACGTTCAAAGAGGAATTATTATTTTTTAATTCATGGAAAGTGTTAGAGACAAACCTTACCTAGTCTTACTCCCCTTTCAGGTCTAAATGCTAGACCTACGACTGGGCCAACTCAAGTAGCTATGACCTGGGGAGACTCCAATTGGTGAAGAACTCTTCCTAGACTTTCTTCGTTATTGCATCACTGACGGGCAGATTTAACTATTTTGGGGAAGCTGCTCACTATCAGCATAGTATATTTATGCCTTCTCTTGTTTGGAAGTTGAAGCTGTTGCTGCCTTGTCCTTTCATTTTGCTGACCTGGGCGCTGAAGTCCTGTCTGAATCTCGTTTGATCCTCATTTCGACTAAGACATCTTTAATGCCGGTTATTCACTGTACACTCCTTTTACTTGTCAGAATTCACAGAGATCTAGGTCTAAGTCACTGATTACAAGTTTCACATTTTCACAAAAGATTAACACACTAGTGTTTTGTCTTTATAACATCAAGAGTCATTCCATCTCCATTAAAAACAGATTGAACGTTCTTAACCGATTACTCCAGTTATGCTGTTGAATTCAGTGTTAGAAGGGATGAGTTGTATCTGATCTACCTTTACAGGAAATGCACGTGTGTACTAATGTAAGGTCCCCCCAGAGTCACTCTACTAGGGAGATGGGTGACATAGAAATTTAAAAAAATAAGACAAGTACATAAGAACGCTACAGTAACAGCTGAATCCCTTTCAACAAGCTTTGACTATTGCAGGAGTAGGCAACCTTGGCTCTTTTATGACTCTTGGACTTCAACTTCCAGAATTCTTGAGGCAGTCATGCTGGCTGAGGAATTCTGGGAGTTGAAGTCCACGAGGCATAAAAGAGCCAAGGTTGCCTACTCCTGGACTATTGGAATGCACTTTCTTGGAGATAAGACACATCGAGAAACGAACACTTCATTCCCACCTTTACTCATATGAAACTGTAGGTTTTTGGGAGACTGATACTCTTGAGTTGGGTTCACATGTAGCAATAGCACTTAGACTTATATATCACCCCATGGTACTTCATAACAGAGATCCCCAACCCCTGGGCCGTGGCCCACTACCAGGCTGTGGCCTGTTTGAAACTGGGCCGCGGCAGATATGGGCAACTGTCCGTATGTAAAGCTTCACTCACGTGTGGCAGGCAAGGGTGCGTTCGTGCATGAAGCTCCACTCGTGCGAGTGAAGGGCATTTGCTGTTGTGTGCAAAGTTCCGCTAGCCACAAAGCTCAATTCGTGTGAATGGAGCTTTGCACGAGAGCCGCCTCTGTTCGCACAAGTGCTGCCTCTCGTCTGAGTGGAGCTTCGAGCACAAACAACCTCCGTTCATGCACAAAGCTCCATTCATGTGAGTGGTGTGTGCACCCAACCGCTCCCACAAATGGGAGCTGTACACGCTTGTGCCTGCCATTCACATGCCCCCCTCCTAGGCCGGGTCATCAAGTCTGAAAGGTTGGAGTCTGTTGCTTTAGAACACTCTGAGCAGTTCACAAATGGCAGCATATTGTCCCCAACAATCTGGCTCCTCATTTTACCAACCTTGGAAGGAAGGAAGACTAAGTCAACCTTGAGCTGGTTAGGATCAAACTGCTGTCATTTGGCAGAGCTAGACTGCAATACTGTATTCCAACCATCGCACCACTATGTTTCCTTATATATAGTTTTAAAGTAAATTTTAACCATAGCATTCTATACCCAATGATGACTTCATGTCTGATTCTTGAGCAATTTGTTCAGCAATCAATTCCTACACTGGAATTAAGTTTATCTTAAACTTATTGACCTACAGAAGAAAGAGGTGAAAAATGTCTGAATTTCTTCTACTCACTGTGCCCTACTCTTCTGGATGTGTACTGACAGAAAGGACTGCTCTGGCAATAGTTCAAAAAGAAGTCTGATCAGATTAAGAAGGATAGCAAATTATTAGGGAACGTGGCTGTAAATAAATCTAGGTAAGTGAAGGAGTAAACAACTCAGTCATGATTGTGACTTTAATAATTTTTATCAAATCATTCCAACGCACAGTATTTATTTAATTGTAGTCATAGGACCCTCATTAGCAACAACAGGTTCTACCAATTTAGCTCCTATTTCTTTCCCTTTACCTTCAAGACCCATTATCAGGGCATTAGAAAATGTGTGAAACATCTTGATGCATTCATGCTCAGAAGAGTTATACTTATTCCAACGAACTCAGATTGTTTCTGTGCTGCAAATTAGCATCAGATAGAAAGGGGCATACAGAATTATACACAGTAGAACTTAGGCACCTTTATAGATGAACCTATATTTTGGGGGCAGATATATATATATATACATATGAAACTGTAGAACTGTAAGCTAAGTAACAGACCCACGCTATTAGATTCAAAGTTTTAATTCAATTATATGTGTGCATTTAATCTGTTTGCAATTTGAGGGAAACTGAGTCTCAATAATTATAAAAGGCAGAAACCTGTTCTGCCAATGTTTCTTGTAGCTCCTTTATATATTAGCAAAGTGGGAGGCAAACTGAATAAACTTTAAAAGATCTCTTCAATGCTTATTTACTTAGGTTTAAACTAAAAACAAATGCTACAAATTTATATGCACAGCCCAGAAATATCTGGAATTCTCATTTGAAAGTAAAGCTTTTATCATTCACAAGCATTGGTTTAAATTGACTCAGTCCTAATTATACAGCTACACAAGCTTTAATGCAAACATCTTTCCTCTCCCTATGCATGTGCAACTCATGTCATTTGGTTACATATGCAGAAAAAAATTAAGGTATTTAAAATGGTTCAGCAGTTCTATTGGTTTAAATTAATACAGATTATAATGCACTGATTTTTTTTTCCTAGCAAGAATATACCCTAAAACTACATTTCTTTGTTTAAAGAAGTTTTGGTAAGAAAAAACTGAACTACACAAGTATTGAAAAAAATTAAAAGTTCCTTAATTATTTTTAATTCCTGGTACCACTACCACAAATTTACAGGGTAATATACCTGATTTTATGAAGAAAAGACAAAGCTACAACAACAAATTAAAAAAGTCAGGAATGTACATCTAAACACTACATTGCATTAAATCAATAGCTGCACTCTTTGCAAACTGTGGCTATAACAGTCCTTAAGAAGGGTTTCCTGTTTAAGCTGCAGTAACTTTTCTGACTATGGTTCATCGCTCCTTCTGTGGCAGATTTTACAGTTCCTCTAATTCATTTGGGACGACTGTCTCAAAGTAACCTGCAGCTTTCCTGACAACTCCTCGCTTTCTCCTGCTAAGAACTGTAGCCTGTTGAATACAGGATAAAAAAAAAAGATTACTCTCAAATAAATGTTGTAAGCTTAATTAAAAACACTTATTTGTAGCATACATACCATTATCCACTAGTTTTTAGAATCTTCTTCCACCATAGCCGCCACTTCCTGTGCCACTTGACCCATAGCCACCTACAAATGGAGCATAATAACCGTTTATATTCAAGCTTTTGTTGAAAGATCCTAGACTTCCATCCTTCCGAGGTAGGTAAAATGAGGACCCAGATTGTTGGGGGCAATTAAGCTGACTTTGTAATAATGCCGCTTGGGGTATGTGTGAAAGCCCTAACAAGCAGGCGTATACATAGAATGAAGGCTACTGCTAAGCTTGTAAGCCGCCCTGAATCTTCGGAGAAGGGCGGGATATAAATGGAATTAAAATAAAAAAAATAAAAAATATATTTTAATGCTGCATTTACCACCGTAGGGACTGCCTGAACTTCTGCCACTGAAACTGCCACTTCCTTTCATGGGCCCATAACTTGAAGTCTGCTGTCCACTGTAGTTGCCAAAATCATTGTAGCTTCCACTGCCACCATAGTTGCCTAAAAGAGACATTTAATTTTACGTTCATTAAGTCTGTTATACAATTTGAAATTACAAAAGTACTTCACTAGATTAAATAAATGAAGCACTATTACATACAATTTAATATGCAACATATGCATTTTAGGGATTTACTGAAGGCAAATCTACGAAATTTCAATGTACAATGTGAGCTGTATATCATAGAAACATATGCAGTTTTTAGCTACAAAAATAGAAGTCATTAAGTCATTGTTTCTCTTCTTTTCCCCACTGGTAAGAAACAAGCAACATTTGGTTCCAGCCAGTAACTTTGGTATGATAAACCTTAGGAACACTGGGAAGAAGAAAAGTCACGGGTGTCCTTCTGCTTCACTTTAAGTGTACCAAAGTATGTTTTTTTCAATAAGGAAAAAAAACAAGTCTGTAAGAAAGTGACATACCAGCCTCTCCATAAACCAGCTGGCAGATAGCTGGCTTTCTGATGACTTGATATACTGTAGAAACTCCCAAATTTTCTCAGTTCAAAGTATCCCTAAGTGTCCCATAATTTTTTCATGATGCCCTGTAGTTCCCAAACTGTGCCCTGCAGCGAACTTGTAAGAATGTTATGGGATATTTTAAACTTTTGAGCAAAACTACTCAACAGGTTTCTAACTAATCACATCATGGTCAATTCTGTCAGAATTCTAAAGCATCCAGAAGTTATGTGTCTATGCATCTCAGCCTATTGTATTGCAGTACTACAGGCAAACTCTGTTCACAGAAAGCCTGAAGGGGTTCAAGGTTGACTCAACTTTCCATCCTTCTGAGGTTGGTAAAATGAGAATTGTTTTTTGGAAGCAATATGCTGTCAATGCTGCAAACATTGGATGTTTTTGCTTTGACAATATAAGAGGCAGCCTTTTCCTTTAAATTGTTTTGCTCTTAGAATTAGATGAAGCTGGGGAGAGGAGAATGTTATCCCACTTGTTTTTAATAAGAACAGAAGGGAAGCTTTGCCCTTCAAACTGATTGGAGAATGTGAATTATGACTGCAAATTGGAGGAGGGAACTGTGTCGGATATTAGGTGCTGAAGGGAGGGGAATTCAGATTTTGGCATCTCAACATGCCATGGCGCTTTCTTCTCATTATTATAGACTTTTTAGAATAAACAATGCCTGAAGGTTCTTTAAGTGTTTCATTAGTTGGAACCATGACACTGACACTGTAAACCGCCCAGAGACTGCTCTAAAGCACTATGAGGTGGTATAGAAGTTTAAGTGTTATTGCTATATAAATAGTACTGGGGAAAATTTCACAAAAAATGTGACATTTACCTACTGTTAATCCTACATGTAGATCAGACTAAGAAACAAATGCCATGAAGGTCAGTATTACTTTTATTATACAGCTATAGCAAGAAAATTTTGCATGTCTGAATGTGCTTCTTCCTCCTTCCAATTTATCTGAGCTAGGTAGGGGCAGGTGTGAGATTATTTTCTGGCCCTGGTGCTTATCTGACTACTACCTAACAGTGGCTCTTCCTTCTGTCCTTTAAGGCCAATCCCTATGCCCTTTATATCTCCTTTAAAAAAATAATACAGAATGCTACAGAAAAATTAACAGAACAGACTACTTATAAAACAGATACAGGTTAAAAAAATCAATGCCATATCCCTAGCAGCTAGCATTGGAGGTCTTGAAAATTAAGCTACCAATCTAACATAGATGATAGCAAGCATTGAAACATGCCTCTGAGTCCTTCAGAAATTTTTTCAAATGTGATTTCACAACACTGGAAGTGTACTTTGAGAACAAGTTTACAATGCACAACCTTTTTCTTAATAAAACCTACATGATGTTTTGAAGCAACAGGTAAAAAATTGCTTTATTGAAATTTTTAATGATCAGGATAAAATTTTATTTATTAAATTTATATTTATAAATATTTATAATTCTAATGCAATTTAGGCTTCTCACCTCCAAAGCTTCCTCCTTCACTATAACCATCATAGCCTCCACTTCCTCCGCCATATCCACCACCTGGATTTCCATAGCTTGGGCTACCACCATAACCACCTCGGCCACCATATCCAGGGCTACCACCATAGTTTCCACCTTGAATTAAATGTAAGAAACATTTGTTATCAATAAAAAGGAAGTGGAACTTGGGAAATAAAATCAATCAACTTTATGCAATGCCTCTTTATTTCAGATGTTTTGGCTCGCAGCATGCATCATTCCTGATTAACAACCACGTATGCCTTTGGCTGATCAGAACTGTTTATCAAAACAAATGGAAGTACCTAGATAACCGCCCGGCCGCCCTGTTTAGGGTGACCCGCTCCCTCCTTAATCAGGAGGTGAGGGAGGAACCCTTGCAGGGTCGTGCCGAGGAGTTTGGTCAAAATCTGTCGGATAAAATCTCTCGGATTCGGACCGGTCTGGACTCCAGCTGGGTGGAGTCTGACGATCAGGACACGGGCGGTCTTGTCAATGTTATCTGAGAGGAGTTTGATTCTGTGACCCCTGAGGAAGTGGACAGGATTATGGGGAGATTGAGCTCCACCACATGTTTATTGGACCCGTGCCCTTCCTGGCTGGTGTATGCAGCTCGGGAGGGGACACGAGGCTGGTTCCAGGCGGTCATATCTGCCTCTTTGAATGAGGGTAGTTTCCCCGCCGTCTTGAAGGAGGCGGTGGTGAGACCTCTCCTCAAGAAGCCTGCCTTGGACCCAGCTGTGTTAAATAACTTTCGTCCGGTCTCCAACCTTTGCTTTCTTGCGAAGGTTGTTGAGAGTGTGGTGGCGCATCAGCTCCCTCTGGTCCTGGATGAAGCGGATTATCTAGACCCGTGCCAATCGGGTTTCAGGCCCGGGTACAGCACGGAGACGGGATTGGTCGCTCTGGTGAATGATCTCTGGAGGGCCTGGGACAGGGGATATTCCTCTGTCCTAGTCCTATTAGACCTCTCAGCGGCTTTCGATACCATCGACCATGGTATCCTGCTGCGGCGTCTCAGGGGATTGGGAGTGGGAGGCACAGTTCTTCAGTGGTTCTATCTCCTGGGACGTTTGCAGTCGGTGTTGGCAGGGGGGCAGAGGTCAACCCCGAGGTCTCTCGTTTGTGGAGTTCCTCAGGGGTCGGTCCTCTCGCCTCTGTTCAACATCTATATGAAACCGCTGGGTGAGATCATTCGTGGTTTTGGAGTTGGGTATCATCAGTATGCTGATGATACCCAGCTTTTCATTTCGACCCCAAACCACCCCAGTGATGCCCTCGACGTGATGTCCCGTTGCCTGGAGGCGGTTCGGGTCTGGATGGGGAGGAACAGACTTCAACTCAACCCCGACAAGACTGAGTGGCTGTGCATACCGGCATCCCGGGATATTCAGAATATTCCACCTCTTTCCATGGGGGGTGAGTTTTTACCCCCCGTAGATAGGGCTCGCAACTTGGGAGTCCTCCTAGACTCGCGGCTTACTTTGGAAGATCATATAGTAGCTGTAACTAGGGGGGCTTTCGCCCAGGTTCGCCTGGTGCGCCAGTTGCAGCCCTATCTAGACCGGGATGCCCTGTGTACGGTCACTCATGCGCTCGTGACCTCTCGTCTGGACTACTGCTACGCTCTCTACATGGGGCTTCCCTTGAAGACCACTCGGAGGCTCCAGCTGGTACAGAATGCAGCCGCGAGAGTTGTCTTGGGAGTTTCCCGGTACTCCCATGTTACACCTTTGCTCCGCGAGCTGCATTGGCTACCAGTTGTCTTCCGGGTGAGGTTCAAGGTTTTGGTAATGGTTTTCAAGGCCCTACATGGCATGGGTCCGGAGTACCTCAGGGATCACCTGCTGCCGGCGTCAACTTCCCTCCGCCCTGTGCGTTCCCACAGAGAGGGCCTCCTCAGGGTGCCACCGGTCAGAGAATGTCGGCTGGTGGCCCCCAGGGGGAAGGCCTTCTCTGTGGGCGCCCCGGCTTTATGGAATCAGCTGCCAGTTGAGCTCCGGATGGCACCTGACCGTCGCTCCTTCCGACGCGGTCTGAAGACCTACCTATTTGAACAAGCCGGCCTGGCCTGATGGGGGATGTGCTGGGGTTTTTATTGGGGATTTTTATATTATTCTACTGTTTTTAGCTCGGGCTCTTAATTCTTTTTTAATTTTTGTATTCTGTATTTTTATATGTGCCCTGTTCACCGCCCTGAGTCCTTCGGGAGAAGGGCGGTATACAAATATAATAAATGAAATGAAATGAAATGAACATAAGCAATATTCTGTAGGAAGACATTAGGTCATATTTTAGCACATGCTTTGAAAGCAATGACACTGTGCTCCATTGAAATTAATGGGTTAAGCTACTAATGACTTACAAGCATGTAATTATTTCGTATATTTTTGTATACCTTAACATTTCCTATGTCAAGATATTCCATAAGTTACTAAAAATGTGTCCTATTATGATACTTTAGTTTTCTTTAATGATAACGTCTTACCCCTTTTCATACCAGGGACAGGAGTGGTTGCAATGGGGAATTATACAGAAAAAATGTTATCCCTTAAAAACCTTTTCCAATCTGATCCTTGCTAGGTCCACTTCTGGATTGAAATCATTTTGACACCAGTGTAACCAAGCTATTGAAAGTTACACATCTCAGGTATTATGCAAGTGGTATTTGCACTACCATGCTTACCATCACCAAAACCATTATATCCATCGCCGCTGCCAAAGCTTCCTCTACTGCTGCTGCTACCCCCACCACTGTAGCCTCCTAAAGCAAAACAAAAATATTATGTTATGAACAAATCAACGACAGTGTAAAATAGCATCTTGGAAGGACACTGGGAAGAACTAACATGTACCTCTACTACCAAAACTTCCACCTCTGTTGTAACTTCCACCACTGCCTCCAAAATTCCCACGACCCATGAAGTTGCTTGAACTACTCCCACGACCTTAAATAAAAACAACACAGTAAATGCCTAATAGTGTTTGTAGATAGCATAATTGCTGTATTTTGGACTCCTACTGAGTAAAACTCACTTCGTTGTGCGGTTGCAGTCTGCATTTCTTGCTTGGAGAGAGCTTTCTTCACTTCACAGTTATGTCCATTTATAGTGTGGTATTTCTGAACTAAAATAAATTTCAAAATAAGTAATACTATGAAAATATGCAATCTGCTCAGTAATGATTTATGCAAAATATTGTAAAATATACCAAAACAATCAAAACAAACAGGAACATAAAATAAAGAACCTATACTGACTCTCCTATCCATAGGTAATTAAAAGTATGATGAAAACTCTTCATTTTCTAGGTTATCCACAAACACTTGCAAAGTAATTTATCTAGACTTTTATCTCTTAACTTTAAACTGAGTCAAAATTGTTTTGATCTCTAATCTGGCTTGGTTTGCCTTGCAACTCTGGGTAGAAAAAAAGCAGAATTCTGGTTTCCAATCAGCTTGCCTCCTCCTCCTTTTCTCCCTAGAATATGTGGACCCAAGAGAATTTTAAAGAGAAGTAAAAGAGCTCAAGTAGCAAGCAAGCAAAACATGACAATGAGGAACCAGAGGCTGGTGCTTTCCAATCAGCCCAACTCAGTTGAATGAGTGTAGAGTACAGATAAAATTCTGCTTGTACAAGTAGGAAGCTATTAGATTGGCAAATCTTGTTGCAACAGAGCTAAGAGTTCTTGGATTTAGGGAATATCTGGTTTGTCAAACAATTTTTCCTTCAGTTTCTTTTGTGCTTTCCTCAGTAATGACCCAATTATACTAAATCAGGGGTCTTCAAACTTGGGCCTTTTATGACTTGTGGACTTCAACTCCCAGAATTCCTCAGACAAGCATGCTGGCTGAGGAATTCTGGGATTTGAAGTCCACAAGTCATAAAAGGGCCAATTTTGAAGACCCCTGCTTCTGGTCCATCAATATTTACTTTTTTGTTACTTTTAAACTTTATCCTTTTATCTCCTTCCTTTTTTCTTTCATGCTAGTTTGTATTTTATTGTTATTTAATATAATAAAGATATTTTAAAATTTGAAACTGTAATTAGAGCTTTGACCTCAATCCAACCTGTCTTTGTGTAATTAACAATCACTTGAGCTGGAATCTCTCAAATTCATTCCCCTACTTATTTCTCTTGTTGTAAGTATAGCATATCTTTCCTTTGGAATCAGGGTTGTTGTTTTTTTTTTAAATGTTTTTTACATTCTGCTAAAGTTAGGCTGTTCAATTTAGTTTGGGAAATTCAACCAGGTACTAAAGTGGATTTCTGTGTACCAATAACAGCAAACAAGCGAACTGAGAATAATATAATTTATATGAGAAATATTAACTATCATACTGCCTCCCAGGCAGACATTTAAGTATATTGGAAAAATTCAAGAAAGCTCTAGGTAATGGAAATGATGGAGTCAAACATTTGCTTGTGAATAAACAACTGTTAGATATTTGAAACTGTAGGAACTAAATTAAAACCACATGAGAAAAAAAGTCAAGAATTGAATTTGGGGCTACAAGGTACAATCTTTTAAAACACTGAACTGTTATACTATTCCTACAATGAAAAGTTCTTTGTTTATTAAAACATAGTATAAATCAATATTTATTGAACAGAAGTTACTACAAAGACAAAATACTACATACCAACAATTTTGTCTACTGTATCATGATCATCAAATGTCACAAAGGCAAAACCTCTTTTCTTTCCACTCTGCCTGTCTTCCATTACTTCAATGGTTTCAATTTTGCCATATTTTTCAAAATATTCTCTTAAATTATATTCTTCTGTGTCTTCTTTAATTCCACCAACAAATATTTTCTTCACTGTTAAATGAGCACCAGGTTTCACAGAATCCTATGAAATTTTAAGTTAAATTTAGTATTTCAAACTTTTAAATTAGTTCAATATTTGAAAAATACATTTAGAAGAAAGCAAACATTTGTATAATCAAGATGTAACATTTTAACAATTACTTACTTCTCTAGAAACGGCTCTTTTTGGCTCTACCACACGGCCGTCAACTTTATGTGGTCGAGCTGACATTGCAGCATCTACTTCTTCCACGCAAGAATAGGTCACAAAACCAAAGCCCCGAGACCGTTTTGTCTGTGGGTCTCTCATCACCTTCAAGAAATATATAATACAGAGAATGCTGATTGAAACATTTTTTTTGTTTAAAATCTAATGCTCTAATCCTATTGACTAGTGCACGGGTCGGCAACCCGCGGCTCCGGAGCCGCATGCGGCTCTTTGAGCCGTCTCCTGCGGCTCCCAGCCGCCTGGTGCGCGCGCACCTCTTTGAACGGGCAGTGGTGCGCGCGCACCTCTCCAAACCTTTGGAGAGGTGCGCGCGTACCTCCGCGCGAACGGGCAGGGGCGCTGCTCTTTGAGGAAGCTGTAGCGGCCCGTCTCCAAAGCTGCCGCTTTCGGCAGCTTTGCAGAAGGGCCGCTACAGCTTCCTCAAAGAGCAGCGCCCCTGCCCATTCTGAGAGGTGCGCACGCACCTCTCCGAACGACCGGAGGTGCGCGTGCACCTCCCCAAACCTTTGGAGAGGTCTCCAAAGGTTTGGGGAGGTGCGCGCGCACCTCCGGTCGTTCGCACGCACCTCCGGTCGTTCGGAGAGGTGCGCGCGCACCTCTCAGAATGGGCAGGGGCGCGGCTCTTTGAAGAAGCTGCCGTGGCCCGTCTGCAAAGCTGCTGAAAGCGGCAGCTTTGCAGACGGGCCGTCGCCATCGGGCAACCGGGAACCGGTTCCATCTCACTTTTTTTAAAAAAATGGCAACCGCGTGTGTCCGCGCATGCGCAAAAAAACTTTTTGCGCATGCATGGACACACGCACGCGGCTCCCACTTTTTTAAATTTGTGATGGAACCGGTTCCCAGTGGCTCTTTTCCTTTTTTAGGTTGCTGACCCCTGGACTAGTGTATGGGTTTTTCCCAAATGCACAGACATACAAATGTTATAATTTCTCACCACACAATCTGTGAGCGTGCCCCATTTTTCGAAGTGCTCTCTTAGGCTATCATCTGTTGTTTCAAAGCTCAAGCCACCAATAAACAGCTTTCTCAATTGTTCTGGTTCTTTAGGATCATGACCCTGAAAAAAGAAGAGTTTCAAAATCTGCACTAGATTCATACTGCTACTCAGAAATTCACATTTGTTTCTCCATACAGTTTGCAATTATTAAATAACTTATTGCTTCTATAGCTATATGCTTAGTATGATACAAATGCACTTACGTACTTACTTTCTAACATGTGGACATACAGCTATAATCTGAGGCTACAATTCTATTCATAACTGCTTTAAGTTTTGTCCAACTGAAATCTATGACTTATGAAAAGTAGAAAAGGAATCACAAGTACAGTAAAACTGCCAATATCCCTGTTTATAAAAAAACTTTATTTCCATACAAAGGGTTATTGATGCTAGAATTTCATTACATTCTATCTAGCTATGATTAAAGGACCATACTTAGAAAATTTTATTAATCTTTTTTTTAAAAAAAACTTAGCAAGATTCCAATTTTTTTTGCAATGTTCATACTATTCTGTTCAAAACATTCTAACAAAGTTAAAAGCTATTGGGTTCTAGTCATACTATTCCAGGGATCTCAAATTTGTGGCCTGCGGAGTTTTTCTGTAAGGCCCATGATGGCTCACACATCAGATGCTATTTCAGCTTTTATTCCTGTACCAATGTATGCATTTGTCCCAGATTTTTGAGTCCTAGGCATCCTTCCTCTCCCCCAAGTCATGTCTTCTGCAAAGCTAGCTTGTCCCACACAGTGCAAGCATCGAGTATCCCTCACAGCATCAAGTAGCTGGTGCCACCGCAAAGAAATCAATGTTGAACAAAGTGGTACTGTGGGGAAAAGCAAAGATGGCTTTGCATAAGCCATGCTATAGAGGAGGTGGTATCTGCCTAGACTCTATGCAAGGGAGGAAAAAGTGGGGAAAGAGTACTTCTAAGCCATCTCCCCAAGTCACTTAGTAATCCGCCTGCTGATGACAAAAAGAACCAAAGCTGGAATTGCCAGACAGGCTGATAGTACAGAAAGCAAGATGAAAGGGAAACACAGGGAAATATATTTCCAATTGCTATATGATTTTGAGCTTCCAGACAACCCATGCGCAGTGTGAAATATTTGCATTCCACATGCTTTGCTTGGTTTAGAATTGAGTGACTGATGCCAACTTTGGATGTAATGCCCTGGACTGAAAAAAACCAACAACGTAGATCAGAAATGGAGAACCTATGACATGCATGTCAAAGGTGACATGTCAGATTGTTTTGGGTGACAGTGTTCACCAAAAATTCTTGAAAGCATAACCTATTCTCACACAATTTTCAGTGTCGAGGACATGCCTCCAGAGCCTCTAAAAATCATGCAAAAAACAGGGCATGCTTTCACACAGTTTTTGGAGGCAGTGGAAGAGCATTCTATGAAGATGCTTCATAAATGAAGGTGTCATGCAACCCAGCAGCCTTGTATAGGCCACAAGGGCCTGTCAACAGAAAAAGAGCACCGCCTGAAAGTAAATTATGCATGGCAATTCTTGGACAATGCTGGGCTATGGGGCAATCACACAATTCTTCAAGGCTTGTGCTTCTTAGGGAATGGGGCAAGGCCGGTTTTTTGAGTGGCAGCAGAGGTGCAAGGACTGAAGATGAGACTTGGGCTTCTACTTCAGACCTAGTCTCGGTTCTGTGAGTGCTGTTGTTCATGGCAGCCTAGATAATGGAGAGATACAGAATTGTTTCTTTCGTTCATGGTGGAGACCACGTCAGCAGTCAAATTATACATTTTCTGAATTTTTGATATGCCAAGCCCAAAAGGTTCACCATCACTGACTTATATCTTCCATATTAGTTAAGATGGAGGGATAGATGGCAACCAGCCAACCACAGATGGAACTTTTTAAAATAAATATATCCCAGGCTATAGAAACTGCACATCCTTTTACTTGATGGCAACCCGCCAGTGCCAAGCTGCCAAAAAGGATGGGGACTACACTTCTTTAAACACTAGGTTGAGTGTTTAAAGAATCTGGCCTTTCATTTCTACATATCACAAAAAAGCAATAAAAAGTCAGAAATTATTCTCTCTCCTTGCTGCTGTTCAATAGTTTCCTAGTCCAGTCTCTCAATTTGAAAATCTTGTTTCCTCTATCCCAGGGGTCCCCAACACCTGGTCCGTGGACTGGTACCAGGCTGCGGCATGCCAGCAACCAGTCCTCACGAACAAGCAAAGCCCCATCTGTGGCATGCAGGCAGCACATAAAATCACGCACTCTCTGGTCCGTGGAAAACCTCTCTCCACGGAACCAGTCCCTGGTGCCCAAAAGGTTGGGGACCTCTGCTCTATCCAGAACTTCCGGATTTGCTCCAAATTCTAGACTAATAGAATTCAGAGCAGATGAACAGTTATGGATCCTTCTCTCTGAAAACAGTCTCATGTGGGCAGAATGAAACAACAGACCTTGAAGAGAATGTGTGCAGAGTTTAATACATTTTCTTTCCAAACATATCACTAGTTACAAATGGATAAATCCAGGTAATGGATTAAAATATTTTTCATATTAACATTCTCACTTCCCTGTTTAGCAACTCTTCATTTGAAACAATTCACCAAGAGAAACATAAATTTGCTATCATTAAGTTCAATGTGCATATTAGAAATTGTACATTTCTTTGAATTAATCAGATTAATTGGTAATTATCAAAACAGATCACAATTTTTTTCTGCTTCAGTAACAGCACATTTTAAAAGACTGAAGTCATTAACTCAAATTCTAAGATTGCAAAGGAAGGAGGAAGTTATTTAACTGTCATTTTGTCAGCGAATCAAATAGGGTGTGTCTAATAAAGGCACAAATAATAGGAAAAAAACCTGCATTTGAGTTGTAAAACTATTTGATTTTTATCACAACAGCTGACTTCAAGGGAGTTTTAATTAGTATCTGAATAATGGAAACTAAACATTGAAATGTGAATAGCCTTAATAACCTAGCTAAAATGTTTATTCTGATCTCCTATGTTTTCAATTGTAATCAATGGCCATACTTGACAAAACAGCTAGCCTACATTTCCCCTTTGCATAGTTGCATTTATAATGAGTCAAACACTGCTTGTATACTTTAATCTTTCCCTGACACAAGAACAAGAATATATCACCTGTTGTAAAGCAGTAAAAGGTCTCCATGACTCTTAATTCTAAAGCCTTTCCTTACCAAATTGCTAGCCCCAACAATCTCTTTCTTAGAGATGGAAAAGGCCATGGACCACTAGGCCTTTTTCTGCCGTCAGTTTTCTATGTTTCGATAATCTCTATTTAATTCAACACTACAAGGGAAATAAAGGCTCCACTAAATAAACTAAAAGTAAGTCTGGACAGTTACAATTTTATCAAGAACTACCACTGTATCTGTTCTAATTCTCCCTAATCCCTTAAGATACATTTATGAGGGTTATACAAGCCATCTGTCTATTGACAGTAGCAAGTCCCTGCAGTTCCTTATAACCATGTTATAAGATGGAAATCGTAATGAATATAAGAAGGAATCTTCAATTATAGGAGTTTAAAGTTCCATTCTTTAAAGCATATATTGATTACTTCTAATATTTTGAATGTTATTTGCTTAAACACTGTTAATAATTACAATTTCTATAGTTAATTTTCAACAGATGGCAATAGTGCTCAAAAACAGCTTAATTGCTGAACATACATAAATATTACATAACCCAAAGATTCAGGTGTGTATTCAAGTGAAGCTAATTGATCAATTCAGAGCTGCATTTGAACTAGTTTTGAATGATGCAATAAGCAACTCTTGAGTCTAGATTCAGTTTACCAAATGAAACAATGTACTTTTTTAAAGAATGTAAAATTTTAATTCTCAATGTTCTAGTTTTTATGGAACAATATTGATGCAATAGCAGCAATACAGACAGTCTTCGATGTACCACCACAATTGACCCCAAAATTTGTTGCTAAGTGAAACATTTGTTAGGTGAATCTTGCAGTTAAGTGAGTAACACGGTTGTCAAGTGAATCTGGCTTCTCCATTAACTTTCCTTGTCAGAAGGTTGCAAAAGGCGAGCACAGGAACCCAGAATATTGCAACCATCATGAGTCAATTTGCCAAGCATCTGAATTTTGATCACATGACCATGGGAATGCTGCAACAACCGTTAAGTGTGAAAATGGCCATAAGACACTTTTTTCAGTGCCATTGTAACTTTGCACTGTTGTAAGTCGAGAACTACCTGTAGTTATCTCAATGCAACTTGGATTTTAGTCAACTAGACATGCCCATCCAAGCAGTCAGAACCACCAGGAATTGCCTGTTTCTGGACTTTAATAATTTAACTACAATTTTAAGATTTATTTAGATATTAGTTTTTAAATTATTCCCTTTACAGTAATATATTAATTTATAGAATTTTACATATAATACTGAACTTACTGTAAGCATTTATACAGGGAAAAGGAAAAGGAAAGAATATTGTCTTTTCAAAAGCGAAGCAGAACAGAGTAGTGCAATGTGAAATTTGAGCCACAAAGACTGATCAAAGCAGCAGCAAGCAAAAACTGACTCCAGTTAACTCAAGTAAAAAAAGCTAAAATCATAAAAATATTCCACCTGTGAGGATCTTCTTCCCCTTCTCTTGTAATCTTCAGCCTCTCTCTCCTCTTTACACGCCATTTTGGGAGTGAGTGTGTTCTGACTCAGTTGCTCCTTTTAACCTAGGTAACAAGTAGTACGAGTTCCTGTGAGTTTTCTCCTTACTCTCATACAAAATAAAGGGGCCCTAATTTTCAATGGACAACATATTGGAGCCACTTTAGCTTAAATAATGTTACTGTATGAGAGAATAAGTAAAAAAGGATGGGCTTCTATTATCAACTGATGAAATATATTTTTAAATAAAAATACAGGGAGTATCAACTGAAAAAACAAGCATGTTCATCATCATATGCCATAAAGATAGCAAAATGAACTGCTAGCCAATTAAACTGTATTCAAAACTATGCAATAAGAATAGACTAAAATTGTTTCTAAATAGATACTATATTTATTTGCATTCATCATAGGGACTAAAGAAGCAAATCCCACCAGGGGGGAGAGAATCAAGAGCATCTCCATTTTACTCAGTTTATAAACACCCTATTCCCTGGATATTACTCTTGACTGTGCTATTCTAGATCTGGGAGGGGTTACTAATATAGTACTTTAAGGCTTTTGCTATAGCAATGCTTTGAAAGCTATCTTGAGCATTTGGAAAAGAAGCTTTTCACTATTTTCCTTAAGAACATCTTAATTCAAGCTTGGGCATGTAAGTGCTCAATAACTTGTTCACATATATATTAATTAAAATGCACCATTTAAATGCAGTTGTAACTGGGCACTAGTATTTCACTGGCCAAAATTATTAAGTAGTTAACAAATTATTTAACATGTTTCACATTTAAAAACAGCACTTCCACTGCACCAAGTTATTAGGTGCTGCTTTCAGAGGGGTGAACCTAACTGTTGGATAAGAATATCTCAAAAAGGCCTTCACACTATGTGAAGTGATGGAGATAGCAATAGCACTTAGACTTATATACCACTTCATAGTGCTTTACAGCCCTCTTTAAGTGGTTTACAGAGGCAGCCTATTACCCCCAACAATCTGGGTTCTCATTTTACCAACCTTGGAAGGATGGAAGCCTGAGTCAACCTTGAGCTGGTGAGACCTGAACTGCTGGCAGTGGGCACTCAGCAGAATTAGCCTGAAATACCACATTCTAACACTGCCACCATGGAGATAAGGTCAGGTGGCAAGTCCTCTTTGTTAGTCTCTATTCTTTGGAACTCCTTGCCTTTAGAGGTTTGAGCATCTTTTCTGGTATTTCATAGAGTTGTCCTACCCATATATCATTCTTTTAACCAGGTCTGAACGTTTCTGGTGTCCATCAGAGATATTTCTATTATCTCTTTTAAAAAATGTTGCATTGGGAAGGGTTATAAAAACTGTACAAAAAACATATTACCCAAAGACTATAGATTTGAGTGAGCTGAATCTAAAATTGATAAAATTGCATTCAGCTAAAATAATTGCTTGCAATAGTCCTGAAGTAATTGAATTAAAAGTAGAATTGAGACTGGTATAATCACAAAAAACACCTTTTCCAATTAAAAGTATTCTTGGGTTTCAACATACTTTTGCATACTTTCTCTGCTCTCTTTTTTTGCTAAGATTCTGATATGCATACAAAACTTTTCTTGAAATAAAAAGATTAAAATGGGATATAACTTGGACAGTTTTTCGAATCCATTTTGCCTTCATATTATATCTGCCCACTTAAAAATGTGTAGATAGAATTTTAAAACTGTGGGCTTTTCTACTAATGTATATAGGAAACTCTGCCTTCTACAAGGCCAGAAAAAGAAAAATCAAACAAGAAATACAAGAAAGGCCCTTTCTGTTTTTTCCTTCAAAACTATAGGTGACACAGAAGCATCAGTTGCTGACACAGGTTCCCAAATCATAATTTGGAAAAGCAAAGATAGAGAATGCAAGCCTGGAAACAACACACAATAGCAAGCCCCAGCAGAGTCCCACACAGCTGATTTCAGCAAGAAACAAGCAGCTAGATTAGAACCTTAGATCACTGATCTTCAGTGTTAAAAATATAATACGAAAGTAATCTTCTGACCCTGAATTGCTGTTGAAAAAGACTGTTCACTAGTTGAATCCTTTGACAATTAAAACAATTTGTACATTTTATGCCCCAAATTATGATTATTTTCAAAATGAAGTGTTTTAGGTTCAACCATAGTATACTTCTGCCTACTTGGAACTCAACTGAGGGGCACATTTCTCAAATAAATTGGTAACATATAACCAGAGCTGTCTGTTCTTCTGCAATTTAGACGTGTGTAGGTTAATGATTTCCTAAAATTGAATAGTTTGGCAATTTATGTGACAGAGGCAAAAAAAACTTTTAAAATTGTAGCTATGAGGATAAATTAAATACAGAATTAAAGGGTCTAGAAAGTTAATCTAGTCTACAGTGTAATCTTATTATATACAGTTTACTGACTTTTATGTCACATCTGGATTCAAAAAGAGCAGGATTTAATTACTGTACACTAATCCTGTGGTACTTACAAGCGTGGAGAGCACTCAAAGACATAACAGGATCAGGTATAGTATGAACATTCACGTTTATGTAATTACAAAACAGAACTTAGGTTTGGATATTAGTCATTTAAGAATCTAAAGATTGAAAATGTTCATTAAACCTGAGATAGAATTGTGGTTATCTGAACCAGCAAAATTCATACCCATAGCTTCAAGAAGAAGAAAAAAAACTGACTCCAAACAAATACATTGTGATCCAGCACCACTTTTAAGAACGATCAGAAGCCCAATGGCTTTCATATCGAAACCATTCAAATCCTACCAGAAAGGACTGCTTAAACAGAAAACTAACCCTAGCACCTATGGTATTATTTTCGCGGTGAGTTGGCGACGTACCCAAAGTATCACTCCACGCGGGGTTGGGGTGGGGATAAAAGAGACGTCCCAGACAGAAATCTTAACTGTGCAATATTTAGCATGTTTTCAACGACCAGAAGCAGCGTTCAACATTTCATATTTAGGGATCCTAATTCAAAGGGATTTGCTCGTGGATTGCAAAAATATCACACGCAGTTGTAAAAGGGAAACGTTTTCCTAAGGGATTAACCAAACCCTGCACAATTACGTGCGCCTGCCCTGTGGAACCAGCTGCCTGCGGAGCTTAGGACTGCCCCCAACCTCCGTTCATTCCGCCGGGACCTGAAGACCTGGCTCTTCGAGCTCTCTGGCCCAGGCTGAGAATTTTTTTTTAATTTTAATTTTAACTGGGTTTTTAATTTTCTCAGGGTTTTATTTAATCTTTTTTTTAATTTGTTTTAATGTTTGTATTGACTTTCTTTTTTAAATGCCCTGTAAACCGCCCTGAGTCCTTCGGGAAAGGGCGGTATATAAATCTAAATAAATAAAAATAAATAAATAAATTACGAGTCGGCGGCGGGATCTGCACGTGCGTCGTCTCTACTGCGCGCGCTTGTATCCTCTGTTAGCCCCAGCCATCCCTCCAAGGAAACTAGGTCGGCTGCCTCAAATTTAGAGCTAACGGGCCCCGCTGACGATTCTTCCCTCCACCCCTCACCCCCCCCCCGCTGTACTGCGGCTGCTTTCGCTGGAGCTCAGCCTCTGTGGTGTCCCCCCGCGCGGGGTCACAATGGCGGCCGAAACAGCCGCCTTCCTCACTCCAAGCCTTACTCCTCCTCCCCCTCCCCCTCGTTGCGCCATTTCGGAGACGTCGCGCGGCTAAGCTGGGGAAGGCAGAGAAGCGAGCCGGCTCGAGAAAGGAGCCAGGCCCCCCCGCGCTCGTTTGCTTCGTCTGCCGCGCCTAGCCATCTTCCGGGGTCCGCTGCTGGCGGAGCCCCTTGCCCGTCGCTCTTCCCGCGCG
This sequence comes from Vipera berus, assembly GCF_964194415.1. Lineage (NCBI taxonomy): Eukaryota > Metazoa > Chordata > Lepidosauria > Squamata > Viperidae > Vipera > Vipera berus. The sequence goes on along the minus strand of NC_138202.1, from coordinate 162,311,456 downwards.
ACGCCGAGCATCGTTACCTCCATTTTGTGACTGGGGTTTTTTTGCCTCCTTCAGCCTCAATATGGAGTCGAGAGGAAGAAGGTGGGAGGAGCGGGTCAGAGGAAACGAGGGCACGTGAGAGGAAGGCGGGCTCGACGGCCAGGAAACCGGGGCAGAGGAGGAGGAGGAGGAGGGGCTCTTTCAATTTTATAATTTTGATTACGAACTACTTGTACGGCATAGTATTTCACAAGGCGGGGCCGGCGGGAGGACCAGGTGGTCGTGTCATCGATTACCTGAAGAGGAAAGAGCGGGAGGGGGGTTGCCACGAAAGAGCGCAACGGTAGAAGCTGGGAGGAGAATTCCACGCGCGCGCTTGGTGCGCGCGGCTGTCCGTCACCTTGCGGCGCCTCCCTTTAGACCAGGGGTAGGCAACCTCGGCTCTTTTATGACTCATGGACTTCAACTCCCAGAATTCCTGAGTCAGCTATGCTGACTCAGGAATTCTGGGAGTTGAAGTCCATGAGCTATGCTGACTCAGGAATTCTGGGAGTTGAAGTCCATGAGTCATAAAAGAGCCGAGGTTGCCTACCCCTGCTTTAGACCATCGAGGCGAAGTGGATAGAAAGAACGGAGCGCTTTCCCTCTTGCTCAGCTCGTGCCTCGGACCGAAGCAAGCTGGGTTCGAGAAGGCGAGGACGGCTTAGTCGTGTTTCTCCCTTAAGCGGCCTTTTTTTTTTAAGAGAAAGCGTATAGAACAGTCGCGTTATATAGCTTTTCCCGAACTGGCGCGCCTTTTCCTGGTTTATTGGGAGTACAAACCTCACGTGATCTGACCCGCCCTAGTGGGTTCTCGGTGTAGTGTAGCAGTGCAAGGCAGCGCCGGGTTGAAAAAGGACAGCGAGGGAGGGAGGGAATAAGCGGTCGGAAACCCCGGCTGCTTTGTCTTAAGACAGGGGTAGGTAACCTCGGCTCTTTTCTGACTCCGTGGACTTCAACTCCCAGAATTCCTGAGCCAGCCAAGCTGGCTCAGGAATTCTGGGAGTTGAAGTCCACAAGTCATAAAAGAGCCAAGGTTGCCTACCCCTGTCTTTAAGAGCAGCGTGGTTGTTCACTTGGTTCTTTCTGGGCCGCGCTTTCGCCGTCCCTAGAAAGAAGGTACCGGGCGAAAGACAAGCGCCCTTTCTGAGGTGATTGGCTCCATCGCCAATCTCCCATCTTGGGCTCCGCCGCATGGAGCCGAGTTGCCTTCGGCTTCGCAGGGTGAAAGGCGCTTTGATGGCGCTTGTTGCTTCCCCCCTCCCCCACACACACGCAAGAAGCTGTTAACCGTGCAAATTTGGTCGACCCCGCTGACCGAATTCGAAATAAATGTTCAGGTCAGGTTGGTTTGATAAAGATACCCATCCTGTGTTTTCTCCTGGCTTCCCCCATCATCTTTCCACAAAAGAGACCCTCAAGAGGAAATGGGAGTCTCGCTCACCCTCTTTTAACTGAATACTCCCAAGAGGCGGCTTCAATTGGAATTTCATCGGTCAGATAAATAAACGTTAGTTTTCTGCCAAGCAGCGCTCTTCGGCTGACCCTTTCGCTGTTGCTGGGCTGCCCGAGAACGGGTGCCATTCTCGGCTGCGCCTCCTTCAAGCTGAGGTGAAGGAGGCGCCATTGTTGTCCCCAGCGGAAAGAAAAGCGCTTTTCCCCTCCCTCAGCCTCTCTAGAAGAACAAAATCTCTCTCGGGAACAACGGCTAAGACCTTACCTGAAATCTTTTCTTCAGAGGCGTAGGGGCGGTTGATTGGCTTCCTCAGTTTGTTATTATGCACAGTTGCGTAGGCTGGGTGAAATTCAAACAGCAACGTTTGTCCTGTTCAGTTGAAAAACGCTCCAGAAGACGGATGATAACTTGGGTTAGGATTAGAGTTTTGGTTTTCCTGATCTTCAGCTGAAGTATTTAGATTAATACTAACCAAATCTTATAAACAAGTGGTAACGCTCTTACAAATTTACAGCACGGCAAGTAAACACTTTTCACATTTTAGTTGAAAAAGGACCATTAACGACAATTTCATATCTTGACCTCCAATGGTTTGTGTTACTATAAGATTTCTCATAAGATTCCTGGGAAGTAAAGAGGCAGATAATATATGCACAAATGATTTGATGAGACATTAAATACATGCACTTAACTGTACACAAATATATAATAGGATTTATGGAAAACAATGCTCCAAAATAATGTTAACAGTGAGAACATGTTCTGAGTTGCAGTTTAATAACAGTTAAACCTACTTCAAGCATGGGAAAAAAGTTCCCTTTGAGACAGACCTGACTTCTGGTGATTTCATGGACATAATTTGGGTTGTCGTCACCTTGTTTCAAAATTATTTTTGACTTCCTGACCTAGTCGAAACTTTAGCTTTTCAGGATCAGTTAAGATTGTCTTACATGCTTTCACTTAGCTGGGCAATCTGAGAACAAGCAAGAATTTTTAAAATCAAATTAATTACATGGTGAAAAATGAAGGTAATATAACTTTGCTTCACATTCATTCATATACCTATTTATTTTATCCAGAAATCTGAGACTGGAAAATTTATTCTTGAAAATAAGGTTTATTAAAATGTGTGCTAGAAAATTAAAGAAGCATGATCTGTGTTTATGTCTTTCTAAATTTTTCTTAAATGTATAACATCCAATTGCTAATCTCAGGAATAAAACCTATGAGGGGTGAATGCGGAGACGTTTCCTAGTGATGCCAAGATGGCCAACTGCTCAGGAGTTATTTTGCACAGCTTTCTCTTTCAATTATAAAGAATCAATTTTTAAGAATCCATCTCTAGAACATGAAAAATATTTTTGATTAAATCTTAAGACAAATATTCTAGAAAAATCCAACTTCTCTAAAACTGTTATTTGACATTTTAATGCTGCCTTAAAAGAATGTAGTCAAAGAGCTGGTGTTAGTTTTTCAGAAATAGATTATCTTGCTTATTTTTCAGAAATAGATGATCTTATTTGTAACTCCATGTGTGGTAACAATCCAGATTTTTAGTATTTCTTTACCAATTTTTTTTAATATCATACTACATATTTTATTAGATAATCCAGAATAAACATTTAAATTTGTCAATTATATACTTACGAACATCTGCTGTGTGCTTAGAACTATGGTGATTAGGTTTTTGATTTTGTATCTTGGGTTTTATATCTCTGCAGTTCATTTACTAGCAGATGGATTCTATCCTGTGCAATAATTACTGCTGCATGGATAATGTATCTGTCTTTGTATATTCTTTCTCAAGGATGACATCCCTATGAAAGAATGTATTGGAGGAGGCTTTAATAATGTATACAGAATTACTGTATACAGAGCAACCTCTTCCTTTTTATTTCAATAATTTTACTTATCCCTACTGGCATACCAGCAATATTATACAATGCAGGAATGCATGTTTTTGTATGTTTTTATCTTGTGACTGGTAACATTTTTTTATTCCACCTCCTGTAAATGTCTACGCTAGTCCATAAAATATATGTCTATCAGAGGGAGTACTTAAAATGGAAGGGAGATTGTTCATATTTTATTGAAGGATAACAAATTTCATTTGCTGTATTTTAGCTTATGTTAGTGACTGCTGATTTCACTTAAGTATGTTCCTTTGTAATCCCTTTAATTTCCATGATGAGATTTACAGTGGGAAAATAGATGTTATCATACTTACAAATAAGATGTAAACTTTTGATAATACCCGATTTTAAACATCAGAATTTAGGAGATATGTATGTGCCCTTTCTGACTGTCTCTACTGATGAGCAGGATTAAAAAAAAATCCATGACTGCAATGCAGGTCTGTACAAGGGAGGGGGGGCGGAGTAGCTCCCTGCAAAAGCCCTAGCTTGTGTTTCAACCAATAATAGTCAACTCTCTGCAGCTGGATTTGACTATAGGTTGTTGATCTGAATTTTCTTTTTCAAAGGCTTCTAAACACACACAAAAAAATCTCACCTTTTTTCCTTTAAGACAAGTAATTTCCTTAGCATATTTATTAAACAAATAAGGAATCATGATAAAAGATAATTTAATTCTTAGGATTTAGCAGAAGCAAATTAGACCTGAAATCATAACCTTTTAGTGTAGACATGTCAAACACAAAGCCCGGGGGCCAGATCTGGCCCGCGAAGTGGTTTCATGTGGCCCGCGAAGCCATCCTGGAAACAGTGAGGGAACGGCCCCCGCTGCCTTGGCTCTGGCCCAGGCCGGCCAGGAGCCAATGTACAATTTTGTGGTGGTCATCTATGCTGAAATACATTAGTCTTAGCTCCACAAGGCCATCTGGAAACAATGAGGGACCGGCCCCTGCCGCATTGGCCCTGCCCGTGGGTGCACGCTAGGGAGGTATCACCATTTGTGAGGAATGAAGAAATGCACCATCGCCTGGAAGTGGCCAGCACATGACCCTGCCTACTTCGGGCAGGCTAGGGGCTGGGCAGCGTTGTGCTTCTCTTCAGATTTGTGCCACCCGGCTCAGCCTCTCGGCGCTGTGAGGAGAGGGCCCTGTGCTGGCCACTTCCAGGCGATGGTGTATTTCTTCATTCCTCATGAAGGATGACACTTCCCCAGCTGCGTTTCTTGCCTGTTTTTCTCCCTCCCTCATCTCAAATATTTTCCCATCGCTCTGTTCTTAGGAGGGAAGGAAGGAAGGAAGGAGAGGGAGGGTCTGAGGGAAGTCCTGCCATATAAGTGCCTGTGATAGCTATGGTTAGGCAACTTTATCTATAGATTGAGACAGAACAACTCCAGGATATGACCCTAATTCAAAACAGCAGACATACTGTAGTTGCAAACTTGGCGAAACTATGTTTTGTGAGGGCAAGTGGCAATAATACTGATTGTAAGAGTTTTCAGAAAGTTTCTCAACCCTAGCAACTCCCAGGATTCCCCAGCTACTATGGAATTGAAGTCTACACATCTTAAAGTTGCTAGGGTTGAGAAACACTACTATAGAGAATGAAGATTGCTAAGTTTGCAGGGTCTCTGGGCAAAGTGTTTTCAAAATATGTCATCATGACTCTTGGTTCAAACAGCAGGCTTTTCTCTGATCTATATTAAGGAAGGCCTCTGCTGGTCTCAAGGTTTTTAGGGTTTTATCTTCCGAAACTGGTTGAAAAGTAGCACAATTACTCCTTTCCTTAATGCAATGTGAACATAACCAGGTATCTAGCCTGGCCTTAGTGTTCCTCATGGATGCCGCTTCTGCAGTAAAGAATAGCTTCACATAAAGTGCTGGAATTATCTAAACATGGGAACACAGTGTGTAGACTATGCTACCTGTTATCTGTATCCAGAAAAGGATGGTGCTGTAGTTGGTATGTCAGTGAAACTGGCCTAATAAATCATTGGTTAAGCCCCCTAACAGTAATCAAGGAAAGTAGATTCTTGCACAATAGTTTTAGTCAGGTTTATTGCAAAGAAAAAGGTTACGGAACCTGATAAACTGGACATGAGTGTACTTTAGCTCATCTTATGAGTAAATTTAAGTAGGTCTTGCTTGATGTCCTTGATCTTTCTACTTCATTTAAGGTGTAACAAGTTAGCCTTTAGGTAGGAAACAAAGGAATGTCATCTGCTCTTCTTTATCAATGTTAAGAAAACATCTATTCTCACTCCCAGAGTGAGAAAGTTCTGTCACAATCGAATCTACAGTATAGACGCTAGAAGCACCCCCAAATTATATTTTTGCTGCTTTGAAAGGATTGTAGCCTCAACTAGAACAAGCAAATTTCTTAATTCCCATATTCTGGAAGCACTCATTAATAACAGTTTAGTAGGAGAAAAATAGTAGGAGACTACTGGGGTGTTTTTTTTTACATTATGCTGTTTTTATATGATGGGTATAACACCCTCCCTCAGAATATAGATATAAGATCTGAAGAATCAGTTCTTACTGCTAGTGGATTTGAAAGATAACACTCTGTCTAACACGGTCTGTCTAATAATCTGTTTCTACTTCATTCAAATGCAACAGTTTTCTCTTGTTGACTGATTGCTTTTAATGTGTGACATGGCTTCCCATAAATGGGTTGACTTTTTGGGAGTGTGATAAGCATATTTTAAGCATAAGACGAAATGTCTTGGCAGAATTAATGAACACGATCATTTGCCAAAACTAAATTCATTAAATACAGAACAGATAGCAGTCTAAGTACTGATGAACATATTAAAGCATAAATCCATTGGTTTATCACTGATACATTTGTGTTTCTTTTCAGTACAGTAATGTACATCCAAATGCTTAATCATAGATTACATTGCAACAGGCACTATAGGAAAGTGCTGAATACTGCAGATATTTCTGGCAATATATAACTTGATGACATTTCTTGCCTTTAGGACACCCATGATTTGAGGTCTCTTGCTTTCATAGAACATATGATTAATCATACCCCTATGCTAACAAAAAGAAGAGTAACAAGCAGTTTACACAAACAAAAAATTAAGTTCAAGTCAACTGTACAATACATATAATGGAATATCTGTGTGATTAATTCTTATGCATATGATTTCATGAAACTGAAATACCCTTCAGATCAGAACAATCACTTTTTGAGATAAAAGCATATGTTAATGTGCATGGATAAAAAAGAATAGAAAAAGTTTCTATTCTTTGTTAAGAGTATAAAGTATATTTCAGTTAAAATATATTTATAATTCAGTAATCAGCAACAAGGGTTTTACATTCTAAAACATTTTTACAATTACATACCTTTTAATAGGTCCAATCTGTACCTAGACAATCCAGCATATGTAAATGATAGTAGGAGTCCTATCATTGATCTAATCAAAACTAAGCAAATTAATAGATTAATTTGAAAATGAATAGATAAAATAAAAGCACTAGTTGTTTTTTAGGTTTTATTTGCTTTAAATAGCAGTTTAACAGTGAAGCACTACCCATATTGGGTTCTGTGATTGCAATGGCAATGCACCCTTGAATGGGGCAAACAGACAGTATTCATATGCTGCCACACATCCTTGCAGAACAGGTGAAAGCTGCATTTGGTGCAAATGGACCCTTATAATACCAGTCCTGAAAGTTCTACATCTTGAACTCCTGAGCCCAATTGAAGGAATCAGAGTGAGGGTTTTTCCACACCCAAGAGCCTTGCTGATCAGAGACTGTAAGTTATTTGTGTGGTGACTTGATTATTGTGTTATTGCACTTTGTTTTATTTTATTTTATATTTTTTATTATTTGTTAGGTGCCCAGAGTTCCTTGTTTATGATAGTAACCATATAAACTATGTAAATAATGTTAATTTAAACATTACTCCTGTACTTTGGGAGCTGTGTTAATTAACAAGAGAAATTAATTGGCTCAACTTTCAATCCAGACAAAATATTGTAACAAGACGTTTGCAGTTCCACATTTCCTTTGGAGGGAAATATAGGGTGGATTTCTAATGATGAGCAGTCAAAGCTTGTCCTGCATCCCATCATTAAAATTTCTCGATTCTTTAGAAACTTAAGGGCTACTAGTGCTTGACTCCTCTCTGTTTTTACGTACTGAATGGGGAGGCAGCTCTCCTGTTCACATGGTAGAATTTCTATTGCTTTTTTTCTTCACCTGTCTTGCTTGAAAAGCGAATGGGCAAAAGTGAAGAGCACGTAAGATGCATCTGTGAGCGGGCATATCTTTTGAGGATCTTCTTATATAGAACTTGATTTTGAGTTACCTTTGTATTTTTTCTCTCATTAATTCTCTCTACTTACTGAGATCTTCTGAAAATGTTACTGTATTATTTTTTTGGTTCACAAACTGCCCAGAGCAGGACTTCTATGGTGCTGGCGATGGAATTATTTTTTTCACAGAGATTTCCCAGATTATACTGTCATATACTCAAGATGTACATTAGTAATATAGAAGAAGCAAAGTAGTGTCCTATTTATAATATCAATTATCATATGAGAAGTTACTTTAAAAAACCCCAAATATCTCAATTTCTCATTTTGATCTAGTGAGTTTGATTTAGTTCACTTGCTAATTATATGTAAAACTAACTGTCTATTTCTACAAAAGACACAGAGTAACATAAACATGACATAGGACAGTGTACTGCATATCTAGAACAAATAGAAAAAAATCAATAATTGAAATTAAAATATAGTACACCTCACCACTTATATATATATTTATGTCCTGTAACTAGTTAGTAATTACTTTTTTGGCTTTGCAACAGAATTTAGTTGTGGGTGATGGTTCCCCCAAAACAGCCATTAAACCACAAAGGGAGGAATGGAGTCAATCAGGGATTACATGTGTAATATGATGTATTACTGCTAGAGTATCTACATGTCATTTTTTATCCATAACTATTTTTCCACTCCACAAGGTTTAGGTTGCTGCATTTTGGCATGTTATACAACTGTGAAAAGCAGAAGAGTTAGTTTCCCATTCATACCAATCCTAAACTAGAAAGCTTCATGGGTGAAATAACTGTAAATCTGTCATTATGTAATCCCTAGCTGTCAGAACTACATCAGGTGCAAAATGGTTAAAACATTTCAGTAACGATCATGTTTGGGAGTATAATTTTTAAAAGATTTATAATACCCAAGTTCCTAATAGCTGTGCTTGAAGAAGTTCAAGATTAAACGGTTAAAGAAGCAGCACGTGTGTTTATTATTTATTTATGCTCCATAATAGGAATGTTATCAGCACTGAACAGTCTTCCTTTCTTCCGAGAAAGAAATTTATTTCAACTGCAACATGCTTTGAGAACATACTAGAGTTTCCTTCTTTCTGCACAATTCTCCATTTCTCCTGATACTGTTGCATTTAGTACCTCAAGAAATTGCATGGCAAAACTGAATACGCTGCAGTGTTACCTCCCTCATTCTTTTATTTACAATCCACTCCCTCTGCCTATGCTGCCCTAAACTGTAATAGCTTTTGTCACCGGGTTGATCTTTCGTTTGCTTTCAGTAAAAATCACTTCTCTGTTACCAAAGATCAGGCAAAGGGCTTTCAGTGAATTCTTAGATTCCTTCTCATCTGGAATGCCTGTAGGAGTTGGGGGGGGGATCATTTGTGGCCCTCCAGATGTTGCTGAGCTTTAACTCTTAGGAGCCCTATACAAGTATTTATTTATTTGTTTATTTATTTATTTATTTATTTATTTATTTATTTATTTATTTATTTATTTAATTCCATTTATATCCCGCCCTTCTCCGAAGACTCAGGGCGGCTTACAAGCTTAGCAGTAGCCTTCATTCTATGTATATGCCTGCTTATTAGGGCTTTCACACACACCCCAAGCGGCATTATTACAAAGTCAGCTTATTGCCCCCAACAATCTGGGTCCTCATTTTACCTACCTCGGAAGGATGGAAGGCTGAGTCAACCTTGAGCCTGCTGGGACTCGAAACCTGCACTAATTGCAGGCAGCTGGTGTTACTTAAAGGAGGCATTAGCCCACTGCTCCACCAAGGCTCTTTGGCCAGCGATGAAGCTTGCTGGAAATTGTAATTCAACATCAGGAATTTCTAATCTAGATTCCTTATTAAGTACATGTCTGATATTTGAAACTACTTTTTTATTTCTTTTCCCTGTGCTAGCAACCTGGGTTCTGTACTAGAGATATCTCTATTCCTCTGTTGGTGTGCTAGTTACCTGCTGCAGACAATACTGACAACTGTTGCCTTTAATTTTACCTTTATTGTGCCACGGGCAGGAACTGATGCTGCAAACTAGCAAAACCGCAATCTGTGTGATCATTATAGTCATGCTTCTGTCTTCTCCTACCTTTTAAATTTCCAATCCTCTTCCTTTTGTGATTTTACTGCTTCCATGAAATATACAGGTAATCCTTGAGTTATGACAGTTCACATAGTGACCGTTCAAAGTTACGACATAACCCCGCCAAGTACTTATGACACAGTCCTGAAGTTACGAATGTTGCAGTGCCACGGCAGATGTTCACTCTTATGAACAACCACAGAGGTACTGCAACATTCGCCCTGCCTATTCCACACACCCCTCCCCGGGCCTCCACAGACACTGGGCCTGTGGATACTGACTACTTTGCGAAGATCTGGTGAGCCTTCGGTTTCTTGGCCTTTTTTGGTGCTTCATGCTTTTGGTGTGTTCGCAGAGAATGGAGGTGTAAAGTGCCACAAGTTCACGTGAAATCAGTAGATCAGTAGATCACGGTATTTTAGGCCTCTGTTCTCTGCAAACAGAGGCCTAGACGAGATCTGCAGCAAGAGGCTTTGCAAACGGAGGGAAGGCCTGAAGCACCAAAGCCTTCCCTCTGTTTGCAAAGCCTTTTGCCATCTTTGCCAAAAGCCTTTGCTGCTGAGAACAGAGGCTGGGAGGGGCTCATGCTTCCCTCCATGCCTCCGTTCTCGGCGGCAAAGGCTTTTTGTAAAGATGACCGGAGCCTAGAGGGACTCTCCCCTGCAGTTTGCTCAAGGCAAAACTGCGGCAGAGAGGTTGGAGACTAGACAACTTCCTTAATCACTGAGATCTACTTAAGGCAGGGGTCGGCAACTTTAAAGACTCAAAGAGCCATTTGGACCCATTTCTCAGAAAATAAAAAAACGGGAGCCACAAAACCCTGCTGCTTATCTCCCCTCCTGCACAGAGTGCCCCGCCACCACTGGTTCCACCCACCCACCCCCCGACGGAGCGCTCCACTGTTGCTGCTGCTTCCCCTCCGCACAAAGCGCCTGCCGACAGCCACTGCTTCCCCCCCGACGGAGCGTTCCATCACTGATGCTGCTTCCCCTCCGCACAAAGCATCCTGCCGCCCTTGCTTCTGTCAACCCCCTGCCAACGGAGCGCTCCACAGCTGCTGCTGCTTCCCCCTGCACGAAGTGCCCTGCTGCCAGCCATTATTTTCCCCCACCCATCCCGACAGAGTGCTCCACCGCCACTGCTTCTCCCCAGGACGGTGCGCTTCGTCACTGCTTCCCCCAGTGGTGAAGGTGCAGTTTGGGAGGCAGCAGCAGGGTGTAGCCCAGGCATGGCCCAGCAGCAGCAGCAGCAAAGCTCATCCTCCCCACTCAAGTGGCCACCAGAGGCTTGGGTACCTCTGCTCCGTCCGAGTTGAAGAAAGCAGAAGCGCAGCAGCGGGATTGCTCTCAATAAGTCGGACACATGAGCGAGCAGCGCACCCAGCTCTAATTGTATGAGAGCAATCCCTCTGCTGCACCTTTGCTTTCTTCATCTCAGACGGAGCAGACCTATCCAAGCCGCTGGCAGCCGATTGAGTGGGGAGGACGAGGAGGAGAAGAGTGTGAGGGCGGCTGGCCAGGTGAGGAGTAGGACCGACAATAGTGACTGCTTGGCTGGGGAGGGGGGAATCATGGCCGCTCGGGGGGCCTCTGGTAAGCCTCATGGCAGCGGCATTGGCAGCCCCCAACCAGGCCTGTTTCCCTGGTTCTCTACAAGTTGTTTGGCAAAAATCCTGCACCCCCGATTGGACCCATGTGGCACCTTCTTTCTAGCTCCACCGCGGTCCTCCGTCACTTCCTCTGCCGCTGCGTGCAGTCCCAGAAACAAAAGTCTGTGGACAGTCCGACAAACAAAAGAAATTTGTGGGCAGTCCCACAAACAAAAGAAGTGGGACTAAAAAAATTTCAACCAATTCCCAATTCGCAAGATCTTTTTTTTTCCCCCGCGAGAAGTTGGAATTGATTGAACTTTTTTAGTCCCACTTCTTTTGTTTGTGAGACTGCACATAGCAGCGGAGGACTGGGAGGGATGAAAGAGCCGCATGCAGCTCCGGAGCTGCGGGTTGCAGACCCTTGACTTAAGCTAAGTAACCCAGTCGGGCAGGATGGGGGTGAGGGGGAAGCATGAGATCTCTCAGTGGGTCAGGGGAGACCTTGGGTGGTTGGAAGCACTAGGCCCCCCCATAGCCTTCTCCGTCCTGAGATACCTCGTGCAATTAATGTCCCGCCCATTTGATTAGTGATTGTGTGGGCAAAAGCAGGGAGTTACATGATTCCTATGATTGGCAGGTTCCATTACATTCGTAACTTGAGGATTACCTGTATAAACAACTTCATGGCATTTCAAAACTAAGTAGTCCTGCAGCTGTTAGAGCTGTTAAGTGAAACAGAGTTTATAAAATGAGAATGATACTGCAGGAGGAGGCAACTTGATCTTTTTCATTTGTTTGGGAGTCAGTTCCCACCTGATATCATTACTTAATAGGGATGGCATAGCTCAGTTTTGTTTGGGTTTAAACTGGGATTTGCAGGGCCAATACACTCTTACTCTTAATTTACCCACAATCTTAACCATAACTCCAGTCTGAAAAAATTAGGCTGCTCTTTTTCCGTGTCCAGAAGAAGCTTGTGGCTAACAGCAGAGAATTCAGTGCTCCCAAGCCAACATCTTGTACTAAGGATGAAAAAGATGCAGCTGCTTGGTTGGGATGGTGATTAAGAGCCACCAAATGAAACTTTTCAGGATCAAGTTAAGACACTACACTTACATTTAATTAGAAAATAAGCAGCAACAATTTTATTCCACTCCTGGCCACTGTGGTTTTTGCTTTATTTTAAGCTACTTCAAGCACTATCAAGTCAATGATAGTGAAATTAATGAAGCTGAAGTTAAACAGACTGATAACTCTCTAACCATGGATTTTAAGGGTATATAGAAAGGGGTTATAACGTAAATTTCAGTGCCAGTGATCAGGATATTATGATCTGAGAAGCAATGCTACTGTCTTCAGTTGTGCCAGCAAACTTTCTTGGGCCTTCCCCACTCTCCCATTTTTTTTTTACTGAATGCTGGCTACATTAGTGTTTAAAATATCCCTTTTAAGCTGAGCTTGTTTTTCTTACCTGAATTTTGCTTTACCTGGTTAATGTTTAACTTCAACATTAGGAAGCTTCTCAGCCACTCATTCAGGTGGAAGTTGAGAAGGTTACAAGTAGGAGATGGAAGATGTCAGGTCATTTGTACGTAACAACTTGCCCCATTAAATCATATACTGATTTCAAGATTGGATTAATAATAGTCAGCCAGTCTCTATACAGCTAGAAATAGACGTGGTTCATTATTCATTTAATCAGCTTTAGAATTAAAATCTATTTTAAATAAGAAAAGGAAATTAAACCCATAGAATGGAAGTGATTTCTTTTAATCCCTCATCTTAGGCTATTCAGCTTTAAGAGATTATATAAATAAATATTCAGCTACATGAATACAAATCTGTGAAGAATCACCCTTCGCTTAGGAAGGAAGCTTATTTTGGCTGTGCTTTGGGCAAGTTCCTGTCTCCTGAGTACCAAGGTACTTCCTGTAAAAATGCAGCCTGAGGCATGACTCATAAAACTTGTCATGCAATTAAATGAGTGGTTTCTATTGGAAATAAAGTCGGCATGTTGCCTGGAATCTGAATTAAACCAAGCATAAGCAGACGGCAGTTAGCACCAGCCACTCTCAAATCAGCAAATAAATAAAAGCCGGTCAGGAAATAAGGCGATTTTTTTTTAAATTAAAAAGCTTAAAAATGTTTTAACCTACAGTTTAGTCCAGGGGTCTTCAAACATGGCCCTGTTATGACTTGTGGACTTCAACTCCCAGAATTCCTCAGCCAGGCATGCTGGCTGAGGAATTCTGGGAGTTGAAGTCCACAAGTCATAAAAGGGCCAAGTTTGAAGACCTCTGGTTTAGTCCAATGAGTGGATCTGTGAACCATGACAGAGAGCTGAGCACCATTCCTATATTATAGACAGGTTTGGTGCGCAAATTTATCCAGTCCACTATACTCTTCTACAGGAATAAGGCAACATGATGCCCACAGATATCAGCTTATCTCTATATAACTTTCTTAATGCTGACCAAGTTTCTTGACCAAGTTTCTTGTCCCACTTGACTAAAAATAAATGTAAAATTAAGAGACCTGGCATACTGCAGAGCCAAGCTCCATTCTTTCATTCATTCTCACAAAAGGCCTAATGATAGAAATGGCAGATTGATAGAAAGCATCCTGTGGAATTACTTTGTTTTCTAGTAAATAAGAATTGGGGTCTGGTCCTGCCCAGTACTGTATAGCAGATATTTCACAAACCAGTAGGTCTTCTGTAGCAGCAATTTTGTGAATGTACCTACTACCTGTTCAACAAACACCAAGCTTGGAAGATTTATCTATCCTTGCTTTTCTCCAAATATTAGGGCTAACCAGTGTACTGCAGAGATCCAGAGGATTGCTTATTAGCATTTAAGACTTATTTGTTTTCTGTATCCTTTTACCATAATTCAAGGGTTGCCTAGTTTTTTGTTCCCAGTGTTTTGACTTAGTATCTGTACAAATGATGAATGCCTTTTAAGGTCTCAGTTAAAGCTTTTCCCTGGCATTTTTTTGTAACTGAGGAGATGTTTTACCTGTAAAGTACATAGTATCTGAAACTGAACTATAATCCTTGCTCATACTAGTGCTAAGTAAACAGTCCTTGCCAGAAGAGCAAAGAACACTAAAATGCTAAAAATAAGTCCAATATCATTCAACCAGCCCCAGTTTCAGAGATATTTTCAGTGATTTTTATAAACCTAGCTGTTAACTTAGTTTTGCAAACCTCACCAAGTATAGTTTATTCAACACACCACAATAAAGCAAAGCATGGCTTATACAAATCATGTGCAAACTGGATCTATTCCAGGATGTATGAATTGGAATTGAGTGCTGAATGTTTTAAAGCTGAACAAGGGAGGGTTTCAACAGAGAGACCTACCTGACACATTGTGCTAAATCATGATTGGATTAATAAATGGCTGTTGAATTAGTCACATATAGCTTGTCTTTAGAAAGCCATAAACTACAATGATGGGTTCATACAACATACGTTGTCAAATAAACAATGATAAATCCAACTTGTCTTTCGGGATAACTAATTCCCTCAGTACTAGACTATAAAAAGAGCTGGTGGCCATTAGCAAAGCACAATCTACAAGAGGAAAATTATTCACTTCCAGGCAAAAGGAAATGTTCATTGCCTGTGTTAGATCTTTGCATTCGAATGACAGAATGGGTAACAGCACATGGAGGTGTGTTGAGAACACTTCAGAACACCTTTAAATCAAATATATTTTTCTCTCTCCAAATGACCTACCAGTATCCAAAGATAAACACACTCATATAGGACAGTGTTTTAAGGAGTTGCTATAGTGGAGAAAATAAATCTAGCAAACAAAACAGAAACTGCAGCCTTTTCCTTCCTGCTTCGGACACCTCTAGAGTCACATCCAGCGGCTCACTTTGCCTGATCCAATCAGGCCCAAATTGTCCTTCCCTGTCCTGGACAACATTCCTCTTCATTCCCATCTAACCAAAGGAGAAGCCTTCTCACCAGCTCAAAGTACAGCCCAAGGAGCCCTCATAAGGATCTGCACACAGGTAACAAGCCTAGAAGCCCAACCCCCCCCATCCTCCATCAGCTGATGACCTCAAGATTCCTTTTCCTTTACAATGGATTTTCCCCCAGCTCTGCTGATCCTCCTGAAAGGGCTGTTTGCTCTAACTCACCCCCAGCTACAAGGACAAAGACCTGCCTAGCTTCCCCAAATTGGCCAGTCAATCACATCCTTAGGATTTCCTGCTATGTAGCCCATATCTTTGCTTTCCCATGTTTTGGGATCCCTCTGTCTAAAGCAGGCATTCAATGTGCAATGTACATGATTCTCGGTGTGGTGCTCTCAATTTTCAAGACAGTTGCCACCCAAGGTTACCCAAGTGGCCGCATTTTACCTTTTGAATTTGGATAATTGCATAGGTCTAGCGCACAGGTCTGCAACCCGCGGCTCCGGAGCCGCATGCGGCTCTTTCAGCTGTCTCCTGTGGTTCCCAGTCCTCTGCTATGTGTAGTCCAAAAAAAAAAGTGGGACTAAAAAAGTTCAACCAGTCTGGTGGAATATGCAGAAGATTTTTAAACAGAGGATAAAGTTTTGTCCGCAACTTTTTTTGTTGGGAATAATTGCAGACGCTACAGTTGTGGACACTAAGTTGATGTTGAACCTAATTACGGCAGCAAGACTTTTGATAGGCCAATATTGGAAGAAAGAGGAATTGCCGACCATAGAAGAGTGGACTTTAAAGGTTTCCGACCTGGCAGAGATGGCGAAGATTTCGGCCTATTTGAAAGATCATTCGCAAGAACGCTATATTATGGAATGGAGAAAATGGATTGAGTTTATCCAGAACAAGTATAGGGTTAAGAAGTTTTATGTACCATTCGAATAAGTCTTCTTTCGTTTTTTTTCCTTTTTTATTCTAGTTTTTTATATATAGTTAATATTGTTAAGGTGTGTTTTATCCTATATAAGCTAGAGAGTAATGGATTTTAGATTTTATAGTGGGTAGTATATGGTTGTTTATGATTGCCTTTTTATAGATATATACCTTGTATTTAGCTCTGGGAAGTCGGGGTGGGGGGAGGGGGGGATGGAGGGAGGGGAGGAGGGAGGGAGGTTGGGGGGAGGTAGGGGGGGAGCAGGGAGGGGGAAGGTGGGTTTTTTAAAGGAAAATTGTATTTTAAAACTTTTCAATAAAAAAAAAAAAAAGTTCAACCAGTCAATTCAAATATGCAGGGTAGGTGCATATCTCACCTTGGCTCCAGTCTTCAGTCAAATCTGTTCTGCGCATGTGCGCATGTACGTGCATGCGCACACATTTTTTGCGGCTCCCAGTTTTTCCTTTTGTGAGGGAACCGGTTCCGAGTGGCTCTTTCACTGTTTCAGGTTGCTGACCTCTGGTCTAGCGTGAATCTATAATAGCAAGCAAAGCTACAGTAAATAATACACCTTATTTAGTTTTACACTGTTTTGAGAAATTACATTTATCTGTTCTCTCCCCTTTCCGTTTAACTTTGGTGAGCCGCCCCCCCCCCCCCCGCTCAGAGGCCACTGGACCTTTTTTTTATTGACTGCTTTTGTTGCAGTAAAAAAAAAAGAATATATGTGCCCAGATTGCTCGACCCTGGATTTTGCTTTGACAACCTCTTCTGCCTGCAAAATATGTGGGCTTTCAATCCTAATTAGGAATCCCCAAATGAGATAGCTATTTGAATGACATTTTTAAAGCGATGGTGCCAGCTAGTGGCAGAGAGATGAATTTGATTGTTTCCATCACAGGGCTGATATTTTTGTAAGGATACATAATGTAATTTTATCTTCGTCGACATTATGTTTTATTTGTCAGTTATCCCGTCACTGTACCAAGAGTGCAATGGCAACAGGGAAATAGCAAAGTAAAATCTGGCAGCAGTTTCTCACCTTTGCAATAGGATTTAATTATATTTATATGGAATTGTAATGTTATCACTGTATTTATGGAACGATTGGCTCATGTCAGACGTTTTATCAGCCATCTCTCTTCATTTCAGTATTTACAACTGTAGACCTTGCCCGTTGTTTATTTACTTATTGTAAACACATCATTAGACATACTGCAGTTTTTGTTTTTGAAAAATGCAGTAATTTTTAACACATTTTTTTCCTTTAAAAAGTCACTAAGAGTGTAGCTTTCCTTGGGAGGAAAGCCATGGCAAATCTAGACAGCAGACTAAAAAGCAGAGACATCACCCTGTCAACAAAAGTGCGTATAGTCAAGGCTATGGTCTTCCCAGTTGCAATGTATGGCAGTGAAAGTTGGACCATAAGAAAGGCTGAGTGCCAAAGAATTGAGGCCTTTGAACTATGGTGCTGGAGAAGACTCCTGCGAGTCCCTTGGCCTGCAAGGTGATCAAACCGGTCAGTCCTAGAGGAGATCAACCCTGACTGCTCTTTAGAAGGCCAGATCCTGAAGCTAAAACTCAAATACTTTGGCCACCTAATGAGAAGGAAGGACTCACTGGAGAAGAGCCTAATGCTGGGAAAGATTGAGGGCAAGAGAAGAAGGGGACGACAGAGAATGAGGTGGCTGGATCGAGTCACTGAAGCAGTAGGCGTGAGCTTAAATGGACTCCAGAAGATGGTAGAGGACAGGAAGGCCTGGAGGAATGTTGTCCATAGGGTCGCAATGGGTCAGACATGACTTCGCAGCTAACAACAACAACAAAGAGTGTAGCTGTCTTATTTGTCTAGCTGGTTCACTTGTGAACATAAAGAGGGCTATGAAATGGCTAATAAAATTGAGATTCTGCACTGGCTTAAAAATGGTGCTATGTTGACTAAAAATAAGGATCCTGTGTTTCAGAAGGAAAAAAATGGTCCTTTTCTTCCCCACCTTATGTTTGTTTATTCAATCCTCAGCAAACTGCAAAAAAAATCTGTAAATTACATACGGTAGCAAGTATGTTGTATATGCAAAGAACCATTGATGGGTCATCTTTTCAAGTTTGATTAGGCTTATCTGATCTTTGAAAAGCTGTAGAGATCTTAGAATAATAAAGAAATAAAATTAGGGGCTAAAGGCATTCTGTTTGTTAAATAGTTAAATAGTGAGAGCTGTTTATAACTCTATTACTAACAGGTAGGAATCAATTATTATTACTAATACTTGCAAATAATTTATAGCCCAAAGTATTAGAAAAGCAATAAAGTCAAACTTTTCTTTAAATGTCACATATACTTATGAAGGTCAGTCGCTGTGAATAAAGACACCCCAGATAGAAGCACTTCCAATAACATTTTGTGAAAATAAATGAGAGATAATGACAGTCACCAGCACTTAAGCAGAGCTGGTGTGGTCCAATGAGGCGGAAAGTGCAGGAATATGAATATGAATACACACACACACATACACACACACACATACACACACATACACACATACATACATACATACCATTGGTTGTTTTATATCAAATGTGCCTCAGGGTCATGAGTGGTCCCTCAAGTGTTGGCAAAACAGAAAAATTATTAAACATATGGGGAGTAATCGTACTATGTTGAAATTAACTTGGTGAAATTGTACTTACAGTATCTTGTATTAATTGCTTCCAGTTTCACCCACTGGGTGGCGCTGCACTCTTCATTTTTTAAGTGCCAAATAAAAGGCACAGCCAATGGTCACCTTAAAGTGCTCTCCCCTGATTCTTGAACCAGTAGGAAAAGTACTGTATACTGGCATAACTTTTGCTGCCTTGTCTGCTGAGTACTATTCTTATCACAGTAATGAAAAACCTGCAGTGATGCTGTCTTTACCATTTTAACATGGGACAAGCAAATGGAAGACTCCCCCAGCTTTATCATCTTCCCCCAGCATCACTTGCTGGTAGGAATACAATCATGCAACCCAATTTAGACTGGAAGAGTGTGGGCAGGTATTTGGAGTGGCATGGTTAGACAACCATCAATCAATGTGCCAGACTAACAGGTGTCAGGTGTGGAGATGTTTTCCATCTGTGACCTATCCAACAGCCTATTTCTGAATAGAAGGGTAACACTCTTCTGGAAGTGCTCAACCTGTGTCCAGAAATAGCCCAGCTGATAGGACATAGATGTGGAGAATTGGCACAAGGGTATTAATGATAACCAAGCTCCAATTTTGAGCTGTTCTGTCTAGGAATGGCAGTGATTCTGGTATTCTGGCCAGAGCACCCAGAATTAATCTACAGATGGCCATGGATCCAGAATTTTTTTAAATGCCTTCAAGTCAATCTTGACTCCTAGTGGACAAATCCTTGCAGGTTTTTTGGCAAGGTTTCACAAGTAGTTTGCTATTGCCTCCTTCTTTGGGCTGAGAGAGAGTGAACGGCCCAAAGTCACTCAGCTGGCTTTATTTATTTTATTTTATTTTAATTCCATTTATATCCCGCCCTTCTCCGAAGACTCAGGGCGGCTATTCATGATCTCCCAATCTATAACTTTAAAACAATGCACCAAACTGGCTCTCCTGCCCTAGGCATAACTCAATCACAGTAATGAAAACAGTAAAAAGTATGATCACATAAAAAACCTTTTTGCCAGAAACAGAGAACAGAACATAACTCTCTTTCCTGGTTTATATCAGTGTTTAATTTTTTTTGTGCAACACACAATTAGTCTCTCTCAAGAGTGGCCTGAAATTACATTGCTAATGAAGCACACTATATTGCATCTATACCACAAAAGTGTGGCAGGAGAAGAAAAAAAAATCAGTATTTAAAACTGGAACAACTAACAGTGACTTTAAGGACTGGGGACAAGAGGAAGGTAGCTCTATGAAGACCTAGTGTTAAAATAGTTAATGAGGTACATTCACACCACATTTATGGAATGTGAGGTTTAGTCCAAAGGTCATGTGTATTCCCCAAATTCACGTAATCCAGCTTTATATAATGACACACTTGACACATATTTCACAATTGAAAAAAAAAATCCAGCCTTTTATTTTTTTAAAGTTGGTTTTGTACTACTTAATGATTTTAACATACATGAGAAAATATTATTAAGGAGGCAGGCTTGAAATGTAGAAAATTCACATTTGATTATTAATGGGCTTAGTTTACGAATACCTCCAGATCATACCGCTCCTATTTTTGCAAGAAACATTTGCTTGTTTAGAACTGTACCCATTTCACAGAAGAATAACTGTATATGTGAGCAAAGTCTCCCAGTTTTTCTGTGGCCATCTTTTGACTCTTCTGTGATTCAGTGAATAGCTCATTAATACTCTTTATATATTTAAATAATGTATATGGTTGCCCATTTCTCTCTCTCTCTCTCTCTCTCACACACACACACACACACACAACCTTCAGTCAAAGCAGGAAGAGCATTTCTAAGAAAGCCAACAGATATCCAGTAGCACAATAGCCAGTAACTTTGCTTTCTTCTCTTTCCAAAAGCTCACCTACTGAGCTTTTCATCACAAGATGGTGGTTTGCTCACATCTGTTAGGAAATAGCTGCTCATTAGCAGCTCATTAGCTGACAGAACTCCTTGGGAACATCATGGAAGAAAACTGGGACTTCATTTGACTAAATGTGAAGACTTACTCCTGCTCAGCATCATTACATTTTCTCAGATCTTTAACTGGCTGCCTGGCACCTAGGGTATATTTATAAAGGCAAACATAACATAACCTGGCTCATGCAACTGGCAGACACATCAGCATTAAATGGGAGGGGTTACGGAATCTTTAGAGGTATTTTGATTAAAACTTGCAGTTTAGTTTAATACTGCTTTAAAAGAGGGTTTGGGGATAGCATTTTTTTAAAGGATTTTGATACAGTACAGTACACATTTCAACAGTGGTTAAGTTCACCTTCACCCTTTCATAACCTTAATGGTGGAACAGCAAGGCTAAGATTGTAGTTTACCTATTAATTCTTTTACAGGAAATCCAGAAGAGGGCGCTCATAGGTTATCCTATAGCAGCAAGTTTGGGTCAAATAGTCACAGTTTTTAACTTTGTTTATGTAAAAAACTTTTTTTGGGGTGGTGGGGGTATTACTGTAATTATTCATGTACCAGGACTTTTCTATTTTTTTAATTTGGCATCTCTGAGTTTTTTTTAAAAAAAACCTATTTTTTATCATAACATTTTATTGCATTTATTTTTTTTTAACAAAAGTATTGGTATTCTTTTATTCTCAATTTATTGAGGCCTTATTGAAGGGCTTTGATTTCTTTAAGGCAGGGGTCTTCAAACTTGGCCACTTTAAGACTTGTGGACTGGCAGGCCAAGGTATTCTGAGAATTGTAGTCCACAAGTCTTAAAGTGGCCAAGTTTGAAGACCCTTTCTTTAAGGCAGGAGTCGTCAAACATGGCCCTTTTATGACTTGTGGACTTCAACTCCCAGAATTCCTCAGCCAGGCATGCTGGCTGAGGAATTCTGGGAGTTGAAGTCCACAAGTCATAAAACGGCCAAGTTTGAAGACCCCTGCTTTAAGGCTTCTGTTGAGAATCAGCATAGTATAATGATGGTTAAGGTGCTAGACTAGGAACAGAAAATCTCTGTTTCCGGTCTGAACATGGAAACCAGATGGCTGTTGTTGGGCCACTCACTCCCCTTCAACCTTAATCATCATCAGGCTTTGTAACAAGATGGCTAGAAAACAAAACAAAAAAAACCCCTCATTACATCATGTATTGTTTTTTTCCTTCACTATGTTGGAAAGTTCTGTCTGAAATTATAACATAGTGATACAACAAAACCTTCCTTTAACAATTCAGTGGAGGAAGTGTCTTTGTCCATGAAATATGACACTTTGAATGTGTCATGTGTGATCTGTTTCACCTTTGATTAAGCAAAGTGACCTAAATTGCCAGGATGCCATAAAATTAAAATTATATTAATTTGTTTTGTCTCACCTAGACCGTTTATTTTGTGGGGCAAAATAGAAATTTGGTCTGTTGCATCCAAAGTCTGCTAACTGCAGGATCCGTGAAATTGAGGTTTTTACTATGATAATACCTCAGGAGTATTTTTTGTGGTTCTTTCAACCATCTTTTGATCTCTGCCATAGGTCACTGTTTGAAGATGGTGAGAGTTTGATTTTTTTTACTAATGTTTTGTACTTTCCTTGGGATGTGTGTTCCATTGTCCTAGATGAGAACAGTTGATGAGCAGAATGAACAGCCTGCCCTCCAGAAGTTGCGGCTGCCCCATCACTAGAAGTGTCAAGAAAAGATTGGACAACCATTTGTCTGGGATGGCAGAGGTCCCCAACCTTTTGGGCTCCAGGGACTGGTTACGTGGAGAGAGGTTTTTCCGCTGACCAGAGGGAGTGTGGTTTTGTGTGTTGCCTGTGTCCTGCAGATGGGGCTTTCCTTGTTTGTGCGGAGTGGTTGCTGGCAACTTTTGGAGAAGAAAGCACATTCAGAATACTTTATTTTTTATTTTTTTTATTTTAATTCCATTTATATCCCGCCCTTCTCCGAAGACTCAGGGCGGCTTACAAGCTTAGCAGTAGCCTTCATTCTATGTATATGCCTGCTTATTAGGGCTTTCACCACCACCCCAAGCGGCATTATTACAAAGTCAGCTTAATTGCCCCCAACAATCTGGGTCCTCATTTTACCTACCTCGGAAGGATGGAAGGCTGAGTCAACCTTGAGCCTGGTGGGATGCGAACCTGCACTAATTGCAGGCAGCTGGTGTTACTTAAGGAGGCATTAGCCCACTGCTCCACTTAAAGCAGAGTTCCCCCAACCTTTTCAGCTTTGCTGACCGGTGGGGGAGGGAGAGGGGATATTTCTGTGCATGTGGTGGGCAAGTACATGCGCGCAGCTCCATTTGCGTGAGTGGCGGGCACGTGCGCCCACTGGTCGCACAAGTGGGGATGCTCACGCCTTGCCTACCACTTCTGCAGCCCAGTTCCGAACAGCTCAAGACCCAGTAGTGAGCCACGGCATAGGGTTGGGGACCCTGAATTAAAGGATATGATAGGTGTACTCACAACATGGTTGCCACAGGGATGACTGATTAATTTACACAATGACTGCCAGGTAAAGACAAATAATCACAAAACAAAAAGTGAACTAGCTCCCTTAAGATGCCCCATCATCTCTTGGCTGGTCTAATGAACCCTATTTAGGGAGCATACAATAGAACAGTTTTAATTTTGTTTAATCAGTCCCCAAGCTCTACTCAATACTCTTGTTAGGTTTTATGGCTGGTGAGAATTTCTGGGCAATGCTTTATGCCCACAGAAGTGTCCATGGATTAATAGGACTGCAGGATGCAGTGTGTCAGGAATTGTGCAGAGATCTCCTTGAGCTAACAAGAAGTTGCACAGACAAAAAAGGGTACTGAGAGCAGCGAAGTTCACACAGTAACCACACAGATACACTGAGGTGTGAAAAACAGAATACTTTACTTTGTGGTGTAATACAAAGCACAGTCAAAAATAAACAGTCCAGGTCATACACGTGTAAAGAACAGATAAACGATAGTAACAGTCCAAGGAGTATTCCAAATACAAAGTCTTCTCCAAAGGTCAAAACACAGTTGTTCAGGTTTAACACAGTAGCAAAACAACAATAGCAGTAACAGAGTAACTAACAGTGAAAAAACAGCAAGAGCAAAGAGAGAGAAACTACGTCCCTAGCTCCCTCTTATGGCCGTTGGGAGGCAAACACACCCTTGGCCAATCATCACATTTAAAGTGATATCATACATCATGGCTTATATATTTCCAACCCAACCAGGTAGACTTAATCATATGCCTAACACAGTGTCTTCTCCATCAGCAATGTAGAATTTCCTCCTCTCTGGGGTGGGTCTCTCTCTCTCGTCTCTCCCTCCCTCCCTATCCATCCAACTGTCTGCCCATCCATCCATCCATCCATCCATCCATCCATCCATCCATCCATCCCCAGATCATGTTGTTTGGAATAGGGTAGAAAAAGTTTTCTAATGTTATCAGTCAACCCTATGATTGACCTAAATAGACTCTGCAATAGGACAACACAATTCTCTAATTCGTATTTACTCGGGTTATAGAGCTTATTTATTTAAATTAGCCTTATTCCTGAAAGTTTAATATAATAATTCCAGTGTAATTTGAATTGTATGGTATTGATTATACTATGTTTGTTGGGGTTATAGCTCTAAACTTGAAATAAATATCAGTAGTTGTTTTCTGCATTATTGCACTCTGGCCTTGGTTAAACCAGGCTGTTGACTATCGCTAAAGTGTTATTTATTTCATATTTATTAATCCCTATTTTTTCATTCATGTTACAGGTTAATTTATACTTTTATTTCATGCTCTGTTTGGCTTTACTGATTAATATGCCCCACGGCATTCAATAAAGCTAGACTGTGGTGAAAATAAGAGTGGTATTAATTTCTACCATTACTATAAATTTACCTTAATAAAACTACTTCAGTAACTCTGCAATGGTATTATAATGGATGCTTCAAAATTATTAACGGTTGTTCACAATTGAGGGTACAGCACAAATGAGGATGAGTTGTTACTTGGTGGATTCAAAATATAAACTAGGTTTTATTGCATAGAGGATTTTAATATTGTTAAATTTTAAAGAAAGTAATATTTTTAAAAGTATTATTTTTTCAGGTTTTAATTATTTCACTTGCTGTTAAACTTGAATATTAAAACAGATTTTGGATTATGACAAAAACTACATATTCCCTGTAAAAAATACATGATCTTTTCTAATAAAACTTGCAAATGTAGAGATAGATATGAAATAATTGATGTTGTTTGTTTTAAAGCAATCACATAACTGACATTAATTATATTTGCTAAGCTTCTGATTTATATACAGAACCAGGCAAAGAAATTGCTTAGTAAAAAAGCAAATACATTTATTTATTTGTTTATTTGTTTGATTATGTATTTATTTATTTATTTACCCACCCATTTCTCTGTGATTTATTAATATTGTAAGTCTGCTTTACTAGGGAAATATGAGATAGGGATACCATTTCTGATATTCTTGTGCCTCTTATGTTTATGAATACTGCACGGCAATATTTTGAATCTAACTACAAATGGACACCAGGAAAAAGAGGCTGCTCAACAACAGCACATTATAGTATGTACAATTGAGAAACAGCATTAAACAACTAGCACTCCAATTCACCGCCTAATTCAGCTTGTTTTTAACCTGTTTTAAGTCTTACTGACTTTAACAAAACCATATCAACTAGCAGGGCTTTTTTTT
Organism: Vipera berus; assembly: GCF_964194415.1. Lineage (NCBI taxonomy): Eukaryota > Metazoa > Chordata > Lepidosauria > Squamata > Viperidae > Vipera > Vipera berus. Next base: position 162,285,899 of record NC_138202.1, on the reverse strand, counting down.
CTCATAGAACGCTCAGAACGGAGTTCCGGCACCTTTTTTGGATGAAACCTTGTAGGGTAGGCAAGGCAGGTTGTATGACATGTGTGAGTTCCGGCACCTTTTTCTTTTACAAAAAAAGCACTGTCAACTAGTATTCCACCAAAGCAGGCTGGGGTTCAACATTATTAATTCCTGGATATAAAAGAATAGGAGGTAGGTAGTTCTCAACTTACAACTGTTCGTTTTAGTGACTATTCGAAGTGGCATGAAAAAAATGACTTATAACTTTTTGACATTTATGGCTATTGCAGTATCCTCCTGGTCACATTATCAAAATTCAGACACTTGGCAACTGACTCATGATGGTTGCAGTGTCCTTGAATCATGGGATCACCTTCTGATAAGCAAAAAAGGGGAAGCCAGATTCACTTAACAACTGTTTTACTAAGTTAACAGCTGCAGTGATTCACTTAATAAGTGTGGCAAGAAAGGTCATAACATGGGACAAAACTCAACTAATGTCTTACTTAGCAACAGAAAATTTGGGCTTGTCAGAATTACAAATATCTCACTTGATAGTCCTGAGATTTAAAAGCTTTCCCCAATCTTGATGTGCTCAATTTTGCTTTTGGACGTCAATCAGAATAGAAGGGACCTTGGAGGTCTTCTAGTCCAGCCCCCTGCTCAGGTAGGAGACCCTATATCAGGGGTGTCAAACTGCCGGCCCATGGGCCGGTTTCATTATACCAAAGCCGCATCTACATCATTGCCAGTAATGCAAAAAGAGTCGCGATACGTCACGACAACATCATGTGACATGGCGACTTTTGACACCTGTGCCCTATATCATTTCAGACAAGTGGCTGTCCAGGCTCTTCTTAAAAACCTTGAGTAATGAAGCACCCACAATGTCTGAAGGCAAACTGTTCCAATGGTTAATTGTCCTCGCTATTAGGAAATTACTCCTTAATTCCAGGCTGCTTCTCTCCTTGATTGGTTTCCATCTGTTGTTTCTTGTCTTGCCTTCTGTTACTTTGGAAAGTAAATTGAACCCCTCCTCCTTGTGGCAGCTTCTCAAATACTGGAATACTGCTATCATGTCCTTCTTTTCTGTAGACTGGCCATTCCCAAATCCTACAACCGTTCTTCATATGTTTTAGTCTCCAGGCCTTTAATCATCTTAGTTGCTCTTCTTTGCACTTTTTCCTAAGTCTCGACATCTGTTAATCTTGATGGTCAGATCCAGAATTTGCAGCACTAAAATGTCATATAGAGTATTGTAACATATGGGGACGAATTGGGAGCCTTGTCTCTATATTGTACAGTACTCATAGTGCTAGGCCAGGGCTTTTCAACCAGTGGTACGGGTACCACCTGTGGTACATTAGCACCTAGCAGGTGGTATGCGGCCATCCTAGAAAAGTAACGGGGGAGGAGAATGAGCCTGAGCGAGAGATGGCTGGAGCTGCAGGGCTGTCAGGGCTCAGCAGAAGCACCAGGATCAGTGCCAGGCTCCAGCTGGAGCTTGGCGCTGATCCCGGCATGTCTGCTGAGCCCAGAAGAAGCACCAATCAGCTGGAATGTTGCAGCATCTCCAGAGTCTTGTTTTACATTCAGATGCTTGGCAACTGATTCATATTTATGGTGGTCACAGTGTCCCAGGGTCATGTGAAGTGACCAAAACGTGCTACAACCACCAGGCAGATGGGAGGAATAAAAACCAAACATTCCTCACCCCACCCCTGCTACCAATCCAATGAAAACCTCAGATAGGAGGAAGGGTGCCACCAGGCGGGCAGGCAGGTGTCTTGCTCGGCTGTGGCTTGGGGGGCACTTTTTTCAGTGCCATTGTAACTTCGAACAGTCACTAAGTGAACTGTTGTAAGTCGAGGACTACCTGTACTTCATCACTTTTTTCCTTTTTTTTTTGGTCATCAAGTTTTTGACACCTTGCTAGGTGGTACTCGGATGTTGCCCTATCCTAAATGTGGCACAATGGATGAAAAAGTTGAAAAGCCCTGTGCTAGGCTATTTATACAACATCTCTTAAGCCATCATAGAGTAACCTTCCAAATGAATAGAGTCTGCATTTTCTTTACATCACGCTTTTAAAAAGTGTTTTAAGGAAATCTGTGAATTGTCTGAATGATTTCTCAATTTTCGCTCATCCTGTGACTTAGTGGTTACGAAAGGAGGCCTGTCACGAGAAGGAGTCAGTGGTCAACCAAATGGCTGCCTCAGTCTAGATGAATGTAAGTACTCCCCTCTCCTAAATACACTAGTTGAGTTTTGGTAAGAACAAATAAAGCAGTCCTGAAGAGTTTTCCTGAACAAAAGACAATAGATCATCCTTTTGGTTCACTGGACAAAACAACAAGGATGAGAGGTAGAGCTCTGTAAGGCATCTCTGGTGTTTAAAATGGTCATCCCTTCCAAGGCCACATCTTAGGTTCAATATGGAATTTGTTTCCTATCCCATTACATAACTCTGAGGACACCTCTATGCCACCACCATTTTCACTCTTCAAATCCTGAGACACTGAAGACCACGCACGGTCAAATTCACTCAAAACATTATTGCAATAACAACGTGGCACTAGGTTCAAGGAGACCCTCATCCACTGAAACTCACTCAGTGATTTTGGGCCTTTCACCTCACAAAATTGTTGATGTAGGGATAAAATAAAAGGAGATTTCTTTGTGTGCTGATTGAGTTCCTGAATAAAAGAAATTAATAACAACCCAACAACTATAATAAAACAAAGCAATTAATGCTCCATTCAGCTGACCAACAGAACAGCTAAAACATCTAGCCACTGCTTTGCCATCTCCATGTTCTTAATTCATGCTACCTTTGTGATTGATTAAAACTCTGTACTGTGCTATTGGGGGCTGAAAAACTACCAAGGAGCCTTTTTTATTTTTTATTTTATTTTTTGATCAGTTTAAAAGTGAATAAAATTGTAGTGATAAAGCTACAGCAGTCAAGCCCCTAAAGGGAGATTGAAGAATTAGGACACAAGATGAGAGAAGTATTCCTGTCAATGGAAGAAGGACATTGAGCTCCAGTATTTCTACCGGAAAGCCAGACTCATGATGGTTTGGGGTTCAGATAAATTGGTTCAGATGCCGGATAAAATAAGCAGCTTGGGAATCACACAGGTTCAGGAGCATCATACTGGCCGCACATGGAAGTACCTTGAGTTAATATTTTATTGATATGTAAACCACGATGTATTTTTAATCGCTGCCAGTTTTGACCACATTAGAGGAAGTTTGTGTTAAAGCAGGGTCTTCAGACTTGTTGCGGGAACAGAACAAAACTTGGCCCTTTTATGACTTGTGGACTTCAACTCCCAGAATTCCTCAGCCAGCGTGAAAGTCCACAAGTCATAAAAGGGCCAAGTTTGAAGATCCCTGTGTTAGAGCAATATACTGAATCACATTTGGGGCCTAGCGTGTTATGAGAGTCCATCCCATTCTTTGTGACTCATTATGACAAGTGAACGTAAAAAAATTGATTGAGTAAAATATGTTTTATTAATCATGGGTAAGGATGTTGCATGCACACAGCCAGTGTACTGTATGTTATGCATTTCTTTCTTCCTATGTTTACATTATCTTCAATTCCTTACCCTGTATTTATCATTGCATTGCACATTAACCTGTTATGGAAAGATTCCTTTGGAACTCTTCAAAGTTTGCTTTGGTTTTCATCAGCCTGCATAACTTCGTGTCACTTACCATTTGCATTTTTTCTTGCTCAAGTTCCACATGGTGTCCAGCTAGTTGGTTTTATTTCAGAAGATAGATCATTTGAGCAATGACCTCTTCTGGCAGCCCAAGGATCTGAAAAGTAGAAGCATACATTCCAGAATCTTGCCCCAACTGCTTAAACTGCACGAGGAGCAGTCAGCAGCCTAAGGTGCCTATAAATTGTAATTATAAAATATAGTATTTTATGGATGTGGTAACATTACAAGAAAATATTGAAAACTAAGAGCTTTCATGGTTCATAAGCAGGGATGTTGTCTTGATATTATTTTCATGTCGGCATCTTTTTTTATTTTATTAAAGAGTTTTACAAAAACATTTTTTTACAATACATATCCCCAAAACCCACCCACCCCAAACCACCCCCCTTCCCCCCCGCTTCCCAGAGCTAAATACAGGGTTATAGATATAATAATCATATTCTAACTAAAAATTATCCATAATATAAAATTAACCAAATTCATAATGTGCTTTAACTCCCCTTTAACATAGATACATACAAAGTACTAACACTAAAATTTAATTTAATTTAATTTAATTTAATTTATTGAGATTTCTATACCGCCCTTCTCCCAAAGGGACTCAGGGCGGTTCACAGGGCATGTATAAATAACAATACAAAAATTAAAAAACAATTAAATCAATGCCCAAGTTAAAACAAGAATGATAAAAAATAACAAGCCTATAAAAACCCATATACCCCCATCAGGCCAGACCCGCTAGTTCAAATAAATGGGTCTTCAACCCGCGACGGAAGGATCGGAGGTCTAATGCCGTCCGGAGCTCAACCGGCAGTTGGTTCCATAATGCCGGAGCACCCACAGAGAAGGCCCTCCCCCTGGGGGCCACCAGTCGACATTCCTTGACCGGAGGCACCCTGAGGAGGCCCTCTCTGTGGGCACGCACAGGGCGGAGGGGAGTCGACGCCGGCAGCAGGTGGTCCTCGAGGTATCATGGACCCATGCCATGTAGGGACTTAAAGATCATAACCAAAACCTTGAACCTTACCCGGAAGACAACTGGTAACCAATGCAGCTCACGGAGCAAAGGTGTAACATGGGAGTACTGGGAAACTCCCAAGACAACTCTCGCGGCCGCATTCTGTACCAGTTGGAGCCTCCGAGTAGTCTTCAAGGGAAGCCCCATGTAGAGAGCATTACAGTAGTCTAGGCGAGAGGTCACGAGCGCGTGAGTGACCGTACATAAGGCCTCCCGGTCCAGATAGGGCCGCAACTGGCGCACCAGGCGAACCTGGTCAAAAGCCCCCCTAGTCACGGCCACTATATGATCCTCCAAAGTGAGTCGTGAATCTAGGACACGGGTCGGCAACCCGCGGCTCCGGAGCCGCATGCGGCTCTTTGAGCCGTCTCCTGCGGCTCCCAGTCGCCTGCTGCGCGCGCACCTCTCCGAACGGGTGGAGGTGCGCGCGCAGCTCTCCAAAGTTTCAAGGCGGCGCTTGGCCCAAAGAAGCGGGAACTGGAGGGGCCACGATTTCCCCTCCAGAGGAAGAAGGCGCTGGATGCGGCCGGCTCCGCGGGGAAGGGGGAGCGGCGGCGGGGGCGACGGAAAAGCTGCAGAAACGGTAGGAGAGATGCTGACTGGCGGCGGCCTCGGAGGAGGCGGAGGGGGAGGAGGGAAGGGTGACCCGGCGGGGGGGGGTGAGCCAGAAGGAAAAGGGAAACTCATCCCGCAGAGCGGTTGCGAAAAGAGGGAGGAGATAAGCCAGCCCAGTACCTGGATCCGCTTCCTGTGTCTCCTCCGCTCTGCCATGATGTCCCCGTTTTGGTCTCCTTGTGAAGTGGGGCTGAGCCGGAAAAGGGGGATGGGGAGACCGAGGGAGGGAGGAAGGAAGAGAGAGAGAGAGACGGAGCCAGCGGGCTCACGAGGGGCAGCAACCTTGCGAGAGGCCGCGCGCAAGCCATTAGGACGCGCACAAGCCCTTGGGGAGGCAGGGCGGGAGCGCGGTCCGGCCGCTGGGCTTCCTTTCCCTCTTGTCCGCATCGCTGCAAGGAATTGCGTTGTTTGGGGAATTTGTTGAATTGGAGCCATGGGCTAGTCGTGGTTAAGGCACTTGTAGGCGAAGCAAATCACAAAAGCCCCCAAATCCTTCTAAATGCAGCCCACGGGCGAGCTTCCCAAGTTGTTTTAATTTAGTTTGCACGTGGCAATAGAAATAAGCTTTTTTCCTCCTCAGCGGATCGGTGCGGTGAAGAGGCTGGGCTTCCTTCGGGGGGCCTTTCATTCCTGTACAAGGGGAAGGGGAACTCTCTGTGCTTTTGTGTGTGTGTGTGTGTGTGTGTGTGGCCCATCTGCAAAGCTGCCGAGGAAGGAGAAGCGGGATACTGGTTGGGTGGGGGAGCGGCAAAAGCGGGGGGGGGGGGAGAGAGAGAAACGGCTCCGCCTTTGGTTCCCCCTCCTAAAGCACAGGGGCGCTAGAGAAAGTTTGGAGTTGGGTAAGGAAGCGCAAAATTCAGGAAGGAAAGCGGGGCGGCGGGCGAACGGGAGACCTGCCGACGTTTGGGGAGGTTTGGGGAGGTGCACGCCGGGGAAAAGGCTGGGAGAGGAGGGGGTCCGGGCTGGGGGGGAGGGATGGGGTGGGGGAGAAGGAGGCTTCCCGGGCTGGGGGGGAAGCAGAAGCGAGGGATCAGGACTCCTCCCGCTTGGCTGCTGCCGCCGCCGCCACCACTCCTACGGCCGCCGCCACCTGCTCTCTCGGCTGGTTGCTTTCTGCTTCTCTCACCTGCCCTGCCCCCCCCCCCCCGCCTGCCCTCCTTCCTGCCTTCCTTCCCTCCGCCTCGCCTTCCCCGCTCCCGCGTTTTCCCTCTCCCCGCCTCGGATTCGGGGTGATTCCCCGGGAGAGGGCGATGGGATTCCAGCAAGCTTTCAAGCCTTCTCGGCGGTCTCCGGCACGGCTCAGGAAGCGTTTCTGTGCCGCCCGGCCGGAGCCTTTGCCTCCTTCCCTCCCCCAAGCGAGGCGTCCTTTTTCAAGTTGCAAAACCAAGTGGGGTGAAGCGGGCTGTCGGGAAAGACATTGCCGCCTCCTCCTCCTCCAGCGGCGACACCTCCGGTCGGGCCCTGGTGGCGGAGGAGGCAGTGGCAAAGGCGGCCGCAGCACCGGCAGCCTTCCTAGCAGCGGCAGAGACAGAGGCGGCGGCGGCGGAGGAGGAGGAGGCGGCGGCTGCAGAGGCAGCTTCCTGGCGGTCTTCTTCCTCTTGGCTTCCTGCCTCTCCGCCCGCGGTGCAAGCTCGGATGTTACGGGGCTGGCCGGCCCGGACTGGGTCGGGCGAGTCGATCACCTCCTCCTCCTCCTTCTCCCGCTCCCTCTCCTCTCCAGGATGACCCTCCTGAATGTCTTTCCCGACAGCCCGCTTCACCCCGCTTGGTTTTGCAACTTGAAAAAGGACGCCTCGCTTGGGGGAGGGAAGGAGGCAAAGGCTCCGGCCGGGCGGCACAGAAACGCTTCCTGAGCCGTGCCGGAGACCGCCGAGAAGGCTTGAAAGCTTGCTGGAATCCCATCGCCCTCTCCCGGGGAATCACCCCGAATCCAAGGCGGGGAGAGGGAAAACGCGGGAGCGGGGAAGGCGAGGCGGAGGGAAGGAAGGCAGGAAGGAGGGCAGGCGGGGGGAGGCAGGGCAGGTGAGAGAAGCAGAAAGCAACCAGCCGAGAGAGCAGGTGGCGGCGGCCGTAGGAGTGGTGGCGGCGGCGGCAGCAGCCAAGCGGGAGGAGTCCTGATCCCTCGCTTCTGCCTCCCCCCCAGCCCGGACCCCCTCCTCTCCCAGCCTTTTCCCCGGCGTGCACCTCCCCAAACCTCCCCAAACGTCGGCAGGTCTCCCGTTCGCCCGCCGCCCCGCTTTCCTTCCTGAATTTTGCGCTTCCTTACCCAACTCCAAACTCCGCCGGCAGAGGCTCGATCTGCCGTTCTGCAAGCCTCCGCCGCCGGTTAATACCCTGTATTCAGCTCTGGGAAGTGGGAGGGAGGGGGAGTTTGGGGGGAGGGGGAGCTCCACGGTGCAAAAATAAAGCCCTGCCGCTCTTCGCGTTGCTTGCCCGACTGGCTGTCACGGGACCAGCCCTGCCCCCATCCACCTCCAGTATGGATGGCTCTGCCAAAAGAAAAGCAGCCGAAGCAAGTCTCCCATTGAGAGAATGGGGCGGCGGCGGCTTGCAAAACGGCGGATCCAGCCTCTGCCGGCGGCAGAGGCTGGATCCGCCATTCTGCAAGCTGCAAGCGTGTCTGCCGGCAGAGGCTGGATCCGCCTTTTGCAAGCCTCCGCCGCCCCATTCTCTCAATGGGAGGCTTGCTTCGGCTGCTTTTCTTTTGGCAGAGCCATCCATACTGGAGGTGGATGGGGGCAGGGCTGGTGCACGTTTTGCCTTGTTTTGCGCATGCGCGTGCGTGCATGCACGCGCGTGCACATTTTGCGGCTCCCACTTTTTTGTGTTTGTGACGGAACCGGTTCTGAGTGGCTCTTTGCCTTTTTCCGGTTGCCGACCCCTGATCTAGGAGGACTCCCAAGTTGCGAGCCCTATCCACAGGGGGTAAAAGCTCACCCCCCATAGAAAGAGATGGAACATCCCAGGTGTCCCGGGAAGCCGGAATGTACAGCCACTCAGTCTTGTCAGGGTTGAGTTGAAGTCTGTTCCTCCCCATCCAGACCCGAACCGCCTCCAGGCAACGGGACATCACAGCGAGGGCATCACTGGGGTGGTTTGGGGTCGAAATAAAAAGTTGGGTATCATCAGCATATTGATGATACCCAACTCCAAAACCACGAATGATCTCACCCAGGGGTTTCATATAGATGTTGAACAGGAGAGGCGAGAGGACCGACCCCTGAGGAACTCCACAAGCGAGAGTCCTAGGGGTCGACCTCTGCCCCCCTGCCAACACCGACTGCGAGCGTCCCAGGAGATAGGAGGAGAACCACTGAAAAACCGTGCCTCCCACTCCCAGTCCCCTGAGACGCCGCAGCAGGATACCATGGTCGATGGTATCGAAAGCCGCCGAGAGGTCTAATAGGACTAGGACAGAGGAATATCCCCTATCCCGAGCCCTCCAGAGATCATTCACCAGAGTTGAAGTCCACGAGTCATAAAAGAGCCAAGGTTGCCTACCCCTGCTCTAGTCTGAGTACTAAAAGATCTTTTACAGGAGCACTTAATTTGTGACCCACATGGCACAATTACCTAATGGCTTCTGGATCCTTATTTCAGGTGATTTGGAGGCTTCAAACCAAGGGATGAGTAGATATTTGTTTCCTCATTCTTGAACTTGATGCACAAGCCCAGAAGCCATTTGTGATGTAGGATTTTGGAGAGAAGTTGTGTGTATTTTGCGGCCACAAGGTGACGCCGTTAGCTGTAGCTTTGAGTTTCCTTATCGACCTGTCCTCCTTTGCTCTCACAACATCCCCTTTGCTAAGGACTGAAGAAAAAAAAAAGGCCAGAGATCTTTCTTTTGACCCTTGGAAGCCGAAGAAACAAGCTCGATAGATCAATGCAGTTGATGGGTAATGCTCGCCCTTAAGACCTGTTAAAAATCTGCAATAAATTTAGTGTGACTAATACCCTGACTGTAAGCAATACAACCGCAGGGAAGGGAAGACCATTAGCAAGAACATGCACCAGAAGTTGCACTTTCTGTGTTACAGAATGGCTCACCCCAGTTCTGCATTTCTAAATCCCAGTTTGCTGCGGCTGAGATTTAAACCCCCATTTTTACTGTAGAAGGAAAACAGCAAAACAAAACATCTCTCCTTAGGACTTTCAAATTGGATTCAAGCCCCATTAGCTGAGATGGTCTTACATTTCATATAGATGTACACGAGATTGTAGGACTGGAAGCTCTGGACAACAGGACAGAGACTTCTCAGCACTAGGAATCTGGTTTCTCACATAATCAGGCAAAGCAAAATGTTCCAACTTTAAAAACCTAATTTCCCATTGCACCATGATGTGGTTGGTTGGCTGGTTGGTTTGGTTTAGTCAGTTGTATGAATCCAGGCACTACCTTTTATAAGCCAGGGTTTATGGCTTAGTCTGTTGTGCAAACTGGTCCCATTGTGACTTGTTCATGAAAAGATGTTTGAACCATGGCTAGCTAGTAAACCAGTCTAGATTTGCTTCTCGAGCTGCCTGAAATAGACGGAGGATTTTCACCTGATGGGTCAAAAAGAAAGCTGCTAGTTGGTTCACGGTTTTCCTGACTAGATAAGGATGATGATAGAGCTAAAAATTTGAAGCACTTGATCCATCTAGCAATCTAATAAATCAAGATACATACTGCATATCTGAATAGTGATGCTTTAGTAAATATTTTTGGGACAAGGGTTGTTCTGTGCGATTGGTTAGTTCAGGGCTAGGCAACCTTGGCTCTTTTATGACTCGTGGGCTTCAACTCCCAGAATTCCTGAGCCAGCCAGTCATAAAAGAGCCAAGGTTGCCTACCCCTGGGTTAGTTAGAAATCATTTGGATTTGATCTTTCAGCAGTTACCGTAAGTCACTTGATGGGTCATAGTTTCCAATATAAAACACCCATTGCTTCTAGGAATGGTTATATATGTAGTATTTCCAAAATAAGTTGCAAGATATTTTTTCCCCCACCAGTTCATGAATCAGATAAGAAACTCCTTTTACAAATTATCAACAATAAAAGATTTTCAGTTGTATAAAAAGAAAAAAAACAATCTGATGAGTAAAAATGTCAGTCTGAAGGACAACAGTATTGTAACCCTACAAATCAGAGAAATGGATCTTTCTTTACTAGATCCAATAAAAGCCAAACTGTTGTTGGAAGCTTTTCAATCTTCCTGGCTGCTTTATCAGACTGCAGGTGCTTAACAGGCCTCACCAGATTTTAAAGATATGACGGGGGACCATTTTTCCAGAAGTGGGTAGGTTCAGGATTAAAAATTAATCCGATTTCATTTGATTTTAACATTTACTCAATACAGTGGATTCAGTTATTTCCCTTATGTGTAACTGTTTCAGTCTTTTGTGATATTACTCATTTTTATTCCGTGGCAATATTTGATGGGACTTTAGCTTATTGCATTCAAGGCTTTCTGGTGGTCGATTGCCTATAAACCTAGATGATAGCTTTTGCATGATAAACAAAACAAGATGGAATGGATGATATTCAAATTCTGAATCTGCATGTAGTTATAGTCTCAAGATGGAGTGTGTGTGTGGGGGGGGGGGAAAGCTGCAAATATTCAAATTAAACCCTGTAAAGTGCTAGGATTATTCAATATGTATGTGATGCTTTTCCAGGTCTCCTAGGATGAAGAAAGGCACAAATCAACGTGAGTATTGATGAAAATATAAAATCTGGCTATTCTTCACATTTGACCCCCCCCTTAGGTGAAACACATCAAGAAGAAATAAAGCACTTTTAAAATTAAGAATGCTGGAAAGTCTTAGGTAGTTAACAAGATAAAATGCAACATTTTGAATGTGACTTACAGACTTCCAGTAGTATGTGTGATATAAAGGTAAAAGGTAAAGGTTCCCCCGCACATGTGTGCTAGTCGTTTCCGACTCTAGGGGCCGGTGCTCATCTCCGTTTCAAAGCCGAAGAGCCAGCGCTTGTCCGAGGACGTCTCCGTGGTCATGTGGCCGGCATGACTAGACGCCAAAGGCGCACAGAACGCTGTTACCTTCCCACCGTAGTGGTCCCTATTTTTCTACTTGCATTTTTTACGTGCTTTCGAACTGCTAAGTTGGCAGAAGCTGGGACGAGTAACAGGCGCTCACTCTGGTACGCGGCACTCGGGATTTGACCCGCCAAACTGCCGACGTTCTGATCGACAAGCTCAGCGTCCTAACCCACTGAGCCACCGCGTCCCTTGGTATGTGTGATACAGAGCAGCAATAGAGGTAGTGGCGTTGTGGTAATCAGTAAATCAACTGCAAAGCTATGTGTTTAAACCGTACTTTTTGCATTAACAAACCATGCTTTATTTACTGTTTGAATGGTATTTAAAGCCTGTTAAACACTATTCATGTTTAGCACAGTGTATCAGCCCAATCATTGTGATGCCTTCTTTTAGTATTGGTTTAAGACAAGAAACTGATGAGTTTAAATCCTTGTTTAGCCCCAAGCTTACTAGGTATCATGGGGCCAGTGAGTCTCAAAAATACAAACAAAACAAAACAAAACATATATCACCCAAAGCCATACAAGAAAAGTATTTTGATATTTCATTTAAGGATCATAACAGTTTGAAGCTGTGTTCTTGAACAATTATGCCATCTGATGAGCTTTGATTCATGGGAAAGACCTCAAGAAGGCCTTTGCTGGTTGCCAAAACCATTTGCTACAGTTCACTGCAAGTTTTAAGACTTGCTTTGATTGCAATGCAGGCACATGCCTTACTAATTGCAAAGGGGTAGCCTCTTAATTAAAAATCAATGAGCCTGATTTTACTGTGCCTTTTTTTAGACTGATGCAGGAGAGTTACACATTTTTCTGTAGCTTCACTTAGGTTTCTCAGTGAGATAAATACTGTAACTGGTTTGTATTACTTGGAGATTGGATTTCTTTCGCTAGATGATGGTCTGAAGGAAAATTAAGCAGATTCAAGGGCTGCCATACAAGGAATCTTGTCCCATTTTTTTTTGGACAATTTCTGACCAGCTTTCCTTCCTTAAAGCCACAAGGCTGCATTCAGGAAGGAATGAAAAATTGCAGTACTTAGCCTGTGATAACTTGGGAGGCAATGAAGCAGCTGTCACATGGAGCCATTTTTCAGGATTGTTGAGTCTAGGTCCCTTCTTATGGATTTTGAAAAAGTAACCTAACAATCCGAGGTAAGAATTGGCTTGTGCATCACCTCTGACCACAAGGGGAATTGTAAAATGACCACCAATTGGCTGTAGTGGATCAGTTGATAAGCATTTTGTCATATAGCCTATAAAACAGATATCCTTCCATATAAACATAAAAACACACAAAAAAGAATAAAATGCTGTAGAACAAATAAAGGTCAATGTCACATCTTCTCATCTCTTAGTGACAGCAATCTTGGTAACATGCCATTGTTATCATTAAGTGAGGATTACAGCTAATTAAGCTAGCCCCAGGCCGGCAGGCAGGTAAGTGGCTGCATATGACTGGGAGAGTGTCCATGCAACTTATTGGAGCAATTTGTATCCTCCCCTGCCAACTTTCACATTGACTTTGAGGTAAGCTGGCAGGGAAGATCACAAGTGGCAATAATGAGATTGTGGGACGCTACACCATTATAAGTGCCAGCTGATGGCCAAGCCCTGAGATTGTGATCACATGACTGCAGGAATGCTGGGCCAGCTAGAACTTCAAGGACCTTTCATAAATACACTTATTATTCAGCATCATCATCATAACTTTGAAAGGCTGCTGAACAAGGGGCCATATAAATGACAATAATCCTACCCTAGACTTGAGTAAGGCTTGTGTCACTAGGCATGAGGGCATGACGTAGTTGTGTATTGACTGAAACTGGCTCACAGTTCCGCTCCTGTGTTTGGATTCCAGAGACCGGGTGAGATATGAGAGCCTTCTAAGTCATTTCCTATTTCTAGCCAATGTTATGTTATTGGATATGTTAATTTTATGGTAAAGGCCTCTTCTCATTTAGTGATGCTTCAATTTCATGGGAGCCAGAAACGAGACCTTCTCCAAGGGAACTCAAACCATACTCACCTGGGATAGAGACAAGACTTCTAAAATGAACAGAGAGATTTTCACCCTGGTGTAGATATCTCTAACTAGTAATTAATCAAAGTTTGTCATCATGGGCAGGAAATACTACAGCATGTGACCATTATAACTGTTTAGATTTATAATGTGATTTGAATTCTGCCCATACTGCTTTCTGCCTCAGGAACCGCCTGTGAGGAAACTCCCCCTCCCCCCATCGCCTCATAGTCATAATGATATGAAATAATGTTTGGGCATGTTTAGATGAAATAATGGCTTTTGCTGTACCTTTGCTACTGATCGAACAAAAGAGATCAGAAAGAGGAAGAGATTTTTTTTATTGCTCACTTTAGAGCAATTTCTAGTAGTAACTCCAACAAATCAGCAAGAATTGCAACATATTCAAGCAGCCCATGCTAATTGAGCAGCAATACTAGATCACAGGCAGACTTAATAAACCAGTAACAATAATAATTCAACACACAGCAGCTTTGATCTAGAAGTAATAGGTAAGTGGAAGAGGATTCTCATCTCTTTTTTATAGGATAAAAGATGCAATCCAATACACCAAGAAGCCTCCTTAATTTTATTGATTTCAGTTTGCCAACACTGCAGAATTTTGGGCCAAAACTTTTTGCCCCTGTTAGAACTCAGAATTGGAATATGTAGATCATTATCAATTTCTGAAATAAAGAAAGCACTGGTGGAATAATCTTTCAATTGATTGTCATAGAACAGTTGATCTGAAGAATGTTAAAGGGCTAATCCTGATTTGCTTATTGCTGTTGTGATTCAGGGTCAGCCTGTGGGTTCGGCAGTTGGGTCGGACGACTCAGAGGAGGAGGGGGGTGTTGAAGAGCTTGCTAAGGGGGTTGGAGAGCTTGCTGATGAGAGCCCTCAGCCAGGCCCCTCCCACCTGGTCACAACGGAGACCCAGCTGTGTGAGCCTGACAGCGTGGATGAAGATGACCCACAGCTGGCCCTGTTCAAGGACACCCGACGCAGGAGGCAGTCAATCAGGAGTAAACAGAGGAAGGCAATGGGGCACCTCGGAAGGAGGCAGAGAGAAGCCACGCCCTGAACTGTATAAAAGGGGAATGTGTGGGAAGGCTGGTTTGCTGAAGGCAACCGCTTGAATAGTTCCTGTTTCATAGCTCCTGTTTCATGGTTGGTGTCTTGTTTTGCTCTGTTTTATGCTAATAAATTTGGCAGGCTTTATTCCAGCCTCTTGCCGTTTGTAAAGGGGTTGTCCCTGCTTTTTCTGCAGGGCCGGTAGCAGGCTGGTACAGAACAATTGCTTAGAAAATACTCAAAGCATGTATTGACTCAAATATTCCTTTTTCAGCTTCAACTAATACTGACAACAAAATTATTTGGCTTCAGTATCAGTTGTTCTACTGTTTCTTCTAGGCAAACTCTTTTTTAATACTTAAAAAAGGAGTAATTTTCACCCCTACAAATGTCCAGATCTTCCTTCCAGCCTTTGTTACGAAGAGGCTTTAGGAAAGGGTTTAATGCCTATTAAACAAAGACATGGTTATATACAGATATGTAGAGGAATATGCTATATGGGAATTTTACAATGTATATTTGAATTCTGGGCAGTTGTATCTCGATGGTATCTGAAGCAGAACATCCAGATTCAGTCACAGCTTTGTTCCATACAGTATTGACCTTGTGAACTCTAAAGCTTCCTCCTTTTGTTATGTATTCAAGATGGACAGTGATTAATATTTATATGTTACTTATATGTAAAGGTGTAGGTCTATACATATGTTGTATATAGCATGTTTTAAATGTGTGTTATATAAGTAACACTTGAGAGCAAGCAACTACATTTCATTTTTAATGTGTGCCGTTGTGTCCACAGGGAAAAAAAAGACAATAAAGGTTATCTAATCTAATCTAAAAAAATCTAAGTAATATAGAGGTGGATACTACAAAGTACGCTTAAATCATTTGTGCTTTTGGCATGATGATTTTGGTTAATACAGGAGAGAGTTCAGAAAAAATATGAACATGCAAACCACTCTAGGTTTTACATTTGCATTAAAAAGAATTTGGACCAAAGTTGATTTAAGACTCATTACCAATCTTGGAGATAAGAGTGTGTGCAATTCAATCTGTAGTATTTCTTGGTGAATGACAACAACTGTCCAAAATGCCTCCTAAACTCCCATTTTATATCCTATACATATGTTCCTTTCTGATCTGTAATGGGCCTTCCTTTCTCTAGATATGACATCTGGTAAAAATGTGTGGTAATTTAGCTTCAGTTGTCTACTCCCTTTTATCTGGCTTGAACTGGACAGAATTCCATAGGAATTAGAAAGTTAACTTTTTCTTGGGAGTGTGAACTTCACATTGTGGAAAACTGCTATTATATGGGAATTCAGATAAGATTAACTTCATCTCATTTAGTCTTCCTGTGCAGAAAAGATAATTCATAGGCCTAGTTAGATAGGGTAAGGTAAGGTAAGACAAGACAAGACAAGACAAGATAACCTTTATTGTCATTTTTTTACTGTGGGCACAATGGCACACATCAAAAATGAAATTTAGTGCCCGCTCTCAAAGTGAAACACATACATGACACACACCTAAACATACTATATACAACATATGTATAGACCCACACCCCTACATATACATAACAAATAAATATTAAATACTGTCCATCTTGAATATATAACAGAAGGAGGAAGCCTGAGAGTTCACAAGGTTAATGCTGTATGGAATGAAACTATGGCTGAATCTGGATGTTCTGCTACGGATACTACGAAGCCTCCTCCCAGAAGGTAACAAAGAAAATAGGTCATGAAGAGGATGTGTAGTGTCCCAGATAATCTTACAGACCCTGCTCAAGCAATGCTTCTGTGCTTTGTCCTGGATGGGAGGGAGGGAACTGCCAACAATCTTTTTGGCCATCCTCACCACTCACTGCACTGCCTTCCTGTCTGAAACAGGGATGTTTCCAAACCAGACCGTGATGCTGTATGACAGGATGCTCTCGAATGTCCCCCTGTAGAAAGTAGTCAGGACAGGGTAAGGAAGATGTGCTTTTCTCATGCAATGCAGAAAATGCGGGCGCTGCTGTGCCCGCTTCACCAGTGTCTCGCTGTTGAGTGACCAAGCCAGCCTACTCATTAGCTGCACACCCAGGAATTTGATGCTGGTAATCATCTCCACAGGTGAATCATTAATGCACAGAGAAGTGTGGCTGTGTCTGCCTTTTCTGAAATCGACAATGATCTCTTTGGTTTTTCCGGTATTTAAAGCTAGGCTCTTTTCCTTACACCGGTTCACCAACCCCTCAACTTCCTTGCCATAAGCATTCACATTGTCATCATGAATAAGACCCACTGCTGTTGTATCTTCTGCGAACTTCACAATATGGTTGGTGGCAAACCTAGCACAACAGTCATGGGTCTGAACACAGCGGACCTAGGACGCAGCCGTGAGGAGAACCTGTGCTCAAGAAAATGGTATTAAAGGTATTTGTTCCAACTCACACATATTGGGGCATGTTGGTAAGAAAATCAAGAATCCAGTTGCACAAAGGGGTGTTTAAGCCTAAAAGGCCCAGTTTGTCTACTAGATGTTGGGGAATGAATGTGTTAAATGCTGAACTGAAGTTGACAAACAACAAACGCACATGAGTATTTCTTTCCTCTAAGTGCTTCAAGCTCAGATGGAGAACGGAAAAAATAGGATTTGGTCGGTAGGCAAACTGAAGCGGGTCAAATGCTGGCAGGAGGCTAGATACAATAATGTCCTTTATCAGCTTCTCAAAGCATTTCATAATGGTGGATGTCAGTGCAACTGGATGGTAATCATTGAGGCCTGTAATTGTGGACTTTTGTGGCACTGGCAAGATGATGGCCATCTTAAAACATGATGGGACCACTGCCTGCTGCAATGAGAGATTGAAAATATCTGTGAAAACACAAGCCAACTCATCTGCGCATTCCCTAAGGACACGTCCAGGGATGTTATCTGGGCTTGCCGCTTTCCGAATGTTAGCTTTCTGCAGTGTTTTCCGGACAGAGGTGACATCAAAGTTCAGGATCCATAGAAGGCAGACACAATCAGCATATGATTCCTTAACTATCCCTTAAAAAGTCTTCTATAAGAAGTACTCAGGAGATGGTGGGTGACAGCTTCAATAATTCTCAGCCATTTTGGCTGTCTAATGCTGTAATCTAATACATGTGAAGGATATCAGTTTGGAGAAGGCTGACCTAGCTGTGGATCACAGGACATAGAATTGCCACAGAGCCACTATCCTGACAGAGAAAAAAACCCCAAGCTACTTTCCTGGTAAAATCCCCAAGAACTGCAGTTGGGTTCAATGGATTCTTTTACAATACTGATCTGTTATTGATGTGGTTTTAGTTGACCCATTTTTGTCTTCTTCAAAGAACAGTATTTTTTTCTTTACAATTTATTTATTTATAAAAATTTATAGGCCACTTATCTTGCCTCAAGGTAATGCCGGGCGGCTTACAACCTTTAAAGATTAAAAACTATATAAAATAAAAGCAAATAATTTAATACAAAAAAGGCAAACTGTTAGAAATTCTGTTTATATAGCACTACAGAACAATCAAGGTGCACAGTCACCATTTACCTTTACTGCTGACTCCTCCTCCTTAGAGCAAAAAGGCAGTACCATAGACTTTCAAACTTACAAACACTGCCATCTACTGGCTGAACACTGCTGTAGTTGTTGCAAAACATACATTCCAACAATCTATTCCAGGGGTGTCAAACTGCTGGCCTGTGGGCCGGATGCGTCACGACAAAACCGCGCCCACTCCATTGCCAGCAATGGGGAAAAAGCTCTGATACGTCGCATGATGTCACGTGATGTCGCGAGTTTGACACCCCTGATCTATTCCAACACAAACACGGCCCAATTGAAAGATGGGGAGTGTGGGGGCAGGATGGGGAGGAGGCAGGATCTGTTGTTAATCAACCACCTCCCCTGTGATTCTCCCCCATTGGAGCCCCAGGCTAACTGGCAGAGCCAGGTCTTTAGGCTCTTATGAGAGATCAGGAGGGTTGGGCCCAATCTCACTCCAGGAGGGCAAGATGTTCCAGAGGACAGGTGTAACGGCAGAGAAGACCCTTCTCTTGGATCCGCTTAGCCATAATAATCAGGCTGATGGGGCCTGCAGCTTGCCTCCTCTGCCTGCATGGGTCGGGTGGGCCAATCCCCGTGGGATGAGATGGTCTCTCAAATAGCCTGGATGCATCCCATCAAGGGCTTTCAAAGGTGATTACCAACATGTTGAATTGCACCCTGAAGCAGACCTGGCAGCCAGTGCACCTTGCCGGGCAGTGGTGTTACATGACCCAATAATTGGGCTTCTTTTGTGCAAAATCAATTTCAGTCTCATCAAGTATGACCCATTGGGATCCCCATATCAAAATAACTTACCTTATGTCTGGCCAGAACTGGAAAATAACATTTAACATAGCACAGTACTTAAACAAAATGATCTGGTTGAGATCTGCATATGTGGGACTGATTGGGGTAGATTGCAAGGGCGACTCCGAAATATAATGTTATCATATTTTATCGATATCTTAAATTATTGTACATTATTACAATTTTATTTTAGATTGTATTTTATTACTATTTCATCTTAAATTGTATTTTATTTTAATTCCATTTTAAATTGTATTTTATCAAATTCCATGTTAAATTGTATTTTATCAAATTCCATTTTAAATTGCCTTTATCAAATTTTAGTAACAATTTGTTGCTAGAACTTTGCACTTTGATATGGCCCAAGGGCTAATCAATAAAGACTTATTATTATTTAATTTCAGTATCATGGTATGCCAAAATTGTGGTAAAGTCTGTTTTATTTTGTTTTCTTTCTTTCTTTCTTTCTTTCTTTCTTTCTTTCTTTCTTTCTTTCTTTCTTTCTTTCTTTCTTTCTTTCTTTCTTTCTTTCTTTCTTTCTTTCTTTCTTTCTTTCTTTCTTCTCTAATTCTTTTATGTCCTGGCTTTTGAAGCCTTGACACATCAGTGCAACCTTATAGGATGGAGATGTACTCTGCATTGCTTCAGGGTTTTACGGCTATAAGATCAATTATTTGCTGAATAATCTGAAATTCACATTGTAATGAGACCACAATTGAAATTCAGGGATTAAGATAAATAAAACAAAGCAAAAAGTTTACACTTTCCTAAGGCAGCACATTTAATTCAGTATGGTATCTGTAGTTAGTTAACCAACCATACTACAATTAGAATTTCTTTTGACTGAGCTGCCTTGAATTATGCTCTCTTTATACTCTTTGTGCAGAGAGATGCAACTGGTATTAATTAGTCAAATCTCGTTGTGATTTCAGCAAGTCAGTTGTGAGAAGGTGAAGAGTTTTTGTTATCTGTTGGCAGAAAACAGAAAAACAAAATCTTCTCTGAAGTCTAGCCAGGTTTTGGGACGCAGCACATTTTTAAATAGTAGGGAAAAATCACAGCAGGAGAGGTATGTATATCTCTAATTTGTGAGCCTCCCAAAGGCATATTATTTGTTATTGTAAGAAACAAAATGCTGGACTACGATGGGGCTGATCTGATTTAGTAGATCTGTTTTTATGAAGTAAATGACAGCTAATTTCTTGCCTGAAAAGACAATCCCAACCTGACTTGAAGATAAGTGATGTGTCTAGGGATAGGCAGAGCAATTTAATCTGATTCCACCAATTTTGACACTTTCCTCCATAGACCTTTTTCTGTGGAAAAGCATACCCCTAGCAGGATTATTTTTCCTATATAAGTTCACACAACTTGTTTTATTGACATTTTATTTAAAGGCAATTTACGTTTAGCCTCCTTTTCCATGTGCTGAATTTTGTATACAAAATTCAGCACATGGAAAAGGAGGCTAAAGTTAAATTGCTTTTAAATAAAAAGTCAATAAAACAAGTGACACTTGATGACTACCTGGAGTAGCCACTGCAGCTTTCTTGATAATATTTTTCAGAAACAGTTTGCCATTGCCTTCTTCCTAGGGCTGAGAGAGACTGACTGGCTCGAGATCACCCAATTGGCTTTGACCTAAGGTGGGACTAGAATTCATGGTCTCCTGGTTTTCAACCTGATGCCTTAACTTAACCCAACTGCCTTTTTTGTATAACGTACCTTATTCTAAACAAACTTTTAAAACAGAAAATGAAAGATAGCAATGAAAGCTGTTCATTGCAGAGTCTCCTTTAACTGATCACAGCATTTCAACATTTGTTTTACTGTCTCTTACATTAAAAAATATTCTAAAGCAACTATGTTGATGTTGTTGTGATGGTAGTTAGAGAAAAGTTGTCATTTGTTTTTATTAAAAAGTTTTATAAAAGTTGCAATACAAACCCACCCCAAACCACCCCCCTCCCCCTCCCCCACTTCCCAGAACTGAATACAGGGTTACAAAAATAACAATCAAAATCTAAATAACATTAACCAACTATATATGTAACCAAGTTCCTAACACACTTTAACTCCCCTTTAACATGAACACAAACAAGATAAAAGTAAACATAATAATAATAACATAAAAACAAAATAATGTCCATATTCTTAAACAATACTAATAATACTAATAATAATACTAATTAAATATAATAAAAACTAATAAAAATACCATAAAAACATACTAATATTAATAATATCATTCTATAATTCATTCATAAACTAGATGAAACTTTTTAGTCCCATATTTGTTCTGAATATAATCTATCCATCTTCTCCAGACCGAAATGTATCTTTCTTGTGAATGATCCTTCAGATAAGCAGAAATCTTAGCCATTTCTGCCAAATTTGACACCTTAAGTGACCAATCTTCTATAGTAGGCAAACTATCTTTCTTCCAATATTGACCTACCAAGAGCCTTGCTGCTGTTATCAAATTCAACATCAAATTTGTTTCTTTAGTATCACAATCTATAACAATACCCAATAAAAACAATTGTGGAGAAAATTTTATCTTTCTCTTAAAAATCTTTTGAATATTCCACCAAATTTTAATCCAAAAAGCTTTAACATTTCTACAAGTCCACCATATATGATAATAGGTAGCATCCAAACTACCACATCTCCAACATTTGGGCTGTAAGTTAGGATACATGCAAGACAATTTTTTGGGATCCAAATGCCATCTATAAAACATTTTATAAAAGTTTTCTCTTAAATTTTGAGCCTGGGTAAATTTCACATTTCTATCCCAAATTACCTCCCATGTATCCAATGGAATTGGTTCTTGAATATTTTGAACCCACTTTATCATACAATCTTTAACTAATTCTGTTTCAGAATCCAATTCTATTAAAGCATTATATATTCTCTTTATGTTGATGTTGTTGTGATGGTAGTTAGATAAAAGTTGTCATTTTTGTTGGCGTAGGAATGCCGGGAGAAGACCATTCGAATACATATGTTTAAAAAGTATATTTGGGTAAAGGTAAAGGAGTCCTTGCGGATTTTACTCCACTAATCATTGCTGAGTATAAAGGATGGTGCAACAGGAAGTATATTTAAAGTATTATTTACAGCCAAATGTGTTTGTATTTTTTAAAGAAAACTCAACATTAACGCAATAGGAGTAGTTATGAGTAGATGCATGGGAAATTAATATAAACCAGAAATAAGCTGATTCATAGGACTGTACAACTACGCACAAATCTTGCACTGTAGGAAGTAAACTGATTCTTATTCTGACCTGGAATTTATTTTCGGGGAAAATCATATCACTCAGTGAATCCCTTAATGTCTTTATTATTAAACCATATGATACGTAAGGGTATATGTGTATGCACAGTATACGCACGTGTGTTTGTAGAATATACATCTAAAATATCAGGTAACTTGGATGTAGTGTGATTTTTAATATTATATCGGAAAGGAGTTAAGAAATTTTTGCAAATCAGATTTTGAACAAAGGCTGCAAACATAATAGACGAGGTTGTCAAGAAGGGAAAGTTAACTGCATGTAATGGAACAGATGTACTAAATTAGCATTGACATCTCTTAGTGGCTGTCTTAAATACACATTATTATCTGGAGAAAATGAATCCTATATACTTGTCTTGATCTCAAGGACATGTGGTTTAGCACTCTCATATTATTACTCATTGGGAAATGACATTGTTAGGCTGTATTGATTTAATTTTAAGGTGGTGATGATGATGGTGGTGGGAGTAATAGTTTTATTTAAAGAGTTTCTTTTTTCTTATTAAAACCATGCTCCAATTCTTGGGAAAAGTCTTTAGGCTTCACTTGGTTTCACTATGGTTGGTAAATGAGATTTGTCAGTATAGTTGATATTCGCTGACAGAAATAAAATATTTCAGTGATGAGAGCTATGAAATGTTTGATAAATACATCAGAAATAAGACTGGGCAACAATTTTCTAGTATTGTACTGAAAGGAAACTCAAGAGTTCCCGTTGATTGCTATGAAGTTTATTAATTAATGTACAATTCTTTCCTAGCCCTTGTTGGATCAGTTGTGATCAGTTGTGATACTTGGTTAATTACTGTATAAGGTATTAGAAATGATAGTGTATGTATTCTGGATAACTTGGCCATCAGTTCAGATGACAGTGTATGTTTTCTGGATAATTTGGCCATCAGTACTGTATCTTTTGTGTAGTTGAAAGCTTTATGGTATACAACGTAATAATATCATTATTATTTCTTTTTTCCCCTTAATATTCCAATGGACACTTTCAGCAGCATTTTCCTCTTTGGTGTCATTAATTTTCTACATAGCTGTAGTCATTCTTTATGTATAATGTATCTCCTCAACTTTTGTCGGATCTGTTACATCCTTTCAGTACTATATTTTAATCATGAGTTTCATCTCAATAGGTTTCAGTAATGTAACAATGCCATTGGTGTCACCTCGTATTGGAACTTTAAGTTCTCCTTGTTGGTTCCTCATATCTGAGCACTGCTGCATAAGCCTTTGAGCCCTACAATACTGTCCTTCTTAGACCTGTGCACTATATCTCCCGGTGATTCTCCTCATTGGCTTTTCCTTCATATTACTTCTTTTCTCGTTGCGAGGTTTACTATCTTTGAGTACTTACTGGGTACTGATCTTTTTTCCTTCTAGGTTTGATTTAAAGCCTACCACCGGATGACTTGAGCAAATGTACTCCAAACACCTCATTTCCAATATTTGGGAGGTGCAGCCCATTTCTCACCAGAAGGCCTTCCGGTAGCAATAGCACTTAGACTTATATACCTCTTCACAGTGCTTTACCAGCCCTCTCTAAGTGGTTTACAGAGTCAGCCTATTGCCCCCAACAATCTGGGCCCTCATTTTACCAACCTTGGAAGGATGGAAGGCTGAGTCAACCTTGAGCCAGTGAGGATCGAACTCCTGGCAGTGGGCAGAGTTAGCCTGCAATGCTGCATTCTAACCACTGTGCCACCATGGCTCCTTGTCCAGGAGTCCAGGAATCCAAAGCTTTCTCGACAACTCCATCCATTGAGGTAGTGGTTCACTTCTGATCCATTTCATCCTTCCCTAGCTTTCAATCAGTAGTATGAACAAGAATACCAATTATGCTCTAAACTGTCTTTCTCTTCATGGTCCTTCAAGGTTTTTTATAATAATGATAATGATAATAATGATGATGATGTTGGAAGGGACCCTATATCATTTCAGACAAATGGCTGTTCTGTCTCTTCTTAAAAACGTCCAGTGTTGGAGCATTCACCGCTTCTGGAGTCAGATTGTGCCACTGATTAATTGTTCTAACTGTCGGAAAAATTCTCCTTAGATCTAGGTTGCTTCTCTCCTTGACTAGTTTCCATCCGTTGCTTCTTGTCCTGCCTTCAGGTGCTTTGGAGAATAGCTTGACTCCCTCTTCTTTGTGGCAACCCCTAAGATATTGGAAAACTGCTATCATGTCACCCCTCGTCCTTCTCTACATTAGACTAGACTAGACATTCCCAGTTCCAGCAACCGTTCCTTATAAGTTTTAGCCTCCTGTCCCCCAATCATCTTTGTTGCTCTTTTCTTTTTCTGGCAGTCTCATTTGAAATCAATGAAAAGAATAGTAGTTAAAAGGTTTGATTACCTGGGTCAGCCTCTCTATCACATCCTAATTCTTTGCACCTGAGAGGCAACATTCTTCCCTTGCTATTATGCCTGTTACCTTTCCATAATCCTGTGTTAGACATCTATTTTCCTATACCAGGAGTCTTGCATTGTTTACAGAATTGTGTGATTAGCTGTTATGTCTGTCAAATCCAATTAGTTTGACTCTTTCACTCAACCTGTGTTCCTCAAAGTTTAAGGACACTATTTGCTTTGGAATCCTTGAATTGAAATCTCAACACATTTCAGAGCACCAAGTTAGAGAAGGAAAGGAGTTTGCCTATACAGTGATATCTTGATATTCATCATTAATTGGTTCTGGGAGACAAGTGTGACAAGTACAAAACATTTCCCCCCAGAAACCTGTTCATGACCTGTTTTCCTTGTTACCTTCTGGGAGGAGGCTTCGTGGTGTCCATAGCAGAACATCCAGATTCAGCATCCTGTCATACAGCATCACAGTCTAGTTTGGAAGCATCACTGCTTCAGACAGGAAGGCGGTGCAGAGAGTGGTGAGGATGGCGGAAAAGTTCATTGGCAGTTCCCTCCCTCTCACCCAGGACATAGCACAGAAGTGTTGCTTGAGCAGGGTCCGTAAGATTATCTGGGACACTACTCATCCTCTTCACAACCTGTTTTCCTTGTTACCTTCCATAGCAGAACATCGAGATTCAGCCATAGTTTCATTCCATACAGCATTAACCTTGTGAAGATTCAAGCTTCCACCTTCCATTATATATTCAAGATGGGCAGTGTTTAATATTTATTTGTTATGTACATGTAGGGGTGTGGGTCTATACATATGTTGTATATAGTATGTTTAGGTGTGTGTCATATATGTGTTTCACTTTGAGAGTAGGCAACTAAATTTCATTTTTGACGTGTGCCGTTGTGCCCACATTAAAAAAAATGACAATAAAGGTTATCTTATCTTATCTTATCATCTTATCTTATCTTATCTTATCTTATCTTATCTTATCTTATCTTATCTTATCTTATCATCTCATCTCATCTCATCTCATCTTATCTTATCTTATTTTTAATGCAAATAAATTTAATGGGTTCCCAAACCAAAGACCCATGGTGAGAAAAAAAAGCACAAAGATACACAAAATTACCATAGAAGCGACTTCCGCTGGCGGCGCGGCGCTGAAGACAGCCTCCCCTGGCTGCCCGCGGCTCAGCTGTTTGTTTTTTCGCCCGAAACAGCGCCGATCAGCTGTTCGGGCGAAATTGAAGCCCCCTCCTCGGGAGAAGAGGAGGGGGTGAGGCCCCAGGTAGGGGTAGAGTTCTCCGAGGCCGCCTGAGCTTTGAGCTTGGGCGGCTGAAGGATCGAACTCCCCCGAAGCCTGGGTTGCTCCCAGCTGGCCGTCGTCTCTGCTAAGGAGCAGAGCCAGGCGTCTGCGAACCATCCCTGCCTGAAGAAAGGACTATGATTTAAAGGAGCAGGCAGAGCGGTACAAGAGGAAAAGGTGAAGAGGACTATTTTACTGTACTCTCTAACTTGTTGGACTTTTTAAACTTTAATTGAAAGTGCGTCATAATTGAGGATTAAAAGATGGCGGCTAAACCTCCCTCTAAAACTCTTCGGAGTGGAGGATCCTCGCCGGTGCAACAATCATCACTACAGGCATTGTACCCTCCTGAAGTGCTGACATCGAAGGATTTGCGAGATGCCTTGGATAAACATGCCCAGGTACTTTTGGAATCAATTAATCAATCAATTGCTGATAAATTTGCACAGATGGAGGAGAAATTGGAGAAATTTGAGGAAAGAATGGAAGAGAGGATGGAACAGAAGTACAGCGTGATGAAGGTAGACATTTTGACTTCAGTGCATAAAGTGGCGGAATGTGTGGAAGATTTAGATGAAAAAGTGGATGATTTGGCTCAAAGGAATGCTATACTAGAAGTAAAAGCACGGGAGAATGAAATTGAAAGAGGCAAGTTGGAAAGGGAGTTAAGCCATGCCCAATATTACCAGATGCAGTTTGCTGTCAGAATTAGAGGCTTAAAAGAGAATGTTAAAGAAGATTTAAAGCAGCTGATCTCTGAGGCTCTCGAAGGGGTATTGAACCAGCCAGCATCTGAAATAAGAGCAGCTATGGATAAAGTGTTTCGGGTGAATTCATGGATTGCCAGACAGAGAAAGTTGCCTAGAGATGTGGTGGTTTATTTTGCAAAAAGAGAAATTAGAGATCAAGTTATACAAGCTGCCTATGATGCTAAGGTTGTGATTGCTGAACAAGAAGTCTTGGTTTTAAAAGAAATTCCTCCAAGGATTTTAAGGGGAAGAAAGGACTATACATTTCTTGTGCAAGAGCTCAAGCAAAGAGATATAAGGTTCAGATGGGAGATTCCAGAGGGGCTGATGGTGATGTATGAAGGTAAAAGGTATAGGCTGATTACTGTGAAACAAGCACGTGATTTCTACAATAATGTCTTAAAAGCAACCCCATTAACGCTCCTGGAAGCTGGAAAGGGATCTGGAGAAGAAGAACAACAAGAGGAGGAAACAGAGGAAAAAGGTGCTGGAGGAGATCAAGCTACAATCTCTTTGGATGATCCTAGAGAGCAAAGAGTGACGCGTGCTGCTTTAAAACGAGCAAAGAAAATAAAAGAACAAGATCAGCAAAAGTCTTCAGATTCTTCATATCGCATTCATAGCCAAGCTGTGGGAGGAGCACGGCCTAAAGTAACCAGTCCTATCAAAGCTGTGGTCCAAGAGCTTTTCGAGGATATACATGGCAACTAAATTTTTAACCTGGAATGTTAATGGACTAAACTCACCGCAGAAGAGGAAGAAAGTTTTTCAATATTTAAAACAATTTAAGATAGATGTTATATGCCTGCAAGAAACGCATATTAGAGTTTTGGATCAAAAGTATTTATTGAACTCGAGGCTGGGTACGCAATTTGTTGCTTCTGCAGAGAATAAGAAAAATGGAGTGGTTGTTTATGTTAAAAGTGCCTTAACAGCGGACCTAATTGAAGCAGATAAGCATGGAAGATATGTTATGATCGAGCTGTTGTTTGAAGGTAAAAAGACGCTTTTAGTTGGATTATATGCTCCAAATCAACAACAAGCTGACTTTTTTAGTTTACTTCATACAAAGCTTACCCAGTTGGATTATAAATCCTTTATTTTTATGGGGGACTGGAATGGAGTTATGGATGTACAGTTGGATAAGGCTGGAGCCTTTAAGCGCATTCCAAGTCACGCTAGACTGCCTAAATCTTTTTTTGAAATGAAGGATGACCTGGAATTGCGAGATATTTGGCGTGAGAGACATTTGTGGGAGAAGGATTATACATTTTATTCTGATAGACACCAATCTTTTTCGAGGATTGATTTTATTTTGTTGACTAATGATCTTCTTTTGAGAACTAAAAAGGTGAAAATCTGCGCAAGAATTATCTCTGATCACAGTCCAGTGTGGTTGGAGATTGATAAGGAAAGAGGAGATAGACGCTCATGGCGCGTAAATGAGAATTTGTTTAGAAATCAGAGAAATGTGGAAGAATGCAAACAGCGGATGAAGGATTTTTTTGAGATGAATATGAATAAGGGTACCTCTATGGATATGGTTTGGGATGCTAGCAAGGCCTATATGAGAGGGGTGTTGATATATATGAATAATAGACATAGACGTGCAGTGGAAACTAGAAGGAAAGAACTGGAGAATGAAATAAAGGAAAAAGAAAAGGCTTTGATTTTGAACCCAGAGGAGGTGAAGATCAAGGAGGCTATTAGACTGTTACGAGGACAATTTGATAAATTAATGGCTGATCAAGTGGCGACCAATCTGCGGTTTGCTAGGCATAATACTTTTTGCAATGCTAATAAGCCAGGCAGATGGTTGGCTTATAGACTGAGGAAAAAACAAAGGGCATCTAATATAGATAAGATTGAGCATAAAGGAAGGGTTGTGTATCAACAGAATCTTATTAAGGATGCCTTTGTGGATTTTTATTCGAAATTATATACTAAAGAGGACATTAATGCAAAAGATATTGATACGTATTTGGAGAAGGCTAGCATCCCGGTTCTTACGCAAGTACAAAAAGAGGGGATTAACCAACTGATTACAGAAGAAGAAATTTTTACAGCTATTAAGGAACTGAAGGTGGATAAAGCACCAGGCACTGATGGCTTGACTGCGGCCTATTATAAAAACTTACAATTAGAGATGATAAAACCGTTAAAGGAACTGTTCCAGACAATCCAGAGGGGGGGAAAGGTGCCCCCGTCTTGGAGAACAGCTTTTATCTTTTTGATTCCGAAGGAAGACCAGGATGCTACTTTAGTTAAAAATTACAGACCGATATCGCTTTTAAATACAGATTATAAGATATTTGCTAAGGTTTTGGCTAATAGACTGATGAGGGTTCTGCAACAGGTGATTCATGGGGACCAAACGGGGTTTATTAGTGGAAGACAAATGAAAACTAATGTGAGACATATAGTTGATGTGTTAGAGTTTTTGGAAAGGCACAACCAGATCTCTGCTGCGCTAATCTTTTTAGATGCTGAAAAGGCTTTTGATCAATTGAACTGGCAATTTTTGTTGAAAGTTTTAGACAAAATGGATTTTGGGGAAAAATTTTTACAACCGATTAGGGCATTATACCAAAAACAAACTGCCCGAATTATAGTTAACAATAGTTTGACAACAGTATGTAATATTGAGAAGGGCACAAGGCAAGGGTGTCCGCTATCGCCCTTGTTATTTATATTAACATTAGAGATATTATTGGTTAAGATTCGGAATTCGGAAAAAATTAAGGGGATACAAGTTGGAGATCAGGATTACAGATTGAGAGCATTTGCAGATGATCTGGTTGTTACAGTGACCCAGCCAGAGAACTCTGTTGTGGACCTGATGGAGATAATAACACAATATGGGAAGGTTTCTGGATTTAAAGTAAATATACAGAAAACTAAAATTTTGGCTAGAAATATGACAGTTTCGCAGAAGGCTCTCCTAGAAGGATTAACTGGATTTGAGATTGTTAAAAGGGTTAAATATTTGGGGGTGATTTTGTCGCCCTCTAATACAAAGCTATATAAAAATAATTATGAAAAGTTATGGGGGAAAATTCAAAAAGAACTGGAGAGTTGGGAAAAATTGCAATTGTCTTTGTTGGGACGGATTGCAGCAGTGAAAATGAATGTCCTGCCCAAATTTTTATTCTTATTTCAAATGATACCGATTCTTAAGAAAGACTCTAACTTGGAGGAATGGCAGCGTGGTATCAATAAATTTGTGTGGGCAGGGAAAAAGCCACGAGTTAAACTTAAGATTATGCAGGATACTCGTGAGAGAGGTGGCCTTAAAATGCCTAATTTTAAATTATATTATGAAGCTGCTGCACTAGTAGGAATAAGTGATTGGATTAATTTGACACAATCGAGGTTATTAAATCTTGAGGGCCATGATCTGTTGTTTGGCTGGCATGCATATTTGTTGTATGATAAGAAGGTAGATACTGTGTTTAGGATGCATATTTTAAGACAGGCATTGCTGAGAGTTTGGAAGAAGTATAGACATAAGTTAAGCAGCAAGATACCATTGTGGGCAATCCCAAAACACGCAATAGAAAATATACATGCTGGTTTCAAACATGATGAGACTACTTACAAGGAAATTTTAAGTTTGGAAAGGAATATTTGGTGCTTGAAATCATATAGTTTCTTGCGAGAAGAGAAGGTTGTTCAGACTTGGTTTCAATATATTCAGTTACAGGCCAGGTGGAAAGAAGACCAAAAAAATGGATTTGCAACGACTGATGAAAATTTGATAAAGCAAATTAGAAATCAAGGACCAGCACATATTAAACGGATATATCTTGCATTGATAGAGATCGATTCAGAAACAGAGCTTGTTAAGGATTGTATGATAAAATGGGCCCAAAACATTCAGGAAGTTATTACAATGGACATGTGGGAAAAGATCTGGGTGAGGAATGTAAAATTCACTCAAGCTCAAAGTTTAAGAGAGAACTTTTACAAAATGTTTTATAGATGGCATCTAGATCCTAAAAAGCTTGCAAGTATGTATCCGAATTATCAGCCTAAATGTTGGAGGTGTGGTGATGAAGAGGCAACATATTTTCACATATGGTGGACATGTAAAAAGGTCAAGGCTTTTTGGATAAAAGTCTGGTGGAATATGCAGAAGATTTTTAAACGGAGGATAAAGTTTTGTCCGCAATTTTTTTTGTTGGGAATAATTGTTGACGCTACAGTTGTGGACTCTAAGTTGATGTTGAATTTAGTTACGGCAGCAAGACTTTTGATAGGTCAATATTGGAAGAAAGAGGAACTGCCGACTATACAAGAGTGGATTTTAAAGGTTTCCGACTTGGCAGAGATGGCGAAGATTTCGGCCTATTTGAAAGATTACTCGCAAGAACATTATATTATGGAATGGAGAAAATGGATTGAGTTTATCCAGAATAAGTATAGGGTCAAGAAGTTTTATCTAGCATTTGAATAAGTCTTCTTTCGTTTTCTTTTTTCTTTTTTTATTTTGTCTTCTATATATATTTAATAATGCTAAGTTTTGTTTGATCCTATATAAGTTAGAGAGTGATGGATTTTAGAATTTATAGTTGTTAGTATATGGTTGCTTATGATTGCTTTTTTATATATATATACCTTGTATTTAGCTCTGGGAAGTCCGGGGGGGGGGGAGGGGGGTTGGGGGGAGGTGGGGGGGGAGGAGGGAGGGGGGGAGGGGGGGGAAGGGGGGAGGTAGGGAGGGGAGGAGGGAGGGGGAAGGGGGTTTTTCAAAGGAAAACTGTATTTTTAAAACTTTTCAATAAAAAAAAAAAAAATTACCATAGAAGCCAAGCTAAGACCACAAGGGGATGTGCACATGGCAAGACCTACCAGGTGACTAATACATATCCCTTTGTTATGGCTGGAAAGGGTAGCGAGTCACAAGCAACTGTCACTGAAAATTTCTAGTATTGAGTACCAAAGAAATGACAAATACCAGGACAAAATGTTCATGTCAAAATACGTTCAGTACCAAATTCGATGAGTTATGGTTAAATCTGACTGTACTTTTCTCCTGCTTTTCTCCATGACATAGCCATGAAATTAGGTAAATTGCCTTGATTTCATGATCTAAAGTAGAGGTAAGCAAGTACTTTGACCTTGAGGATTATGCCAGGTGTGAGCTTGAATCTTCTATAGTGTGTGAATGTCAGTGTGTAATTAAGCAAACATGTAAACACAAGGGCACTCTCTTCCTTTCTCCCACAGTTCCGCCATACTCATACATTCAGCCATCTTCAGGCTTTTCACTAGGAGGAAGAAGAAAGCCATGAGGTTTCCTTTCCTTCTCGGAGAAGAAGCATGGAAACAATTATTATTTCACTGCCAGCATCAACAGAAATTTAGCATGTTTAGGTTTTTTTTTTGCTGGGATAAAAGGAAAAGTCTCTAGTTTTTCTTTTTCTTTCTGAGAAAAGCACTGCAACAGTAATTCCCCATACCCTACAGATCAATTGATGGGTGGACTCTTTGAGATTGCTCAGGAAGGGGTAGGCTGTTGGTTAGCCTCACATGTATAAGCGTGATCCATAGTCCATGACTTTTTTTTTAACCTCTTTTGTAAAGATCATGAAAAAAGGCCAATAGGCTGGTACATCAGCATTTTTCCTTTGTAGAATTTAGCCAAAAACCACAGTTTCCCTAGGCAGCATCTGTTTCCATTTTCATGTTTCAACTCACTCACATATTTCCAACCAATCCTGATTTCTGAAATCCAGAAATATTAACTTCAAAAGGGAAAGAAAAGACTTCAAAAGAAATTCAGGAGCAACCAGCAATTTTGCTCTGGTTGCTTCCTCCGCCCCCCCCCCCCCGAAGATGCAAATTGTCAACACTGTTGAAAAGAAAATTGGCTGCCTCCTTTCAATTATCCAGCAATAATATTATTATGTTTGTTCAAAAAAAAAAAGCAACCAGTAATTTGAGAGCCTTGCTAGCTTAGAATTAAATATTTAAATCATCCCTGTGAAAAGCTGAGGTTTTTTTAATTTTTAATTGTAAACGTTACAAAATGGAAAAACCACGCAACTGCAGACATTTTCGAGAGGAAA
This sequence comes from Vipera berus, assembly GCF_964194415.1. Taxonomy (NCBI): domain Eukaryota; kingdom Metazoa; phylum Chordata; class Lepidosauria; order Squamata; family Viperidae; genus Vipera; species Vipera berus. The sequence goes on along the minus strand of NC_138202.1, from coordinate 162,253,232 downwards.
TCTGTCGTTTTAAATAACTCCAGTGACTCCTGGGAGCCAAGACCGCTGTCAAAACATAATAACTTTGAGGCTAGTGGTGGGGAGTCAAGCAATGCATATTTATAAACAGGAAAAAATACATTTCCCGTTGAAGGCTGCTCTCTTGAGATCACTGCACTTTCATTGCCAAACAACTCCTGCCTAAATCCAATATGACCTCGGAGCTCTGGCCTGCATTGGCATTGTCCCCTTATCTGTTAGGATGCTAATGTTTTTCCCCTTTGACCAAAGAAGGGTTCCAGGGACATTATAGGGTGTGCTAATGATTAAGCATATCATTATTGAGCAACTGACATGGTTCCGTGACAGAGTTCATATTTACCTAAGCCTTCTTGTTGCTAATGTTATTGTGTCTGGATGCAGAGAAATGCAGATGTCTGGATCTCTCTCTCTCCTCTCATTTTTTTTCAATACAGTAAAAATGAACGAAAAATAGAAAGTAAGAAGAAATGAATGAAGGAAAATAAGGAAAAACAAACCACCCCAGAATTATGCATTCCTCCCTTCTCTCCATCAAGAAGTCTCATCTTTTCCCCATCTTCTTTGTGTGTTTTTATTTGCCATGATGCGCTTTCTTGTTCTTAACGTAACTTGCACGGTTCAGATTGAAAAAGTGTCACCTACTTACTTCTCAAAGGTGCAAAGGGAAGAAAAACGCATGTATCTGTTGCAGTTCTAATTAAATAAAAATAAAGTTCTATTCCTGGCAAATAGATGGGGAAGAAATGGAGGTAGTGACAGATTTTATTTTCCTGGGCTCCAAGATCACTGCAGATGGGGACTGTAGCCAAGAAATTAAAAGACGCTTGCTCCTCAGGAGGAAAGCCATGGCAAATCTAGACAGCACACTAAAAAGCAGAGACATCACCCTGTCAACAAAAGTGCGTATAGTCAAGGCTATGGTCTTCCCAGTTGCAATGTATGGCAGTGAAAGTTGGACCATAAAAAAGGCTGAGCGCCAAAGAATTGAGGCCTTTGAACTCTGGTGCTGGAGAAGACTCCTGCGAGTCCCTTGGACTGCAAGGCGATCAAACCGGTCAGTCCTAGAGGAGATCAACCCTGACTGCTCTTTAGAAGGCCAGATCCTGAAGCTAAAACTCAAATACTTTGGACACCTAATGAGAAGGAAGGACTCACTGGAGAAGAGCCTAATGCTGGGAAAGGTTGAGGGCAATAGAAGAAGGGGACGACAGAGAATGAGGTGGCTGGATGGAGTCACTGAAGCAGTAGGCGTGAGCTTAAATGGACTCCAGAAGATGGTAGAGGACAGGAAGGCCTGGAGGAACATTGTCTATAGGGTCGCGATGGGTTGGACACGACTTCGCAACTAACAACAACAAAAGTTTCAATATGCAGATTCCCTCATCCTTTCCTCCCCATGCCTCCCCTTTTTTTAAAAAACAAAAAACAAACAGATGGAGCATGCAAGATTAGTGATGTGTATCACTGACTTTGCAGCAAGCTAGATTGTATATACTGAGCTTATTGGCATGTTTTTGTTTTTGTACACTTCCTTAATAGAAACCCTATGCACTTTCTTTCATTGCACTTAACAGCTGTACTCTGATGTTTTCTCTCGTTTGCTCCTGTTTTTCTTTTTTAATGTAATTATTTATGTATGCGACAGAGACACACCTATTAGAATTCCCCTAAAATGAAATAAAAAAACCCCAATAAATATTTAGCCTACTAAAAAACACAGATGCCAATACTAGTAGTTACAGACAACACAACAGCCAGAAGCCTTGAAGTCACTTGTGGTCTGAGTCTTTTGCCAGTCTACACAACAATCTCTCTTAAGAATGTCCCAAAGGTCTGCCAGGAAAAGACGAAGCAGTTTTTGACATATGCCATGTTTATTAATAGGGTTGAGCTTTGTCTTGCATTTTCTCATGTTCCCTATCCTTCTCTGTTCTAAAGCCTGTCATCGGTATCAGATGAACTTCTCCATATGTTTATATTCATCATTTCTACTTGTGTTTCTGCATGATACTTAGCTACTGGAAAAGAGGCATCAGATAGCTTTATGTATTTAATTTACAAAATCATTCTAATGATACCATTGCAGCCAGCTCTTCAGTTATACAAAATGACTATCTCTCAGGGGGTATATAGCTTGGGAGTTGAAGAGTCTTGTTCAGTATCCTTGGATGTGGATGGTTCCTAGCTGTTAGGTGACTCATCCTAACCTTATTTGGAGGAAGTTAAAAGCTTGGTGATTTGAACATAACTAATAGGAAGACTATCAGAGGTTACATAGTTTAACGGCAAGCTAGTTTGATAAGGCTTGGAAAGTATAGCCCAGTTACCATCCAGTAAGGACTGGTTTATAAGTGAAACCTTTTGAGCAAAAGATGTTAGATTTTTTTTCCCCATACAGAATTGAATTAATAGGAACCTCAAAAATACAATAATTCATGCCTCAGTCAAAAGGCCAGCCTGCGGGCCGGACTTGTCACAACAAAATCGCACCCACCCCATTGCAAGCAATGGGAAAAAAGCTCCGATATGTCACGCGACGTCACATGACGTCGCGAGTTTGACATGTCTGGACTAAGGGGTTGGGTTTTATTAAGAAAATACACCATAGAAGTCAGTGCAAAATAGCGATGAGAGAAAAAGTAGCAATTGTTGGGTAAATAACATTCAGTGGGAAACAGCTTTGAAAACAATAGTGTGGACAGAATAATAACCAGGGCTTTTTTTGTCATAGAACGCTCAGAACGGAGTTCCGGCACCTTTTTTGGATAGAACCTTATAGGGTAGGCAAGGCGGGTTGTATGACATGTGTGAGTTCCGGCACCTTTTTCTTTTACAAAAAAAGCACTGATAATAACAGAATAGAAAACACCCAAGAAAACATTTATAAAGCACTTAACAGAGGAAGTAACAGGCAAAGAGAAATGGGGTGAAGGAGGAAGAATCAATTTGATCCAAGAATCCCAGTCTGTATGCAAATGAGTGGAATAGTTGGAACAACAGGGAAAAAAAACTAGATTTCTCAATGCAGAAAGGTGATGATTTAGTGGGCATTTTTGATGAGACAAAACATAAATGGATTGAAAGGATTGAAGGATATGACTTATTAAAAGGGAATGTATCAGACAAAGGTGGAGATTAGTATTATATGTGAAGGAAAGGGAACATGTACTGAGGTCTAGGATCTGACTACAAGGAGTCAGTTAAGAGCATCTGGACAATAATAGAAGGAAGGAGGAACAGGAAAGATATTGCTGTGAAATGGCTAAGCAAGGATAAGATCTGGATACAGTAATGCCTTCCTCGACTAGATCATAAAACTTTTAGGTAGGAAGAACATAGCCATAATGGAAGAATTCAGTTATTGGATTACATTTCAGACTTCAGTTACTTGGAAATCTGTTGAGAAACTAATCTGGCTAAGATTATGAAGTCTCAACCTGCTCTCAGTGGATTTGCTGACTGTTTTTAGTGTCTGGAAGCCTGGAGAACAGACTAGGCCAGTGGTGGAGAACCCAGGGTTTTTTTTCTCTTAGAACACTCAGAACGGAGTTCCGGCACCTTTTTTGGATGGAACCTTGTAGGGTAGGCAAGGCGGGTTGTATGACATGTGTGAGTTCCGGCACCTGTTTCTTTTACGAAAAAAGCACTGGGCGAACCTATGGCACGCGTGCCAGGGGTGGCACTCAGAGCCCTCTCTGTGGGCATGTGCGCTGTAGCCCCAGCAAAGTTCACCAGAGTAGCGAGCACGTGGCGTTTGGATGCAACAGGGGAGGAAGTGAGCGAGCAAGTGTCGTTGGCCCACCGGGGATTCCCCAGAGATGGCGAGGGACTGGCCCCAGCCACGCTCACCCAGTCTGCCGTGACCACTGCAGCCACGCCCACCCAGTGGGCCATGCCCCCACCCCCTGAGGGCACCACAATGCTGATGCATCCCTGGAACTTTGGTATAAATAAGTGAGTTTTGGGTTGCAGTTTGGGCACTCGGTCTCTAAACGGTTTGCCATCACTGGACTAGGTATTTGGTTCTCCTAGATCTGATTCAAACCAATAGTGAAAAGTTGGGTGAAAAGATAAAAACAATGGGTACTTGGGGAGGGGGAGGAAGGGATCATGTCATCCTGAATTCAAGGTGCTGAACTACCAAAAATAAAAGAAAAGAAAAAAGAAAAGAAAAGAAAAGAAATTGGAACATAATCATGCATGCATATTGTATTTTAAGAAACCTGTTTGCAGTAAGCTTAGAAAAGACTAGGTTTGGGATTACTTGGACAGAAATTCTCAGACAAAGGAAGTATAAGACTGAATGTTGGTATATCTTAAGCTGAGCTCTGTGTTCCTTTTCATTGAAATAATATAAAAAGCTGGTTAGTGATTCTAATAAAGATACTATTACAAGTAACATCTGGTTCATGCAAGTGCTGGCTTTTACCTGTAACGCCCGGCTGGTACTGGGTTATCTTAAGGATCACTTTGTCCAATCAGTTCATAAAATGAGAACACGAATAAGGTCCTGTCCCCACCTGAAGTGAGGGAAATGGTTATAAGAGAGACTTTCTCCACCACACCTTGTGTGGTGGAAAATGGGAATGTTCTGTCTCTGCAAATATATTTGGCTCCACACTCCTGGTTTTTAGGTAGCTTTTTTTTATGACAATTAGTGATTTCAGGGTTGAGACTTTCTCTGTACCACCCAGAACAGTTAGATTGGGGCATTAGAGACATTTTGTAAATAAATAAATATTGTTTAATTACTTAATGTAATTAAAGTGGAAAATAAAAGCATTGCTCTCTGTAATTGATATCATCTCTCAGGTTAATCTTATTTGCATCGCAGCCTTTTTTAAATGGGCTGTTTCCAGTCCAACATTTGATAGAGGAGTTTTCCCACTTGGTGGCTTGGTGAAAGTCTTTATCAACAAACTATGAAAGATTATGAATAAGATAGAGCAACATATAAACTAGATCACAGGTTGACATTTTCTTTAGATATGCCAGGAATGCAGAGGCAGTCAGTGACGAACAGAGGCATATTCTTCCTGAGTAACCAACTTACATGATCTCTTCTTAGAAGCAGTTACTGATTCCTGGAAAGCACAACTTAGTTGCTTGGAACTTTGAAAGTTGTATGCCTCTTCTCTGGTGACTCCCTCACTGAGGTGGTAGAAAGATTTCCTGTAACTAAGGAAGAAACATAATTCCGAGGAGAAAGAACCACATTTATTGCAACAACCATTGGCTGCCTGCTTTGCAAGAAAGAGGAAACTTAACAATGGAAAAGCAACGATTTTTTTTTATAGAAGTTGAAGACTACAAGGTGGGAAATCCTAGAGACTTGATTTGCTGTGCAGATTTGGAAAGATTAGGTGGGTTCATAGAGATGCAGTTCATTTTTGTCAACAGGTAAAAGCTGCTTTCAAGCGGAGGCGAATCCCTTGTTAGGGAAATGGAACTGTGAGGTAATCAGATGCAAGCTCTCCATTAACAATGATTTCTTACCTAATTACTGGATTACACTTTTTTTTTGTTAAGCTGCCCTTGGACTGAACTCAGAAGGAGTGAGCTAAGCTTCCATTCTTTCCACGAGGTAGGATGTGCTCTACCTATGGGCAGTGATGGTGAGTTTAGGCTTGATGTGAAGTGAAGGAGGGAAAGGAAAATCTAGGTCAATGTGGGAAAGAGAAGCGGGGTAATCTCCTTCAATCCTTTACATCAGGCGTGTCAAACTCAATTTCATTGAGGGCCACATCAGCATTGTGGTTGCCCTTGGGGGGCTGGGTGGGTGTGGTCAGGGTGGGCATGGCCTACTGGGTGGGCGCAGCTGGAGTGCGTATGGCCTACTGGGTGGGCATGGCCAGCTCTACATCATTGGCATCAAGGGTGCCTATGGGGGCCTGGGCAGGAGTGGGACAGATCTGAGGGTCTCTGGCAGGAGGAGGGTCTCTAGGCCAGGGCCAAGGCAGCGGGGACCGTTCCCTCACTGTTTCCAGGATGGCTTCGGGGGCCACATGAAACCACTTCGCGGGCCGGATCCGGCCCCCGGGCCTTGTGTTTGACATGTCTGCTTTACATTTACTGCTATTGTTCCTCCAGTATTTTTGCTAGGGACGGGAACCTATGGAGCCAAGTTGGGACTATCTTGGGAGAGCCATTGAATCCTGTCCCACCAATGTACAATCTGAGCAGAGGAAAAATTATATCAATCCTGGAATTGCCGCTCTTCTTTTCCTACTTAATGAAACCAATGGGAGGGAAAATTAAAAACCATGGCGAAAACAAAATTGTACAGGAAGAGAGAGAAAGCTCTGATGTTCACCTCAGATTGTGCAAACCAGACCTGACTTAGAAAATAGAGTTTCCTCTTCCACAGACCCTCCTTCTGTTACCTGTATGATTACTCTATAATTACATTATGATATATTTTGCATCAATGGATGATAAAATAATGCTTTGATACATGTTAAGGACCAAAAAATTCAGAGGACAATATATAGGATAGTAAACCCAAATATATATTTCTGAAGTGGGCTTATTGATTTCTCAATAACAGGTTGAGTAATGTGCAATTTTTGATCTTTATAAAGTTTAATGTGGCCTAAAGTCAGAATAATTATGTCTCTAACAGTAATCAGGAGGACAATACATATATCTACCTGGATGCAGCAAGGAAACAAAGTTTTTTTCAGAACTCTGGAACAGATTTTGCTTTGCTCCCATAATCCTTGTGGGAAATCTGAGCCACCTTGGGGGCTGATACTGTTCTTGCTGGCTCTCTGGCTTGTTCATTTGGATAAATACCAGAGAAAAACTGACTCAGCAGTTACGCTTATATACTCCCTCCCTGTCCGTCATTTCTTATCCTTTCATTAGAATTAGAAGATAGAACCGCAGATTAAAAGCCTCTGTCTAGATATAAACAATAACACTGATTAAAATGGGATCATTTGGCCACAAGAGGTTTGGCAATGCAGGCTGCCCATTTTTCATTCAAATCCTCTGTTTAGAGAAGTAGCTTCCAGCTCCTAATAGATTAAATCACCATTAAATCAGTGAAGTCATACAGGAAGAGAAACTCCGAAGTGCAGATTTCTTATTAAGGGAAATAGATTGTTTGTCTACTGATGTGAACAGTTGCTCAGTGACACTTGGCTTATTTCACACGACAGAAGACAGTTTCTCTGATCACTGAATTACACCTGGCTGATGGGGCCAAAATAGATGACTAAATTGATTAAAAATAATGAATATTAATAAGAAATGTAAGATTAATACTAAAGGAAACTTTCTTCTCAATAGATATGAGTGTCTTTGTGTTTTCATCAGGCTTACTTCAACTCTGTGTCTGTTTAATCTCATCATATATTTTTCTTAAAAATCCCTTGTCTATAATAAGATCTTTATATAAGAACAATAAAGCAGTTGTAATTTTTTTCTCTATAGAGTATAGACCATTAACAGGTTGTTAGGTTTATGACGAGCCACTTATTACTCTTTTGGCTTATAAAGGTAAAGGTAAAGGTTCCCCCACACATGCATGCTAGTCGTTTCCAACTCTAGGGGCCGGTGCTCATCTCCGTTTCAAAGCCGAAGAGCCAGCGCTTGTCCGAGGACGTCTCCGTGGTCATGTGGCCGGCATGATTAGATGCCAAAGGCGCACGGAGCACTGTTACCTTCCCACTGTAGTGGTCCCTATTTTTCTACTTGCATTTTTACGTGCTTTCGAACTGCTAGGTTGGCAGAAGCTGGGACGAGTAACAGGTGCTCATTCTGTTACGTGGCACTCGGGATTCGAACCGCCAAACTGCCGACCTTCTGATCGACAAGCTCAGCTGAGCCACCCCGTCCCTCTTTGGCTTATAGATCAAAGTAAATAAATACATCTTATTTTAAGAGGTGTAGCCTTGCCATTCAAATAGGACAAAAGTCATCTCTTTTTGTAAGCACTGCTGTATAGTCAAAAATAATGATTGTCAACAGAACCTCAGACCAAGTTCCATATCCATCCTACTTCTGCATATAGGCTTGAGGGTAAGAAAGCAATGAAATTCCCATTTTCTGGTGGACATCAATAAATTTGTATCTTATAGGATTTTGAAATTTAGTACACATCTGAAAATAATAAACTTGCACAAATTAAGAAAGCTGCACAAAACTGCATATATTTGGGGGAACAATGCACCGAGACAAAAGTGCTTGCTTTAGACTGCTCTAGGAAAGGTGTGAATTGAACAAAAATTGGCCTATGAAGGAAAATATGCATACCAATACATATGAAATTTTGATTTTGGTATATTTTTTATCACATCAGATTTTTTTTTAGGGGGAATTGAATTTGGAAAATGATAAAAAGATAGTCAAGACTCCAAAACAACGAAACATGAACATGAAACTAATGTGTCACAATCCACCGAGGAAAGTGCACAATACTAAAATGTAAATTAAAAGATAAGGACAAGGATAATTAAAAAGTAAGAGACCAGGCAATGGGAAACCATTTCTGAACTCCTGCCAAGAAAACTGCAGGGACTAAAGGGATTAAAAAAGAGAGAAAATAAAAAGATATGATTAATCCAATGAAGTCAACTGGCATCACATTTTCATTGCAACAAGAAAATACTCTTCTGAGTGTAGCTGTCTCTGCAATTGGGCTCTTCATGAAACAAATGCTCAGAATTGACCAGCCATGATGCTTTTTCAAGAAACACATAGAAAAGCATATAATATCTGATGATCGTTTTCTATAACTGTCACAGCTGAGTTGTGCATGTCTTTTTTCATATACTTTGCTCACACTAGCAATAGTTAAGTTTGTCATGTACCCACAATTTGAGGAAGGGGAGCTGTTATGTATGCAGGCACCTGCATAGCAACAGCCACCAGGGGGCGTTGGCCTGAACGGTTTCGGCGGGAAACCCAGTTTCGGCGGGAAACCTAGGGCCAACCCCATTGGCTGTCAGCTTACCTGGTTAGGTATTTAAGGAGGCCAGGTAATCCTCATTCCCCAGTTCGCTACCCCCCTTCCAATAAAGAGCTGAACTCATACTCCGGCTGGCGTCTCTTCCTTGCGTCGGACCCACTACACAATAGGAGCAATGGCACTCTAATCGTGCCAGGTGCTATTCCAGTCTAGTGGATTTTGACTCCCATAATGGTTTACCCTGCTATTTAGAGATTATGAGAATCGGAGTGAAGTTAGAAGGTAGCCCAGACTCGACTGAAGAAAAGGTTGAAATCTGGAAACGGGTTTGTTAACTTGGCATCCCCTCCAGGAAACTGAAGTTGTAATGTGGAAAAGTCTCTGGAGTGGCTTCATGCTTGGTTGTTTGCTTACTTGAATTTATAAACTGCCTTTCTGTTTATTCTCATGTACACGGGGGCTTAGAACAATAAATGCGTGTGTACCACAAGTATAGTTTGATTCAGGAGCGTCCAACCTGGGCAACTTTTAAGACTTGTGGACTTCAACTGCCAGAATTCCCAGCCAGCGTGACTAGCTGGGGAATTCTGGGAAATGAAGTCCACAAGTCTTAAAGTTGCCAAGGTTGGACATCCCAATTTGATTTGTCTAAATACTAATTTATAGATTTTAAAGGTAAAGGTAAAGGTTCCCCCGCACATGCGTGCTAGTCGTTTCCGACTCTAGGGGCCGGTGCTCATCTCCGTTTCAAAGCCAAAGAGCCAGCGCTTGTCCGAGGACATCTCCGTGGTCACGTGGCCAGCATGACTAGACGCCAAAGGCGCACGGAACGCTGTTACCTTCCCACCGTAGTGGTCCCTATTTTTCTACTTGCATTTTTACGTGCTTTCGAACTGCTAGGTTGGCAGAAGCTGGGACGAGTAACAGGCGCTCACTCTGTTACGCGGCACTCGGGATTCGACCCGCCAAACTGCCGACCTTCCGATCGACAAGCTCAGCGTCCTAACCCACTGAGCCACCGCGTCCCTTATGATTTTAGATTTTAGTGTTATCAATATACAGTAAATGCAGCAATCTAGTAACTGAATGCAATCAGTGCTTATTTCTGAAGATTTTACATTCATTTGCCAAAAACATTTGTTAGTTCTGTTCCTTACATAACAGCCAAAAGTATGCCTAATGGCCGTCTCAGGCAAAACTCCCTGTAGACACAGGGACTCCCACATCTCTAGGAATTCAATGGGTAGGGCTGATCAGTCTCCAAATACTAAGTTCAAAATGAGTTCTCATTTTAATTCCCAGTCATGACACAGAAAAATATTAATTGTACCTTGTTCTTTTCCAGTGTTACAGAGATGTCCCTACTTCAAGACAGGAGTTAAAATTTGCAACAGTGCAGAAACCCAAATATAATTTAAGAGTGCCAATTTGCACTGCAGTAAAGCACAATGTACTAAGCCGTTTAGAAACCAGATAAGAAATCTAATCCTTGATGAGTTCATATAACTGAACTCCTTTTTTTTAAGTATGAATTAGACTTCATTTCAGTCTTTTACAGCTATTAGAGATAAAAGAAACAGAGATAAAAATTACTACAACGTTTCCCTTCAACATCCTTTAATTTGTGACTGTTAAATTTCTCAGGTTTGTAATGGTCACAAAAAAGGCCCATCACCTTTTAAGGCAGAAAGGATGTTATTGGTTATATTCGTTGACCTCCCATATAGCACAAACCATTAACTTTATCTGGGCCACAAATTTGTGGGTTATAGGAAAGTCTGTCTTTCAGAAAAAAATGGGACTTGAAAGTTAATTACTTGCATACCTTCATTCCCCTTGGATGATTAGGCTGAGGGATAAGAATCCCTAGTCCAGTGAAAAAGTTGAAGGAATCTGTCTTATCTTTTGTTCAACAGTCAGCATAGCATGATTTTAGATCAGCTCCAGATCAATTATATTTAAGGATGGTGAAAATCCTTACATTCCATTACTTCTTCACCAAGTAAGCATCCTGCTTACTAAAATGCTCATTGAAGCTTTCCTGTGTGGCTCACAAGGCAGAGGACACAATCCTAAAGCATTCACGTTGTGCCAGGGAAATATGTGGGTTACCCAGAATGGTGAAGAACAGGGAGATGGCATCTCCAGTGCCTTTGCCACTCTGGATGATGCTCAGGTACCAGAAGGCAGTATTTTCCTTGGACCCATTCTCACCCAAAGGGTTTCTGTGATTATTATAAATAGTCCAGAGTCCTGGGAGCTTGGTGATAGATAAATATATTTATGCTAACTGAATAACAGAATAACAGAGTTGGTAGCGACTTTTGAGATCTTCCATTCCTGGATATCCAGGTCTTGAGCAATATTGGGCCAGCATTGTGAATTACATCTGGAAAGAAACTGAAAACAAGAGTAACTCTTGAAGTTGAGATGTTACATATGAGTCATTGCCTTATGGGCCCTTTGAAGGTTCTGGATGATCTTCAAAGGCAATTCCACGTGAAGCACATTGCAATAGTGTCCATCAGTGATCATGAGCAGGACCTCTTTCTTAAAGTGTATTCATTTATTAGGATACTTCATAAAAAAGGTAAAGGTAAAGGTTCCCCTGCACATGCGTGCTAGTCGTTTCCAACTCAGGGGCCGGTGCTCATCTCCGTTTCAAAGTCAAAGAGCCAGCTCTATTCCTGTGACTACCACCTGCCTGGCCAGTGCCCTGCTGTGCCATTGGCTTTCCATGCCCAGTGAGGAATGACTGCAAGGGGAACTTGAGAGGAGTGCCATCTTGCTATGGTGGGCCTGACCAGTGCCATTCAGCAGGGCATTGCTACTAGGGAACCAGGAGCAGCAAGCCACACATTCTTCTCCTCCCCTTCCTATTTGCTGCTGATGCCCAAAGAGCGGGAGAGAGGACATTATTTGCATGTGTGAATAGATACATAGGAGAAGGTGATCATCCTGTGTGACTGGACTTGGAAAAAGCTTTTGACAAAATGGCTCATCAAAGGCTCTTTAAGTAAACTTAGAAGTTGTAGAGTAAGAAGACAAGTCCTGTCAGGGAATGTAACTGACGGATGAGCTGGCAGTAGGGTAGGAATAAATGGACCCACAAGAATGAAAAGGAGTGTTTTTATGGTGGTAGTTTTTTGTTTGTTTGTTCTCTTTGTGTAATTGAAACAGAGGCAGCTTCAACTGCAGCTTCATGAAAATGTAAGGAATAGAAAGCAAAGAGACTTTAAAAAGTAAACATGATTTTACCTTCCCTTCCAAGCAAAATGTATTCCCGAGAGGAAATTGATATATATTTTTTAAAAGTGTTCAATATTCTGTACCTGGAATATTTTCCTAACCCACCCTCAAATACATCTTAATCTTGAATACGTAGTTTTGACACCTGATCAGTTGGACTTCAAACCTCTTATGGCATCAGGCACCTATCTCCATTAAAATGACCCAGCTGCACACCACTGAAAATTCCTTATGTATTCACTAGCCTAAAACATTATGAATGCTTTGCTTTATATATTTCCCAAAGAGACATACCACACTGAAAACTGCCCTGCTTTATTCCGTACACCTTGTACATCCATCCTGCTCTTAGATATGCTGTGTTAGACTCTGAGGCGTTTCCTTCCTTCCTATGTGAGTCTACACCAGGGGTGTCAAACTCAATTTCATTGAGGGCCGCATCAGCATTGCGGTTGCCATCAGGGGGCCGGGTGGATATGGCCAGAGTGGGCGTGGCCTACTGGGTGGGCGTGGCTAGAGTGCATATGGCCTACTGGGTGGGCATGGCCAGCTGTACATCGTTCGCATCAAGGGTGCCTATGGGGGCCTGGGCAGGAGTGGGACAGATCTGAGGGTCTCTGGCAGAAGGAGGGTCTCTGGGCCAGGGCCAAGGCAGTGGGGGCCGTTCCCTCACTGTTTCCAGGATGGCTTCGCGGGCCACATGAAACCACTTTGCGGGCCGGATCCAGCCCCCGGGCCTTGTGTTTGACATGTCTGGTCTACACTGTTTGTGAATAAAGATCTTCCCATAAATGCTACATGGGAATTGATAGCTCATGGAGTTAAGTAGCTGGTTGTAGTCATTAAATCCAGACTACATATACATTTAAAACCATTCATCTAATCAATGTGTTTTCAATTGGATGTGAGAATTACATGTTTTCTCTCAGAAATGTCTGAATTTGGATATGTTGGGGGCATATTTGTTGTAATTCAGTAGGCTCTTTTTTATTTTTGAATAGTAGCAAAAGCAAGATGAGATTGAGCTGGAGAATAGCGCAAGCTGAATTTTTAACGTATTCTAATTTATTAGCCTCTATTCAATTAGACACAACTACATTAGGATGGATTTTCTATCTACTTTTGATCTATATGAGCACCATAGGCTGTACTTCTAAGAAACATGCTTTTCCTTATTGCCATCCTATTGACAAAATAACTTACGTACATAATACATTTTCGTAACCCTGTGATCTTTCTTCTTTACTTTTACTTTGTATTTGTTTTATGCTTTATTTAACACACATGCTCTCAAAACCTGAGCTGTAAGACTAGGTTAAACTGCCCCAATTTGCTTGCTGGTAGCCATCTCTCATTGATGGTTTAACTGGCTTTCCTGAATATCATAGAGGGTTGGATTCAGTGGTTGGATTCAGCCAGGTTTATGTTAATGTTATATTACATTAAATCCAATATTATATTAAATCCAATATTAAATTCCCAAAAAATGTGAGAAATGGTAGTTACAGCAAATGTGTCATTTTTAATTTTTAATACTGTAAATATTGATTAAAAATAATCCTGCAGACAGAAACTCTTTGGGGGTCCTCCATAATTTTTAAAAGGGGGAAGGAGTCATGAAAATGTAGGTTTAAGAAATACTGGATTAGACAATATTTTTTGTACATGTTAATGGAGAAAATGAAATTTAAAGGGGAGAGTCAGTGAATCCACAGATATTTAATTCTTTGCATAATTGAGCCCCAAGTAGCATTTGCACATGATGTCCAGTGGGTACAAGAAGACATAAACAACCTTAAACTTTTGATTCTTCTGGCTTTCTCTCCGCCATCATGTTCACAGTTCTGCTAAATTAGGATTTGGATGACATGTTATCTGAAATAATACACACCTTTTAATCAGCTTGTCTGGGTGCGCAGAAAGTTATCTTCCAGACAAAGCGAACACTTAGTCCATTAAATGTAGAGTAAATGAATATGCACTCACCTCTTGTATTGCTTCCCTTATGCTCTCATTTAAAGATTTTCTTGGGATACGATTACCCCCAGATTCAGTCACATGTGTTCCAAAAATACAATAACATTAAATTCTTTTTACAGTGAAAAGCATCATATAGAAACAAGGAATATAACCCAATTCAGTGAACTAAGACATTAACCACCAGCCATGGAAACAGCAGTGATTCCAGACAGATGGCTCTTACCAAAGAAAAGATAATATCTGGCTTTTTCCAATTAAGAGAATTTCTGTAGCCGTAATAAACCAAGCATTGGGGAAAAACCTGAAAGACCAATGGCTGGAACAATAGGAGAGCACAGCAGGAAATCTTAGCCTTTGTCCACCTCTTTCATCCTTACAGCTCCTTGAATGAGAGGCACCCACAAAAATATAGAAACTTAGCGGGAGCTATTTTTTCCCTAAAGGTGAGAAAAACACTCCAAATATGAATTAGCCACTAGCACAGTTTAATTGGCAAATGTGGTTTAACATTAGGTTAAATAATATAGTTCATACCAAACTGTTGAATTTTTGAAAAAAAAAGACACCCCCACATATGAATACCCCGTATATAATTACATAAAAATACTTTATTTCCAATTTGGTGAAAGAACAAAACAAAAATGAAGGTGGAGAAAAAGCAAATGATGTGTGTTATAGAGGAGTGCCACCAGCTGCCTGCAATTAGTGCAGGTTCACATCCCACCAGGCTCAAGGTTGACTCAGCCTTCCATCCTTCCGAGGTAGGTAAAATGAGGACCCAGATTGTTGGGGGCAATTAAGCTGACTTTGTAATAATGCCGCTTGGGGGGGGGGGCGAAAGCCCTAATAAGCAGGCATATACATAGAATGAAGGCTATTGCTAAGCACATTGGTTTGTGCTTCTTAGATTGTAAGCCGCCCTGAGTCTTCGGAGAAGGGCGGGATATAAATGGGATTAAAATAAAAAATAAAAAAATAAAAATTGCATTCTGGGTGTGTGTTTTTTTTTTTGTGTGTGTGTGTCCTTTATAATAAACCTTTTGTGACTGGTCTGTAGAAGAGAGCGGAGTTGCAATGTAATGCATCAAGACATAAAATCATTGGTTATGAGAATAATCCAAGCTTATTTGTATTAGTGGTGATGGAGCCAGATGACTCTTCATTGCTAAGCAAAAATCTAACATAAACATATTCAAATAAGGAAGAAACTTTACTTGGAACAAAGTCAAAGGTGCTTGAAAATACACTTCAAGCCAGCATTCATTGCCCAGGAGAGAAATCATGTTTTGTCTGACACATCAGAAAGAAATAAGCCACAAAACTATTATAAAATTTGTTATTATGAAAGAGCTTTACAAATAGCGTTGCTGCTTATTTCATTTTTGGTCATCAATAAGTGAACTGTCCTAAAGATAATAATGGAAATACAAAAATCTGTTTCTTGAAAAAAAATAACCTCTTTACAAAGTAGGAAAATATAGAACCTGATTGATCAAAAATAGCTGCAAAAGTAGTCGTGGAAGTTGGAAAAAGTTACTCTGTCAGATAATCTGCTTTGAATAAGACTCTGGATTTGGGAGCACAAAGAAAATAAGTAACTAGATAGGTTATGGAAAAGGGCAGAGCTGCCACATTTATTTATTTTATTTATATTCCGCCTTTATTATTTTTACAAATAACTCAGGCTGGCAAACATATCCAATACCCCTTTCCTCCTCCTATTTTCCCCACAACAATAACTTTGGAAGGTGAATTGGGCTAAGAGAAGGTGACTGGCCCAAAGTCACCCAGTTGGTTTCATGGCTAAGGAAGGATTTGAACTCACAGTCTCCTTCTTTCTAGCCTGGTGCCTTAACCACTAGACCAAACTGGCTCTATTAAAGAAGGGCAACATGTTTCTGGCTTCCTTGGTTTCCAACAACATATATTGATTGTATAAAACAATCAAGACAATATTAGTGCAATCCAGTTAACTGAAGAAGATATTGGCCAGTATATTATATATCCTTTCAGTGAGCTGTCTTGTGCATGAAAGAGTTGTTTTTTTCCTCCATTGTTTTTCTACTGCTTCATAACTACAGGCATCAGTTGAAAGCAAACAATAAATTGGAATGTATTTCTGAAAAACGATAGCTGTATTTATATTTTAGGAGCAAGTGAGAGAAACAAATCCCTGCCCAGGACCCCCAGAGAACGGCTGCTAAGGGCAAAGGAAAGCTCCATCGGGAGACAATGCAGAACCTAATAATAATACTCTATCTCAGAAACCATTGGTTCAATAACAATTGTACTGTTTAGTTATTCGTATTACTTTTGCATAGACTTGTGATTGCAAGCCACATTGTGGTTCGGATGTTCCCCAAAGTAATACAGCTGTAGCCAGACCTGTTCCAATAAATAAACTGAGACAGGAACTATGTAAGCATGTGTTACATACTTTAGCTTTGTTTTCATTGCTTTTTATGGTTTTTGATAAACTATCCACCAGATCATTTCTGAGGAACCCAGCCCCCTGGACAGAGGAAGTTATGCTTTCACATAGTGAAGTTCATAAATATTACAAGCTCCTTGTATTCTTTCGGCCACGATTGCCTCTCCGTTAGGACCAGCACAAGAACAGACAAATAGTTTCTTGGCAAAATGCTCAGCCCTGGAAAAAAAATTGTTTTTTTTTTTTAAAAAAATGCTGTTCAAGAGAATGGTGAAGCATTAGTCACCCAAAGTTTGGAATTGTTTTGACGACACCTGACAAATAATCACGGGCATGAACATCTACGGTATTAAGGTCTAAATTGAATAGGCTCCTGAGAAACCTGCATCTATTCCAAATGATAATGAATGCTTAAAGCCATGTGAGGAATAAAGAACAGGCAACCCAGCCAGTGCCTGTAGACAGTCATCAATGAGCCTTTTCTGTCTTGGACATACGTAAGTGGATTCAACAGTCTTGCTGAAAAGACAAAAGACAGAATCAAAGCTTCTAGTAGACCACATGTGGCTACCGTTGGCGGCTATATTTTTGGTGTCTGGCAAAAATGCTACTTCTTTTCTGACAGTTTTATAATTCTGAACTCAGTTTGATGTTAAGCGACACCCCGTTGTTGCATTAGTGAAGAGTGAATATTTTCATAAATAGTGAAAAATATTTTATATTGATCTGCATTTGTTGGTTTGTCTCATTTTTTTTAATGTTTTTTAAAAAAACTTTTCATGTTCTAACCAACTTTATAACCTGACCCGGAAACTTTTAACTTAGTCGCTGGACTGGAAGTAAAATAGCAAAAATAATTAACACCTTGTGGATTAAGAAAGAGCTCTGAACAATTTCTGTCTCCCATGTCATGTTTTTGCTGTTTTGAAGAAGACCAGATCCAGGGATTAAAGCAACTGGAGAGCCACAATAAGCCTGCTCAGAATTGGAGATACTGAACCACCAAGAAAATATTTCAAACTCCTCACACGGGAAAGATTCCTCCAAAATTACACTGTCTTTTTTCCTGGCATCTTTGACTATTAACAAGCATTCATATCTCTTGCCACATGAATTCTCCCTGGCTCCAGGACAGCAATATTCAGAAAGTGTCTTCTACAATATAGGATGCACTTCATGCAATCTGTCACGCTGAGAGCCATTTCATCCTTCCATAAATCTGGTTTTAATTATTCCGAATGGCTTTGAGAACCATTATGGTTACGAAGCAATATACCAATGTTCTAAAATAGAGATGGGAAGAGTGGTTTGGCTGAAGGAATTACACAAGAGGAGACACAATGCAGCTGTGGAGAAAGTAAAAAAAAGGTGGGGGGGGATTTGAAAGAAGAAATTATCGCAACAGGAAATGATCAGTGAAGAAATGAAGACCTGGGAATCTCAAAGGAGAAAAAAATGAATTAAAATAAAATAAAGCATGACTCGACAGGGAAACAAATGGAGGGGAAAAGAACAGACAAATGAAAAGGAGTGAAGAGAAGGGTGTATTTTGACAACCACCCCAAATTTCCCCTCTCTGTTCTCTACATGACATGTTCTCTACTGTATGTCTAGCGAGCTGGCATCTGAATGTCCTTTAGCACCACATCTGAAGCAGCCATTACTTGAGGCAGTCTGGAACAAGTGGAAGAGCACAATGTGGAGGTTATGAGTCATAAAAAGGTAAAGGTAAAGGTTCCCCCGCACATGCGTGCTAGTCGTTTCCGACTCTAGGGGCCGGTGCTCATCTCCGTTTCAAAGCCGAAGAGCCAGCGCTTGTCCGAGGACGTCTCCGTGGTCATGTGGCCGGCATGACTAGACGCCAAAGGCGCACGGAACGCTGTTACCTTCCCACCGTAGTGGTCCCTATTTTTCTACTTGCATTTTTACGTGCTTTCGAACTGCTAGGTGGGCAGAAGCTGGGACGAGTAACAGGCGCTCACTCTGCTACGCGGCACTCGGGATTATCACTGCCTTCCTCTCCTGCTCACCAGAGTAAACACTTCACTTTTTTTTTATGAGGGAACTGGTCCTGATCAAAATTCCAAAACAAAGGTGAAATCTTATACCACAGTGCATCTTTTAGCTGGAAATTGTTTCACACATTAGCTTTGTTGTACTGCAGAAGACTTTGTTTTTTTCCCCCCAAGGTTCTCATACTATTTTGAGAGATGACCTGTGGGTGATTCCCTGCTGCCTCTTTGGCTGCTTGTCTTCCATATGGGTTTCTCTGTTCCTTAATCCAATTTCAGAAATTCCACTTCTGAAACATCCTTGGTCTTAGTTCAGACCTGAGTAGTCATTCCCCTACTTCTGACAGGAAAGGCAACCCTTGTTGGCTGGCTCTACTATGGATGAGTGCGTCAGTAACTGCCTTTTCCTTTTAGGGATTGTTCCCTCCTAGCTAGTTTTCTTTTCCAGTAGTTTGCATACATGAATATTTTGATATCCTTTCCCACATTTATACTAACCTAGAATCTTTCTTTTCTACTTCTCTTCTTTATAGTGCCACTATAAAGCTCCGGATGGCGCCCGATCTTCGCTCCTTCCGTCGCGATCTAAAGACATTCTTATTTGAACAAGCCGGCCTGGCCTGATGGGGGATTGGTAGGGTTTTTTATTGTTATTTTAATATTTGTATTTACTGTTTTTAGTGGGCATATATTTAATTCTTTTTTAACTTTTGTAACTTTGTATTTTTTATTCTTGCCCTGTTCACCACCCTGAGTCCTTCGGGAGAAGGGCGGTATATAAATAAAATTATTATTATTATTATTATTATTATTATTATTATTATTATTATTATTATTATTATTATTATTATTATTATTATTATAGCTCTGATGCTGCAAGAATTGGTTTTTTGCTCCTATTTTCCTTAGCAGGTCCAAGGAAACTTGGAAGCAAGGAAGAACGGAGAGTTCAATTTCATAGAAACAAATAAAGCTTAAAATGGGGTGGAAGGGAACCTTTGCAGTACTGTGGGCAGGGGAAGGGAGAGCAAAGGGCTATGCCTCACCCTGCCTGGGCAGAAGCCCAAAGGATGCCCACTGGGAGAAGTAAGGGTTGACTAGAAAATGAGCTTCTAGGCTTGTGCATAGTCCACCAGCTTAACAGGGCAATTTGCATCTGCTGATCTTCAGAGAACAGAGCAGAATGAAAGAGCTGCATAGGCCAGTGAACAGCTGCTGGCGGGAAGAGATTGTGCCAAGCACTGCCATTACATCAGGAGGAAATACTGGAGACTATCTGAAGGGAGGAAATGTTTGAATCTAAGGAAATCATAGGTATGGGGGTCTGAGAATCAAGGGATACCCCATGTAATCTGTTCCTGCATTTAGAAAATGGTGACTGGCCCATGTTGGCAAAAGGCCAAGTAGGAAGTGCAAATCTGCCTTGTGTGGAGCTCAAAAGGACAAAAGAAATGGACATTGCAAATTCTTATTTGACGTTATGAGAATGGAAGGAAATCCATTTCATGACACTTACACACTTATCTAAACAATCTATTTCTCTTTCTGCTCTTGAATGAGAATTCTATAATTAGGAATCTTCACTGGAGACCTACTTCAAATTTGTTTTACATATTAATCTACCTTATATGCCTACTGCCCCACTCCATTTTTAAAGTGAGGTGAATTGAGATACCCCCTCCCTCCAATTATATGATATAAGCATATATTTCAGACTAAATGAATAATCTGTTGGTAACGTACATTAATGTAAATTCTTCTTTTTCTTTTTTTTTGCCAATAACATGAAATAGCATAAACATCTGGATAACCTCCCTTTTTCAGAATTCTTCTCAGATACATATTATATGATGTTTCCATCTCCTCACCATTGCATGTCCATTGCAGAAGAGAGGATTGTGTCTTCATTTTTAGATTACCCACCTACATGGAGGAAATTGTCAAGCAAATCTGAGGAACAAGTTTACTATGAATAAGACATTTTGATTCATAAATGATAATAATCAGTTCTTGTATCACTATCTGTATACATTAAAATACACTGTGTGCAAATATAATTGCAAAAACTGTAATATCTGCTGTCAGATAAGGAACTCTTAAGAGTTAATCCACTGCCATCTGTTATTATTTTCTAGCCTGCTTAGTTGAGCACTACAAATATGAACTTGGCAGATGTTAGTAAAGGTTGGACTGTATTCAAGCTAGAATGGCTGCAGAGGATCAAAGCTTAGAAATTTTGGCTCAGATCTGCAAGACTTTGTATGTGGAGACAGGGCAAAAGAACTTGGATGTAACTCTTGATGGACACAGCTCAGTTAAAATTGATGATCTGAAAAATAAACTCAGATTGAGATATACAATGTTAGTGAAAGGATATGAAAATATAGTAACTGTAGAGGCCAGGATTTATTCCAGGATTACAGAATTTATAATGTCTCGTCAAATAGTTTTATAATGACAAAGATTAGAAATAAGAGACAAATATCCTTGTTTGTGAAAGTTTGCCTTCCACATTTCGAGACTTAGGGTAATTTATTTGGGCCAAAAGTTATGTATAACAATATAGTCTTGAATCTCAGTAACAATCATTCCACAGCTATTACCCTATCCTTTGAAAAATGCAGATGTTAAGATTGCCTGAAGATATAAAGCCACACTGGGAAATTTCAGAGAGCCTTTGCTTCAATTTCATTTTCTCCAATAATGAGCTTAATGACATTCATAGGAGTAAGAAACAGCTAATGCACACTACAGATTACTTTTATTTTTTTATTTTTTTTTTTAAAAAAACCTGCAATTTTTCTGCTGGGTTATTAACTAAACGTAAATTCTTAATAGCTTTGAGAAAAGATATGCTAGATTTTATATATCTGGACCTGTTTTATACAAGTGGGCATTTTTCATGCTGGTGTAAAATACATATCAGTGGAGCAGTGAATGAAGGATATTGTTTTCTAAGCAGAATATGTAAGGTAGAATCTATGTAAGAAAGATCAGGTATCTGCTTTAATATACACATACAGTAAGCTCTGCGTAGAGTGTGCCCCTCTTCATTTACAAAGTCTTGAATCAATTTTGTGGGTTAAAAGCGAAGAACATAGCCTGTTTCTAGGTAATTCTTACAGCATACGGCCTAAACTGTTTGCTTTTTCTCATGCGAATTCCACCTAAAAGGCTTTAATGGTCATAAAATCCATTTGGCTGCTAGACTGTCTTTAGAAGACGGAATTAGAAAAATCTAATTGAAACATTCTGGAATAACAACCAGTTGAACTCTGAACTCTTCCCTCTCCTCCAAACAGGGGTTCCATGAATACTGCCAATGGTGGGTCTGTAAATCCGGCCAAAATAGCCAGCTGTCAGACATTTATCACATCTAGGAACCAAAACACATCTAAATCAGCCCTGTCTCTCCTGAGTTTTACAAATGACTGATGAAAGACAAAAGCAAATGTAACTAAAAAACATTTTTAACAAACTTTTTCAATTAAAAAAAAAGGAGCTAGTAAATAAAAATGTACATGAAGCAGGAATTAATTTATTATGAATGTTCTCCTGTTTCTGGTACTGGCTGTTAGGTCTGGCCTCACAGTGTGAAAAAGACAATATATATTTCAAAAAACAAGAAACAGTAACTGAATAAATAATAGCAGCAAACAAAAGGTACTATAGAGGTTTGCAACAATCAAACCTAACAATTCCAACGTTCCCTCTTCTCTTCTGCCTTGTTCTTCCCTTGCGGAAGCCTTCTTTCTTCCTGGATTTTTTTTTAAAAATCAGAAGAGCTGGATTGGATGGTCACAGAGAGAGTAAAAGAATCTCCATCTGGGAAAACTGCTGATTCAAAGAAAGGCCGATTCCCACAGTGCCATAAAGGCTGTCTGCTCTCCCCCACCTTTTTGCAGATGTAGCTGTCTAGAGCAAGGAGTTTCAAATTTTTTTAGGCCACAGAAATGGTTAGTTTTTCTTTCTTTTTTTTAAAGCATTCCCAGAATCCTTGCTAATTGCTTCTCCGAGTGGTAAGTTGCCATGAGCACAAACATCTCTCTGTGTGTGTGGATGTCTGAACGTCTCACCTGAAGCTTAGAAAGATTGTCCCTGACTGGGTCTGTGTGAACTCTCTCTCTTCTCCTCTCCTCTCCTCCCCTCCCCTCCCATTTAATTTCTTATGGAACCTCATCAAGATCTCACAGAAATCATAGGTTCCATAGAAGACCGTTTCAAAAATCCTGATTTAAGGGACCTTGGTATTATGGCAGGCTTATAAAATCCCATGAACCCTGTCTATCTTTGACAACTCTTTGTGGCTTGTAGACATCTCAGAAGGCTTTTCCCCCCCCCAAAAAAAAGCTTGTCATTTTTGGATTTAGTTATTGTCAAAGAGAAGGTGAAACACTTTTTTTGCTCTGTTTTTAATCTGAGCCGGAGAAGCTCATCCCTCCTTGGCACAAGTTTTGATCAGTTCTTACGTGATTGCAAAGTGGTGCTTCCTTGGTCTTCTTCCTTTTTCTCATGCTACACTTGCCACAGGCCTTATCGGTCATTGTATGGCTGTATATTTGCCTTGAGTATTGCCCAAAGTTCCTGAGGCTTAGCCCACTTTTTTACTATCAAGGTCTGTGAAGCTATTGATAAACACATGAATTGTAAAGATAGATGCTTTTATACAGTAAATACAGCTGATGCTGAGTAGGGAGGATCTAGGACTATGCTGCTCTGAATCAGATCAATTTTTCAAATAAAAGTATAGTATTTCTTTTACATATGTCATTTGGGTTCTTGTTTATAATAAAAGGTAGACTGCCAAAGTCACATTGTGAAAGCCTATAAATACATTATTGATAGACAGCCTGGCACTTCAAAACACACACATTTTCATTTTGGGAAGTTTTGAATATTTTAAATGTTTATATTTTTGTTGTCGTAGTCCCTCAAGCCAAATTACTTGAAAATATTTACTTTTACTGCTGGTGATACTGGGGAGAAAAAGGGATCTATGAACTGACCTTTAATATTTTATTGTGTCTGATCAGGGATTTCATCCTAGTCTAATTGCTAGTGGAAAATACCTGACAAATTATATGATCAACCAAAGATGTCCATATTGTCTTTAGTACTAACAGTGCATCAGTAAGATCTCAGAATTTGCTGATACTGATTTTCTTATCTGGAAACCATGGATTTTCAAGGCTCACATATGCAAACGGATCAGGAAACAGTTTAAGGAATGATAACTGGGATATAGTTGCACATTTAAAACCAGCTTTAGAATTTTAAAGGAGGAATTGGCTCAGAAATTTGACAGGATACAGTATTAGACAAAAATGGAAGGTAATGCCGGAAAATCAAGCGCTGGATAGGGAATAAATTCTGAGCTTATAATTGGACAAAATAGTTTTATTTATTAATATTTATTTTTAAAATTTATAGCAGATGTACTGGATAATAAATTATAAAAATTTCAAACACTCCACATACACATTTAGAGAGGGACCATATATTTTACTCTTAAAGTTCTTGAGTGTGACATTAGGAAATATTATCAAGTGTGGGATGAAATGACTAGTTTGTACAGTATTGATTTAGTTACACTTAATCATGAACTATGCCAGAAGTAACTTGGCAGGTTTACTCAAATAAAAATAATGTGTCAAAATGTATGAAATAGAAATAAGTTTATTATATTTGGGTGCAAGAAAATTAGGGACGAATTTTTTCCTCCTCCCCCCCCCATTTAAATATTATTAATTTCAAGGTCATTTATAAAGTAGTTTGAACCATTTGATAATCCTTCGAAAGGAATTGAAAGAAATTTTCATCCACCCAAAACAGAGTGAGATCCTTAATTGCTTAGAGATAAACAATGGCTTGGATGTTATAGGAAAAGGAAGAAAGCAATACAGATATTGTGATCTGTTTTTGTGATCTAAGCCGGGATGATTTATGCACAGTCACTCGCGCGCTCGTGACCTCTCATCTAGACTACTGCAACGCTCTCTACATGGGGCTTCCCTTGAGGACCACCCGGAGGCTCCAACTGGTACAGAATGCAGCCGCGAGAGTTGTGTTGGGAGTCTCCCGATACTCCCATGTCACACCTCTGCTCCGTGAGCTGCATTGGTTGCCAGTTGTCTTCCGGGTGAGATTCAAGGTACTAGTAATGGTGTTTAAAGCCCTACATGGCAGGGGTCCGGAGTACCTTAGGGAACACCTGCTGCCGGCGTCTACTTCCCTCCGCCCTGTGCGTTCCCACAGAGAGGGCCTCCTCAGGGTGCCACCGGTCAGAGAATGTCGACTGGTGGCCCCCAGGGGGAGATCCTTCTCTGTGGGCGCCCCGGAGCTATGGAACCAGTTACCGGTTGAGCTCCGGACGGCGCCCGATCTTCGCTCCTTTCGCCGCGATCTAAAAACATACTTGTTCGAGCAAGCCGGCCTGGCCTGAGGGGGGATTGGTGGGGTTTTTATTGTCAATTTATTGGGGTTTTTATTATGTATTAACTGTATTTTTAATGGGCATGTATTTAATTACTTTTTAACTTTTGTAATTCTGTGTTTTATTCTTGCCCTGTACACCGCCCTGAGTCCTTCGGGAGAAGGGCGGTATAGAAATATTAATAAATTAAATTAAATTAAATTTTTATAACTATTCCTAAAACTATTAAAACCACACTGATGGTACTGCAATATACCTGGCGTGACAGGTTAAAATGGTTCAATTGCATATACTGGACTCTCACAATTTTAAATGTTTTTAACTGCTGCCACAAATGCCAAGGTTTTTCTTCTTCCCTCATTTCAAGTTCCTTTAAAACATATTTTAAGGGTTAAGAAAAGATGTGTGAAAATAAAATAAAATAAGCTTAGTCTTTTGGAAAAAGAAAAGCTTGATTTATGTACGTTTGGCACACTGCTGAAGCAAGGTTTAGCATTTATGATTTTCTTCCCTGGCTGTTTCCTTGTACATGTAGCCCCCACTTTAGAAGAAAGCTGGTGATGATGTGAGTGGTGATGGAGAAAGGGCAGCTGCTAGTAAACTGAACAGGTGAAACAGGGCAAACTCACATGTTGTCTGATTGGGCGCATGACAGGCATAGAATTGAGTAGACTTACTCTGCTCATGCATGACAAATGGTACATAAATGGATAAGCCATAACTTGTATTCTAACTTCGATTTCTTCTAGGTTTTTTTTTGCTTTCCCTTTTAGGGTGGCCTGGTATGCAGTGGAAGCATGTTAGAAGTAATGCCTTGAAGAATCTATAATATGTAATATAATGTAATGTAATAACATAATCAGCATAACTTGCATGCCACCCAACTCTCAACGACTGGGTGGCTTGCAACAATGAAAGAATTTACAATAAAAGCAACAACTCACAAAAGACAGCAAGCATGACAGACCCGATGGAATGAAGCCACATCTTTACTCCTATGAATATCAGCAGAGTGGGGACTTTGGTATTTTTGTTTTGTTTTAAGTTGGGGTATATCCAATATGCCACATGAGTCTGGATAGTGAAGTTATTACGGTATATGGTGAGCAGGCATCTCTCCATCTTCCTGCCTGAATCTTCTTCATTGCAGCATGAAAGCCATGACTCCGTTTTGCTCTATTGTGCCATAAAAACGTTTCTTGCTCCTAAAATGGTCTTCTGCTCTGGGCAGTACAACTGAAAACAGCATTCTCCTTTTTTTAACAAAAAAAATGGCTTGGACTTCCATCGTTTTAGATTCCTCTAAATATTTGCAGCTCTGAATAAATATTTATAGCTCTGAAATATATGTGTTGCATTGCTTCCCTGACAAGCTTATGCAAAGGTATGTTGTACATTCTAGGAATTACACCAAAAAGGGGCTTTTTGGTGCTCAACATGAGCATCTAATATAAATGCAGGATAGTTAGAAACCAGTAATTGTGAAACATACTGTATTTGTTTTAACTCTAAAATGTGAAAAGTTTTGATTCTGGTATAGATAATGAGTTACCTTTAACAAGTGCAGAATTTCTTGTTAAGTTCAAGAAACAGAATAAGTTTGTTGAATCAATTTATGGGCATAATAAAACAAGGCCTATTACTTTTGGCAGGCAAAATAGACAAGGTGAAACGTAGTGTTGTAAAGTTGTTATGACAAAAAAAGTACCTGACAAAATCAAGTAGAAATACTGCATGTATTTTTGAAACAGCATTTTGGACATTATGGTCGAAAATTAACAGTAGTAGGCTATCATTTATCTTTGCTCTACAGAGATATTCCAGGGTTCACTCCAAGCCAGAAATCTCTCCTGTTAAATCATTAGAAGCTACAAGTTTTGGTTTTTTTGTTATAAGTGTTTCCTAATGTCTGCTTTATGTCTATTGTTGGCTTCACAAAGCTGCTAGTGTTAACAGCTGGAGTATCCTCCCTAGATTTTCCCTGATCTATTCTGCTTCTAAATTAAAAACAAATTTAGAAGATGTGTTGTCTACTGACAGTCTGTTAGTGTTAGGGAGGCAATTGGCAACCTCTCCAGCTGCTCCTGGCCATTATAATTTTAGAATTTGGTGCAAAGGGAAAGGAGAGAGGAAGGGAGCAATCAGAATTGACCAAATATGGTTCCCTTTGTGTGCTGGATGGCTTGGCTAGCTGCATGTATTTTGTACATAGCCAACTCTTTGATGCACATGGCATGGAAAGAGTCACCAAAGGAATCCCAAAGGTTGTATCAGAATCAAGAGCAATAATGGGCAATAAACAGAAAGCTGCAACCAAGTGGGCTTGTCATACACCTTTCATCCATCTTCTTACAGAAAACTGAGAAGAAGAAAAACAAACCCTTTTGGTTAGCTGGAGTTTGTTCTGTTCCAGCCTATGACCAGCCCTGTTTGAATGTCAGGGACAACCCCTTTTTATAGTCAACAGGCTGGAAAAAACCCAACCAAATTCAGCGTCCCACTGAAACCAAGTCTTCTGCAGCAGCTGAGTGAGGGAGCTGTCAGGGTAGCAAACCCAGGGATGAAAGCTCGATAATAGTTGGCAAACCCAAGAAGTCGCCGAACATCCTTCACACGACGTGGGGGTTGCCAACTCTGCAAAGACTCAACCTTACTCGGCTCCATGGCGATGCCCTCAGGATAAATGCGGTGACCCAGAAAATCGATGGTCACCCAGTAGAACTGGCACTTCTCCAATTTGGCATACAGCCGATGTTCTCAGAGTTGCTGCAGGACCAGTTGATGGTGCACCTCTCACGACGGGGAGTAGATCAGGATGTCATCCAAGTAGATTACGACAAACTGATCTAACAAATCTCGGAAAATATTGTTCATGAAATGCTGGAACACAGCAGGGGCATTGGTCAGGCCAAATGGCATCACTGTGTATTCAAAGTGTCCGTATCGAGTACCAAATGCCGTCTTCCACTCATCACCCAACTGAACTCTGACAAGGTTGTAAGCTCCATGCAAGTCCAGTTTCATGAAGATCTTTGCCTCCCGGAGTCAGTTCAAGAGTTCGGGGATAAGGGGCAGTGGGTAACGATTGCACATCGTGATGGCGTTTAATTTTCTAAAATTACAGCAAACCAGCAATTTGCAGGACTTCTTTTTGACAAAGAGCACGGGTGCAGACACTGGCGAGGACGAGGGCCGGATGAAACCCGAGCCAAATTCTTATCCAGAAAGTCCCACAATGCAGCCAACTCGGGGTCCGACATGGAGTACAAACGCCCCACTGGGAGGGGCACATCAGGGACTAAATCAATGGGGCAGTCATAGGGCCTGTGCGGGGGTAATTGAGCCGCCTCCGTCTCGCTGAACACATCAGCAAATTCAGTCAGTTTGGAAGGCAAGGAAACCCCTTGGGAACCCTCCACCTGGCCGGCACAGATATGGCGGGTGTGGTCCACGCACTGTAAGCTTGGGAAGGTGACCAAGTTCTGTGACCAATAGATCTGTGGGTCATGCACCCGGAGCCACACCAGTCCCAAAACCACGGTGAAATGCAGATCTCAGGTGATATAGAACTGTATGGCCTCCTCATGGGAACTGATGGCCATACATAACGGTTGTGTGGTGGCCTTAATCAGCCCAGACAGGAGCACTCGACCATCGATAGTCTCCACTAACATGGACGGTTCCACCGGGCACTGGGGAACAGCCCATTTGGCCACAAATGCTGAGTCCATAAAATTTGTGGTGGCCCCAGAGTCAATTAAGGCATGAACTGGAATCCCCTTTGGCTTTCCGGGGAGGATCAGACATCCCTCCGATATCAGATGCCGTGGAGGTCCACAAGCAGCATTGGAAAGACGTCGCTCAGTGTTGTGGGATGCCCAACCTAACACACTTTTTAGATTGAGCTCGGGGCGTTTCCCGACAGAGGAGTACGGGGCTTTCTCGGGGCAGACTCGGTCACTGATGCCCATCATCGCTTCTTTGGGCAGAAGGCAGCCAAATGCCCAGGGTCCCCACAGTAAAAACACAACCACCCTGAACGTCGCCTGTTCATTTCTGCAACCAATAGATGAGGCCTGGCAACACCTAGCTCCATTGGCTCCTCCCTCTGAACCGGGGTCTCACACACAACAGGGGCCGCAGTGGTCTCTGGGATGGCACGGCGACTCCTTCGCTGCTGCAGCCAAGCGTCGATCCGCAGACAAAGATGGATCAGCCCATTGAGGTCTGAGGGAATATCAACACAGGCCAGCTCATCCAACATCTCCTCCGACAATCCATCCTGGAAAGCGTCCATGAGCGCAGCCTCATTCCAGGCTGAATCCTGGCTAAGCAGCCGAAAATTGCTGATATAGCCCTTGCCTCAGAGCTTTCAGGCGTCGGGTAGCAGTCTGCATCTTTATGGGGTCCTCATACATCAGACACGTATGATTACAAAACCCCACAAAGTTGTCCAACAATGGACTAGGTTGGGCCAGCAGAGGTGTGCCCCAATGAGCTGCATCACCAGAGAGAAGGCTTAACACAAACCCCACCTTATCCCGGTCAGTGGGGAAATCAGCTGCTCTCACGCTGATAAATAGCTGGCATTGTCCCAGGAAAGCAGGAAACATATCTGGATTGCCATTAAATTTATCCAGCATCGCAACTTGGCATTTTCTCCTGGGTGGTGGTGATGGTGGTGGTGGTGGTGGTGCAGCATGGACCTGTGCTTGTAATTGAGCCACCTGAGGTGCCAACAAAGTGAGTTGCTAGGTGAGCTGGGCATTCTCAGCACGTAGCTGCTCCATAATAATAAGGGGTGGGAGGCTGAAGGCAAACTGTTCTGTTCCAGCCTACAACCAGCCCTGTTTGAATGTCAGGGACAACCCCTTTTTATAGTCAACAGGCTGGAAAAAACCCAGCCAAATTTACTGACAAAGAAATCAAAAGTTCAAACAAGAGTTAAACCAAAAGTTCAGACAAGAGTTAAACAGGAATTAACAGACCAGGACTTTAGCAGAAGATCTTCAAACAGTTGCCTTCAGCAACCAGCACCTCCCACACCTTCCCCTTTTATCAGCAGTCCCAAGGCGTGGCTTTTCATTGCCTTCTCCAGAGTTGCCTCATTGCCTTCCTCTGTTCTGCTCTGCTAGATTGCCTCCTGCTCCTAGTGTCCCTGAACAGAGCCAGCTGTGGATCGTCTTCTTCCAATACCTCGTGCTCACATGGCTGAGTCTGATGAGGAAAAAGATGGGAGGGGCCAGGCTGAGAGTCCTGCAGTGCATCAGAACCTCCCTCTGACACCAAAGGCTCTCCAAACTGCTCCTCCTCCTCCTCTTCAGAATCATCAGACCCATCTGCTGGAACCACAGGCTGACGCTGAATCACAACAGAGCCTGGTTCCATATCACACTTGGAATATCGCATGCAGGTTTGACCGCCACAATATAAAAAAGATGTTGAGACTCTAGAAAGAGTGCAGAGAAGAACAACAAAGATGATTAGGGGACTGAAGGCTAAAACATATAAGGAACAGTTTATGGAATTGGGTACGTCTAGTTTAATGAAGAGAAGGACGAGGGGGGACATGATAGCAGTGTTCCAGTATCTCAGGGGCTGCCATAAAGAAG
Source organism: Vipera berus (assembly GCF_964194415.1). Taxonomy (NCBI): domain Eukaryota; kingdom Metazoa; phylum Chordata; class Lepidosauria; order Squamata; family Viperidae; genus Vipera; species Vipera berus. The sequence continues at coordinate 162,222,580 of NC_138202.1, read as the reverse complement.
AGGGAGTCAAGCTATTCCCCAAAGCACCTAAAGGCAGAACAAGAAGCAATGGATGGAAACTAATCAAGGAGAGAACCAACCTACAACTAAGGAGAAATTCTCTGACAGTGAGAATAATTAATCCAGATACAGTCAGCTTTGCTAGGTAGTCCAGGCAAGAAGAAACTGCCCAGAGCCCCTCCTTCAAGGAGAAAGGCAGTCTAGAAATATGAAATAGAAATACATACATACATACATACATACATACATACATACATACATACCATTACATATATACACAAGCAAGCAAGCAAGCACACCCAGAAGTATTACTACTTTCAAATTAACAGAATCTTGGAAGGCTGAAAATACATTTCTCCCTGATTGCCTTTGCAGTCCCAGCAACTAGGAACTGAATTGTTTGCCACACTCCATTCCTATGGGCTCAGCAAAATGTAGCTCCCTATTAGAGATCTGGAGAGGATTTGGACATTATCACATATAGCTTCACAACTGCTGGCTAAAAATACTTTCCAATGAAGATCAACTTGTATCTTCCTTGAAAGTAGGAATCGCTCCATGCTTCTATTATTTCTGGAAACAAGGAATAGTTATTTTGGGCATTCACATGTTTGTTTTGGTTAGAACAGAAACCTGTGGGAGCAAGATCAGCTAGCTCATTTATCTCCTTATGTCTCTTTTTTGCCTCCTAGTCCTCTGTGGGCAGACTTTTCTTGCACAAGAATGGATCTGAAGTAATTGTTTGAAAAGGACTTCTAAGAGTTAACCAAAGTTCCATGGGGGTCTTGGTCTGCAGGTTGCTCATCCCTGCTCTAAAGAAAGTAAAATGTGTGGTGTTGTGTAATTTGTCAGTGTTCCTAATTGTCTGGTGCTTCTAGTCATGGAGAAACACCACTAAATTTTGGCTTAACTTTCAAGGTTTGGTGAGCCAAGTTTTGTGAAGCCACAAAAATGTTAACAAACGTGGTGGCGATGTTTCATGCAGCTAGAAGATTTGGCAAGCAATTTAATTTCACTTTCCAGACTGCTGTAAAATGAAATAAGGAGTCTGAGAGAAGACACATGCTGAAGGGACTAATCTGAAAGCTATGTTGCCAAATGACTTCCATTGAGTTCACTGGGGCCAGCCAAATATAAATGGATTGAGTTTTGGAATTTAAATCAATGGGATTGATTAAGTTTAATTTTATAATATGCTGGTTAAATTTCTGGAACATGTGTGGTGAAAAATGGATTCTCTTATGCTTTCATCAGTTTTAGTAAATGTGGTATTTTAATCAGTCAGCTAGGAATGGAATTATATCTCCATCTGTTGTCATTATTTTTTGAAAATTGACAGGAATATCCTTTATCTCTTCTTTTATTTAATTCGATGTTGGAAGTATTAGCCTATTTTATTAGCGATGGAAAGATATTTTGGGTATTAAAATGGCTGTATAACAAATTATTATAAGCAGATAAAATTTTGGATCTCGGTAATTATCAAAATTCTGTGCAATAATATATGAACATTACAGAACTGTCTGATAATATTTCAACTTATTCAATTACGGTAACTGGAATGAGTCCAATATAGTTTTAATTGGACCTAATGTATGTATGAAATTTTATTAAAACTGGGTTTGCTTTTTGTTTTGTTTGCTGTTGGGGTTCTTTATATGGCTTGAGATAATTATTCTTGGGTAAATTAATTCATGTGGATGGAATTATTTTAAGCTGTTTAACTCAGATTAATGTTAATATAAACAGACTGAAAATGTAACAATAGGTATTATGGGAAATACTACGTATTGTTAAAGAGGGATTATCTTAAAGGATTGATAAAATATTGAGTAAATTTTGGGGGTTGCTTGTAGATCCATATGTTTTTAAAAAAATTAAAATATAGTTCCACTTAAAGATAGGGACTTTAGTTTTTCTGATTTTCAAAATGTATATTTTGACTTTGTTATTCTGGAAATCCAAATGGTTTCTCTCAATCATTATGACCATAACTAGAAATGTACAAATAATTTAGGGATTCAGAAGTTTCATCAAATGAAACTTGTAAGGTCAAAGGTTATTTTAGTTGAATTTAGTAGAATTCATTTAGTAGTTCTAACCAAATTCTTACTACAAAATATCAAGATCCATAGCAACCACAAACTGCTTCTGATCAGGCACTTAATGTCTTGTAAAAAAAACCCTACAAAAATAAAGTTTTAACATGGTTTTACCTGTCACCATCTTAAAAATTGTTTTTGTGGAGTACTGCAAAACAGATAGAATGCTTGTTCATACAAACAATTAATACTCTGGAATAGTCCTATCTTGAAAATTCATATAGGCTTTTTCTAGGGGGAGAAGTATTTGTGTAGAAAGTGGGAATAATACTCTCTGTTTATTGTCACGCATTTGTCTGTCAAAGAATTTGATGCATTGCAAGAAGAATTTGGGTTGTCTAAAACTGCTGAATGGAATCATATCTGTCTAAAGCATCTTTGATTTCACAATCTTGGACCAGATGAATTAATGGCTTCTGAAACCCATAAATTATTTGCATTATTAGAAAATGTTTTGAAAATTCTAAACTTAGAAAAATGTGTTTCTACAGGTGAAATATATTAGTAAGATACATACAGAGGTTTGCAAGAACGTTAAAATTAAAAAAATCAGAATACCCTTCCTTTTAAAATCAGTGGTCCTTTTAAATGTAAAATGTGTTTCTTATTATTATCTTCATATTAATTCATCAAAAGGTTCATCTTCATTCAGGGGATGTTTAGGAAGTCTTGGATTAGCGCTTACTTTTATGCTAATGTGAGCAATCTTTGACACAAATGTCTGTTCTACTGTTGTTTCATTTGATTGAATATTCATAGTAGTGTGACAATAACAGTACATATTTTGGAAAGAGATTTAAAGATATTGATGTATTGCTAAATTATAAATGGCGAATTGGAATGTATTTATTTGAAGATCTTTGGATTTATCAAGCCCAGAGGGTAGCTAAAAGCAGCTTTTGCTTTTAACTATTGTTTCAGACTTAAAATAAATCACTTTTGCCACATCCAGGGAAGACGTGGCAAACTGAAGATGGTGCTGCTGAAAATGGAGCTATCTAGTGAACAGACAGTCAGTAGACTGGAATGGAGAGCCAGCAAGTAGAACACTTGTTCCGTAGTTTCTTTCTGGACTAGACAAGAGCTTGAGATCAGTGGTCTCCAGCAGGTTTAAAGTTGAGAAAATAACCATTTTGCATGAACTATGCTTGGTGCCTTCAAAAGGACACTGGGCGTGCATACTTCCTTATCTAATCTCTTTTGGAAATTGATGGTTAATTATTTTGAGGGTTAGGAACCTTTGGATTGATAGGTTTTATAGCACTGGGTGAATTTCTTTCAATCATTAGCAAAAAAAAAGTTTTAAATACAAGTTTAAAGTCTTTTTTTCTTGGAATAAATACCAAAAAGGTGAAGAGGACTTTGATCATGGAAAGTTACAAATGGACTAAGGGTCCAGATTGGGTGTTTGTGTGTGTGTGTGTGTGGGGGGGGGGAATGGTAGGATGAGAATTTGAATGTTGGACAGTAGAGGAAACCAGAAGGAACTAAAAATGACAATTAAAGGAGAAGAGCACCTAAAGTACTAATACAAAATGAAGCAAAATAATTTCACATTGGACACATTGAAGGGTATTTTGGAACAATGGACCCAGAAATTAATTTTTAAGAGTGTCTGCTTCTATAAATAGTTCTTTAAAAAAGTCATGAAAGAGGAACAATTTTACTGACAAAATTGAGACTGAAAGTGGATTTAAAAATGGCAGGCCACAGAAATAATATGGACACACAAAAGGAACTGGCTGATATCTTAATAATTAAAAGGGGTATACAAATAACAATAATAAGCCAAAAGAATGACTTGGATAATTTTCGTATATTGGATTTAAAAAAGAAGCTTGCTAAAGCTTTGAAGATTTTTCTGTACAAAGAAAAAATGAAAAGAAATAAAAGTTAGGACATTTGAAGAGACTAAATATCCAGAGTGTTAAAAGTAAAAGGAAGGAATCTAAAGTAGGTTTATTTGATCAAAGTTAAAATATATTTATTTTTATCTCTGGTAAACCTTGATGGACTTTTGTTGATCAGGACTGAATGAGACTTTAAAAATTTATTTATAGATAAGAGATGGGATATGGGGAAAGGAGATTATTTGTATTTTAAGAGAAAGTCTAAAATTGTTTATACTTATGATGAAGGGGGAAATCATTTGATTATATTTTTTACCATAGTCTTATTTTTCTTTCTTTTCTATTCTTTCTGTTTCTTTTCTGCACTTTTTAATTTTTGTTCTTTTTTATTTTGTATTAGCTTTTATCTTTGTAATTGTAATTGTAATTTTTAATACAGTTATTATTAAAAAGGGGGAAACAGGAAGGACAGCACCATTCACTGGCCTTATAGCTGAAACAAAATAGAGGCAATCACAGTAGCCAATATGCCAGCCAACTTTTCTGTTACTTTAAGATTGGGGTGTGTGTGCAGTTTCAGACTGTTTAGCTGTGCTCTATATGTATTTCTTGAAAAAATTTGTGAACTGCTTCTCTGTCCAATAGGATTTTAAATTACTTATTCTCTTTCTACTTCCCTTTCTGCTTTGTGTTTAAAGCTGCTATGCTTAATACATTTTTCCATACATGACAGCAATGCACAATAGAAAACAACAACCAAACTCATTAAACCAATAAAATAAAAAAAATACTTTTGCCATTGAACTTATTCTTTATAATAGAATGAAATTACAATATAACATTGGAAACATATTGGTCAACTTTCAATTTATTTAAACCTGAGTTGCTTTTATGAATTTATTGTGAGTATACATAAATATATTGCTTTTGATTTTTTTCTTTTTAATTAAATTCATTTCTATTTTGGATTTATATATTTTTGTTGTGATCTTTATTGTAACAATAAAAAATTAGGAAGAATGATACACACATAGAAAAGTTCAGTCCAATAACAACCATTAAAAAAACTCATTTTTCCAAATAGCAAAAAGAGCTATAGAACTGTATTTGCCTTATGATTAATTTGCCAATTGTAATTGCCTAGACAGAAATGCAAACTTTTACACTCTGTAATTGCTTGTCATCTATATTCACTCCCTGAAAACATTGTGTTCCGCATGTTGCGGCAAATCAAATGTTTTGATAGGAAATAGCTGTGCAAGCAAGTGCATTTTTCACTCGCACTCTTTCTTTTTCCATCTCCTTTCTTATTTCTTTCTGTCACACCTAAATGCACAGCCTCCCACACAATTGTTGCTTTGAGACAGATGGCTGCCAGCACTACCAGTCAAAAGATGTTATGCAACAATTCTGTCTTTCTTCCCTGGATGGATTTTCTGTTAAAAAAAAAGTGTGGCGAACTATTACAGGAAAACTTCAAATAGACAAATGGAAGACTCTATCAAGTTCGTTTTTCTTTGATTCCTGATTTCCTTAATATTACAATGTGTTTTTTTTAAGTCGGAAGAATCACAGAAATGTTGGCATGCGTTTCTGTTTATATTTCTTCAGAGTTAATCATTTTAATAGGCACATTCTAGCAGCTCTCACTTTTCCTGGCAGTATAGGGTGATTTTTTTTTTACAAGCATTGCATTTTAATATTAATTATATTCATTTGTGTAGCCTCTTTGTTAATATAACGTCCTCGCACTTGCAACCATCACAGCATCCTCATGGTCACATGATCAAAATTCAGGTGCTTGGCAGCTGGCATGTATGTATGACAGTTGCAGCATCCACTGGTCACGTGATCACCATTTGCGACCTTCCCAACTGGCTTCTGACAAGCAAAGTCAATGGGGAAGCCAGATCCATTTAATGACCATGTGATTCACTTAGCTGCATTGATTTGCTTAACAACCATGGCAAAAAGGCCATAAAATCAAGTGCAAATCACATAACAACCACATCAATTAGCAACAGAATCCAAGTTGGGGTCATAAGTCAAGAGCTACTGTGTTTCCCTGAAAGTAAGGCCTACACCAATAACAAGCCCTAACTTGATTTTTGGGGGTGGGGCTAATATAAGTCCTATCCCCAAAATAAACCCTAGTTTTGGGGCAAGGCACACACCTAAAAATCAAGCTAGGGCAGGGGGTAAGGGGGTGGACCTGCCTCACCTACCCCACACCCACTTACCTTGCAGCCAGGTCTCTCCTTGCTGGCCCACGTCTTCTTCTGAGACCTCTTCTGCAGCCAGGCCTGCATTTCTCAATTACAGGGCTTTCCGGAAGGCTTGTGCAGCCAAGAACCAAGATATGGATTCAGTCCATAGCTCGGCTGTGCAAGACTTCAGCAGCCGAGCACCAAGCTATGGATTGAATCCATAGCTTGGTACTCAGCTGCTTAGGCCTTCTGGAAAGGCCTGACTACAAAATGCAGACCTGAATGCAGCTGCAGAACTTCAGCCCCAGAAGAACTGGACTGGCTGGGTCGGGCTGTTGGTGGCGGCGGTGAGGTAAGGCCTACCCCGAAAATAAGACCTGGTGCCTGTTTTGGAGGAAAAATAATAAGATCCAGTCTTATTTTCGGGGAAACACAGTACCTGCATGTGTTTCTGTGTCCATTCTTCCACATGCTCAACTGGGAAACTACACTGTGAAATTTGAAAAGTTGCAAATTATCAAAGTGTATCTGTATTTTAATTTGTTTATTGATTTGTGGAATGTGAATTAGATGGGTTCTAATGTGTTTGTAAGCCTAACATATTTATTGTCTTATACTGGCCCAGAATAAGGCAAGATGTTTACACAATAAACATTACTCAGGGAGGAGCCATAGAGTCATAGACATATTTTCAGTTTCAGCAGGAAACACCCAGAGAAAAACATGTATTTGCTCTTACAGATACATGTGTGCTCAAGTACACACATATACAAACACATCTTGCTTTAGAACATAAGCGGAAAGTTAATGTACAAGAATTTGTTCTCAGAGAAAAAGGGAGCAGGTGCACATGTGGAAAATCTTCTGCCCCAGTGATTCAAGCCATAGATGTTTCTTCTCATCTCCAGAGCTCTTTTGTCTAAGTTTGTTATACAGTGTGAAAAGTATTTGCCAGAAGAGTTCTTAGAAAGGATATATTTGCTGCATATAACTGACTCTAACCCTAACTCTAATTGCCCTGTAGTAGAAGTAGGTGCAATGGGGGTGCAATGGCTCGGTGTTTAAAGACAGAGAGTTTATCAGTTGAGACCTGAGCACCATGCAATGGGGTGAGCTCCCGTTCCTTGCCTCAGATCCTGCCTACCTAGCAATTCGAAAGCATGCAAATGCAAGTAGATAGGTACCACTTTGGTGGGAAGGTAACAGTGCTCCATGTGCCTCTGGCATATAGCCATGCTGGCCACATGACCACAGAAAATGTCTTTGGCTAAAGCTGGCTCCCTTGGACAAGAAACAGAGATGAGCACCATGCCCTAGAGTTGGACACAACTGGACAAGGAAACCTTTACTTTTACCTTTAGAAATAGTAGTAGTAGTAGTAGTAGTAGTAGTAGTAGTAATATAGCAAATCTGTTTTTTCAACAAATTGCAGAAATCAACTAATTTCTTTTTGTGAATTTTAGTGCTGTTTCAAAATGGAATGGAGAATGTTTTGTTTGATCATGTGTGAAGGGGTTCCAAAGGAATGATTAGCACTGTGAAAGCAAAGGTATGCTTGCTTGTGCACATGAGTGGGAAATTGCAGCCAATCAGAAATGCTCTTAGCATCTGATACTTCAAATATGTACGTTTGCATTTTCATTGGGATGCTTCACAGGCTATTAATCTTTCTATGACCATGGCTGACTTGGGTATCATGAGGCTTTGGTAGATAAATAGTTCATTTTGCAGTCCTTCTCTACTTTCAGCATCTTCTACCTTGATTTGTTAGCAATCATCAGGAATTCTGCACAATGGAATCCAGAGTATGAATGTTATGGTTTAGGAAAGCAGCAATTTAACAGAGCAGTGAGAGTGGGGGAAAGATTTCCATAAAATCCAAATTCATATAATTGTTGTAATTAATGTCATTTCTACTGTTACGAAATGGATGTTTCTATTTATGTTGACGTGAAATGATGTGTATGATATCTACCTCATCAATAATCTGGGCAGACTTTGAAAACCACAGATTTTGGGAATAAAGTCCAAATGCACATTTGCTCCTTTGTTATTCTGAGCCGATTCAGTAGGGTTTGCCAAAGTGAAGCTTCCCTGTACAATATTTGCATTTAAGGATGTCAATTATTTTTTGGGTCACATGCTTACTGCCAGAATGTTCTATGAAATAGGTTGGATCAAGAGATAATAGTGCTGAAATGTAGTACAGCTGGCTGAGGATTTAGATCTAGGAACTGTTGTGATTCAGGGTCAGCCTGTGGGTTCGGCAGTTGGGTCGGACGACTCAGAGGAGGAGGAGGAGGGGGGTATTGAAGAGCTTGCTGAGGTGATTGGACAGCTTGATGAGAGCCCCCAGCCAGGCCCCTCTCATCTGGTCACGACGCAGACCCAGCTGTGTGAGCCTGACAGCGTGGATGAAGATGACCCACAGCTGGCCCTGTTCAAGGACGCCCGACGCAGGAGGCAGTCAATCAGGAGTAAACAGAGGAAGGCAATGGGGCTCCTCGGAAGGAGGCAGAGAGAAGCCACGCCCTGAACTGTATTTAAGGGGGAATGCGTGGGAGGGCTGGTTTGCTGAAGGCAACCGCTTGAAAAGCTCCTGTTTCTTGGTTTGTGTCTTGTTCTATTTGTTTTTGTAGCAATAAATTTGGCAGGCGTGATTCCAGCCTCTTGCCTTCTTGTAAAAGGGGTTGTCCCTGCCTTTTCTGCAGGGTCGGTAGCAGGCTGGTACAGAACAGGAACCTCATGTATAAATACACCGGTTGTGCAGCTCTTCTCTACATAGAAGCCCACTCACACAGGTGTTGGTTTCACTCCCACAAACCAATTGTACCACCATGCACATGTCTTCTCAACTGCTGTCTGTGCAGTAGTTGGTCATCTCTTCTTGCTGGCCAGCTTCTTCACTCACTTTCTGTCCTTGGTTTTTTAGTCAAGGAAAAGAAACACACAAAGTTCCAACATGATGTTGAATGGACAAGAGCGGATGTTACATGTTACATTCAGTTTTCTGAGAATAGTAATAGCACTTAGACTTACATACTGCTTCACAGTGCTTTACAGCCCTCTCTAAGTGCAGTGGTGGGATTCAAATATGTGAACAACTGGTTCTCTGTATGGACGCCGCTTCCAGAAGTCCATTCTGGGCCTGGGCAATGAAAAATTAGCTACCAAAGTGGTGGGAACTGGCTGAATCCCATCACTGTCTAAGCGGTTTACAGAGTCAGCATATTGTCCCCTAACAATCCAGGTCCTCATTTTACCAACCTCGGAAGGACGGAAGGCTGAGTCAACCTTGAGACAGTCAGGATCGAACTCTTGGCAGTGGGCAAAGTTAGCCTGCAATACTGCACTTTAACTACTGTACCACCATGGCTCAGAATACTACTCAAAAATAACTTGAGTAGAACCCAGCAGGCTTTGTTTCTAAGTAAACGTGTATCAGATTGTGTTGCTTTCCATATTCACATTGAATGCTTTCTTTGAGCAGTGTGTGTAGAGAAGAGATATTGCAGTTGAATTTTGTACGTCGGAAGACTTAAGGTTTCCCCCCCCCCCATTATTAAGACTTGCCGATTTATATGCTATTTTAATTTTTAAAAATTCCCTTAAAAAAAAAGAAAAGCACAGAACGTCTCTACAAGGACTAAGAAGCATAACTGGGAAACTTAGTAATACTGAAAATTAATGAAGGGAAGGCTCAGTCTAACTCTCATTAAAAGTCTTAATTTGTTTTCAGTGGGGGCAGATTTATATCATTGCAGAATGATGAAAAACAGTATGGCTAAACCCAGAGGGATGGACATCTGAAAAACATTATTAAACATGTGGGCAGCTATACAGGTGTTATAAAACTCCTGGTGTTGAGGGATGATTTGATTAGCTAATTACCCTTGTAAAGGAGCAACTTAATCTGTGTGAAAACTCCCTCAGATGAAACCTCTCATGTCATACTACTTTAAGATTATCTCTCCACAAACTGCAGTTAAAAATAATCAGAAATTTTGAAGTAAAATCTACTTTGTTAGTACTTAAAAGGAAAAAAAAACCCCTTACACTTTTGGAGTTCCTCCCTGGTGGTCTCATTTTATTAAATTCCTGCTTGTTTGTCTGTTTTTTAAACTTCAGTTTATCAGAGGCAGAAAAAAAAACAATTATCTGTAAACGTAATTTTTAATGCATGGTAATAAAAATAAATGGAACAGCTCTGCCACTACTCACCTAAATCTTCTTCCCCGGTGTCTGGTGGTATTAAATAATGTCTGCCACACATATTCATCATCTGCTGACAGGCAAAGGAAATTAGCTGAATGCCTATAACTAAAGTGTGCTTCAAGTCCAGAAAAGTTAGAAGACCCCCTCTTTTGCCCTGAGACAACGTGTTTCTCTTTGGTAATCAAATGACAATGATAAAACCAACAGCCATTCAATATAGCTTATAGGGTGACTTGTATGTGTCTTGATATATAAAATTGTTCTGTCTGCTCCCCTGAAACAGACAGGAGTTAGAACCAGTACTTATCCAAATGTGGTTGGCTGGCCTCTTCCAGTAGCACACAGCTGTGCAGAGGTACAACTGTCTTTTACAAGACTTAGGGCAGGGGTGTCAAACTCGCTGTGTCACGTGACATGTCACGACATACTGTGACTTTTTTCCCCTTGCTGGACATAGTTTCTGCATGACATATCCGGCCTACGAGCCAGCAGTTTGACACCCCTGACCTAGGGTGTACATCTATGACTCCATTATAGGTATGATATCCTTCAGTGGGAATAGGGAATCTTTCCATTCCTTATGCAGAGTGTGAGGCAACTGTCTGCCCTGATCATTCCTTTTGCAATGGAATTGTATGGTTCCCCACAAAGATACTGTGTGATCCTTTGAAGTAGGTGCCATGATGGAGGACCTTGGGTTTCTTATTTCTACATAGATGAATAAGAGTCTAATGATATGACTGGGACAAAACAGGAACAGGATGAGGAATTTATGCTTGTTTTCCAAATGGCAGCCAGAGAGTTCTTTTTAGAAAAAAACATGACATACCCTTCTCAGCATAGAAAATATACCTGTTCTGTACCAGCCTGCTACCGGCCCTGCAGAAAAGGCAGGGACAACCCCTTTTACAAGAAGGCAAGAGGCTGGAATTACGCCTGCCAAATTTATTGCTACAAAAACAAATAGAACAAGACACAAACCAAGAAACAGGAGCTTTTCAAGCGGTTGCCTTCAGCAAACCAGCCCTCCCACGCATTCCCCCTTAAATACAGTTCAGGGCGTGGCTTCTCTCTGCCTCCTTCCAAGGAGCCCCATTGCCTTCCTCTGTTTACTCCTGATTGACTGCCTCCTGCGTCGGGCGTCCTTGAACAGGGCCAGCTGTGGGTCATCTTCATCCACGCTGTCAGGCTCACACAGCTGGGTCTGCGTCGTGACCAGGTGAGAGGGGCCTGGCTGAGGGCTCTCATCAAGCTGTCCAACCCCCTCAGCAAGCTCTTCAACACCCCCCCTCCTCCTCCTCTGAGTCGTCCGACCCAACTGCCGAACCCACAGGCTGACCCTGAATCACAACAATACCATGTTGAGTCATTTTCATTGCTTGGAGAGCTTCCACATTGTCACCTGAACAGTCTGGAGAAATTTTGTTGTTGGGCTGAGATACTGCCAGCCAATATGACAACTGTAAAGTAGTCACTACGGGGAAGATATTTACAATGAACTTGTGGGTGCATGCTAAGATAAGTCACATATCTCATTTGGAGGTCCCAAGCATTGTTTAAGTGGCTTCCATTCAGATACAAAGATAGATACAGAGATAGGGATATTCATTTGTTCATTCATTCCAGAAAACAGAGGTTATATATTCATAGTTCACATGATCAATATTATTAAACAGTTCTGATTCAGACTACCGAATGCATCCTTACATTAAAACAGATTATTCTTCCTTTTAGCATAATGGTCACATTGCATGTCAGCAGTTCTTCATGGTTTGTAAAGTTGGAGTAACTAGAGACTGAATTTGAATACAAAACATGGGTTTTCCCACTGAGGTGTAGCCTGTATTGCCAAGAGTTTTATGGTGATCATAAACTAATTATTTGTTTAATACATGAAAAATCTTACATAGTAAATGGCATGTATATGGGGTGCTGAATCTGATTTATCAAAATTAAGCTCTAAACCAGGTTGTCCAAACTTGCAACTTTAAGACTTTCCATGCTGGCTGGGGAATTCTGGGAGTTGAAGTCCACAAATTTTAAGGTTTCCAAGGTTGGACACCCTTGCTCTAGACTAAACTCTACAAACTAATTAGATAATTAAGCAAATATCTTGAGTATTTTTTAAAAATATTCAATAACAGATTATCAAAATAATAACAGATCTTTAAGCTGACCTTTTAAGTGGTTGAAAATTAAAATAATTGGTATTCTAGTTGTTGTCATTATGGTTTTTAAGCCAACGCTGCACTTCCTTTTATTTAAACAGCAGAAGATAATCAACAAATCCTGATTAAATCTGTGATTTTTAATCAGAAGCTTGTGTTTTAGAAGGCCAACTGTATGCCATTGTTATGTTATATGTGGCAAAAACTATGTAAAACATTCCTGTTATCTGAAAATCTCTGTTGCTCCCAACTTAATATTTATTAATAGTTTTTTTTGCATAGCATTTAGAGATCTATAGAAAATTAAAAACCAAAAAAGGTTAAACCATTTTTAAAATGTTGCAAAAACCCTTGTGGGAATAACATGTAATCGAGATGAAAGATTTACTGGTAATCTCATTCTCATTAGACTTTTTAAAACATCTGTACTTCTTTCCTTTTAAACTAATGCTGCCAAATCGATTTTAAAGGAAACTCCTAGGCCATTAATGATTTACAAGCAAATGTCGACTAAGGACTTTATTATGTTCAGAACATTTGCACATGTTAAATGCAGTAAAAGTAACATAAAACCTGCCATTACACAGTTGTAATTGACAAATAGGTCCTATTGACTTCTGATAGTTCACCAGGGACTCAGTTTTAGGTATGGTCCAGTAAGGCACAAGTTTGTCAGTATGATAATGAGATATAGGCAGAGTGGACACTGTACTCAAAGGTAGCTGTGTAGGAGCTTCCTGAATAAGTTATATGGTGGGACTACTCAAGTCAAAGGTTAAGAGGGTGGGGCAAAAGGGAGTGATGTTCTATGTCCCCGTTGATAAAGTTCTAGATCTAGCTTGTGACCATCATACTGAACCTCATACTGAATTTATTCTTGATCGTCATAGTGATAAAACATTTGCTCCCTGATCGTTCTAATACATACATACATACATACATACATACATACATACATACATACACATACATACATACATACATACATACATACATATATATATATATATATATATTTGTTTTCGTAGAAAAGAAGACAACCACACATCCACCCAATCAGAAGACAGCCACGCCTCCACTCAATCAGAAGACAACCACGCCTCCACCCAGTCGGATGACACCCCCACCCAATCAGAAAGCAGCCACGCCTCCACCCAGTCGGAACACAGCCCCACCGGCAGTTGGAAGGAAAGGAACAGACAGACCACGCATTGCTCCTGAAAGCAGCAGGAGGAATACTCCGGCCTGATGATGACGGATGGGATTTCGTCGAAACGTCGCCACAACTTTCTGAAGATGAAAGGAACGCGGGAAGAAACCCGAGACTCTAGACCTACATATATATATATATATACATATATACATACAGTATGTATGTATATATATATATATATATATATATATATATATATATATATATATATATATATATATATATATATATATATATACATACATATATACATACAGTATGTGTATATATATATATATATATATATATATATATATATATATATATATATATATATATATATATATAAAACACAGGGATGCGGTGGCTCAGCGGGTTAGGACGCTGAGCTTGTCGATCAGAAGGTCGGCAGGTTGGCGGGTCAAATCCCGAGTGCCGCGTAGCAGAGTGAGCGCCTGTTACTCGTCCCAGCTTCTGCCAACCTAGCAGTTCGAAAGCACGTAAAAATGCAAGTAGAAAAATAGGGACCACTACGGTGGGAAGGTAACAGCGTTCCGTGCGCCTTTGGCGTCTAGTCATGCCGGCCACATGACCATGGAGACGTCCTCGGACAAGCGCTGGCTCTTCGGCTTTGAAACGGAGATGAGCACCGGCCCCTAGAGTCGGAAACGACTAGCACGCATGTGCGGGGGAACCTTTACCTTTACATATATATATATATATATATATATATATATATATATATATATATATATATATATATATGTATATGTATATGTATATGTATATGTATATGTATATGTATATGTATATGTATATGTATATGTATATATGTGTGTATGTATGTATGTATGTATCAGAACGATCAGGGAGCAAATGTTTTATCACCATGACTGCCTCTCTTCCTGATGAAACTACTAACTTTGCTTTATGGCCTTATTCCCAAAGTACCAGCATAGTTAAACAAAGTTCCCTACTCAGACGGGTCTAGTTATTCTCCTCTGTCACTACTAGGTTCTCATAAGCTTCACCAAGCATTTACAAAATGGTTGTAATGCAGTTGCTCATCCTGTTCAGAAGTCAGGCTTTGTGAACTAGCTGCTAAAGAGGCAGTCTCCTAAGGCTTTGTCACTTTTTTTATCTCTCTCCAAAGCTCCTACTGTATTCCAGAAATTGCTCAGGGAACTGTCTTATCTTCTCCCAAACATGTTTGAGCAACCCATCTCTGACAGAAAATCCAGATTGCCGTTGCATTGGGGCAATCCCTTGTTACTTTACTTTAAAGGTAAAGGTAAAGGTTCCCCCGCACATGCGTGCTAGTCGTTTCTGACTCTAGGGGCCGGTGCTCATCTCCGTTTCAAAGCCGAAGAGCCAGCGTTTGTCCGAGGACGTCTCTGTGGTCATGTGGCCGGCATGACTAGACGCCAAAGGCGCACGGAATGCTGTTACTTTACTTTAGAGCCTTCTAAAAGACCAACCCCAACCATGCTAATAAGAAGTAGAGTTGCAACATTTATTGATTTGTTGGATGTATATACTCTACATTTTCATTAGGGAAATCACAGTGGCATATATAACACTCCCTTTTCCTTACCACAAAACAACAACCTTATTGAGCTGAGGGTTTTTACAGCCCTAAGCTATTGGTCTCCTATGTATAAGTAATCTTCAGAAACCCATTTCCAGATTTCAACCCCTTTTCCACTTTGGCTATAATGTTGGGTTACCATTGCCCCCATGCTTAATGGATTCTCCTGTTTCATTATCCCTCTACCTCATTCAGACAAGAGTTTTACCATTTTTCTAGTCCCGTGGGCTGGAAGAGGAAAATGGAAAAAATCCTGTTGAAAAATAAATAATATAATAATGACATAACTTGGGTACATTCTTTTGTGATCACACTACCTCCATCAGTGAACTTGGTAAGGAAAAAAAAGTAGTTTGTAAACTTGTAAACCAATGACTGGAGGGCATAGGACTTCCTGCCACAGTGCACTGTGGAGGTATTTAGTTACAATAAAAAAGTATAGTATGTACACTAGACAGCACTGATTGGACTGCCACAAATCAGGAAACATTGAGTCAGGTTATCCACTTAGCCTCACAATTGTCCCAGCGTTACTCAGGAGTTTAAAAGAGCCAAAAGAAACACCTGAGCCGAGGTTTCAGCCAAGAATTACAACTTTATTTTGATCAAAACCGAGAGGGGTTGCCTCATTCCTCTTCGTGGCTGGTAAAGGAATGAAGGCAACAACCAGGAAAGATGTCTTCCACCTTTTATGCCTTTTCGGAACAAAAAAAAAAAAATCAGGTCTTTGTACCAGGCATAAGATAACACACACACACACACACACAAAAACACCAATTCCAAGATGATAACTCATACACAGCAACCCAGGCTCCATCCGTAATTCCTTTTCCTCCTCCCCTTACATGCGCTTTTCATGTAAGCGATCTCCTGTATGTTTAACACGAGACTTTTACTTTTCCAATATACATAAAGCATCTGCTTCAGGCAATTGGCTACAAAATAATGATTACAAAATAACAAAACAATGATTGCACGATAACACTACAAATATCAATATAAAATGGTTGCTATATGTAAAATAGCTGCTCATATCCAACTTAAACATACTACAGTCATAAGCACAATAAAATCCCTTCAATTGCTTTTGATGTGTGGCAGGTAAAGAAGGGTAGAGGTTGTTATCCCAGTGGGCAGGGCATGGACAAAGGATGCCAACATGAGTTCCTGTCTCCAAAAAAAAAAAAAGGTTGGTGGCCAATGCCTGTGTTGGAATACATTGGCCATGTGGATCAGCTCTGGAGACAGAGTGTGTGGCCCAGAATTGACTAGAAAAACTATTCCAAGATGTCTTTGTTCCTTGTTGTGAATATTTCACTTTTTTATAGCTCAGATTAATACTGTTGTAACTAGATCAGACATGTCAAACTCGCAATGTCACATGATGTCACACAACGTATCGGGACTGTTTGCCATTGCCGGCAATGGGATGGGCGCGGCTTCCATGTGACGCATCCGGCCCACGGGCTGGCAGTTTGACACCCCTGAACCTGATGGTTAAAAATCAAACATATTTATAGGAAACAAAATAAATGATGTAAAAGAACAGTACTATTTCCAAATTAAAATATGTACTCAGATTTCTTCAGTTTATCTTTAAGGTATGTTAAATAGATAAACTATTTTCAAAATTTTTTGGAAAGAACAAATGTCCAGGTTCGCTTTATAAAAATTATAATATTTTATAAAATGATGAGGGTTTAACTTTCCCAATGTTTACGAGTTTGCCTCCTAATGGAATTTTTATTTTTATTTTATTTATTTTATTTATTGGATTTATATACCGCCCTTCTCCCGAAGGACTTGGGGCGGTGTACAGGGCAATTAAAACACAATATACAATATAAACTATTCAAAGTTAAAATAAATTAAATTAAATTAGCCCTAATAAGTAAAACACATTCTAAAAGTTTAAAAAATTAAAATTTAAAATCCCAATCCCTCAGTTCAGGCCGGCAAGCTCAAATAACCAAGTTTTCAGGTCGTGGCGAAAGGAGCGAAGGTTGGGAGCCATCCGGAGCTCAACAGGGATTTGGTTCCATAGGGCAGGCGCACCCACAGAGAATGCTCTCCCCCTGGGGGCCACCAGTCAGCATTCCCTGACCGACGGCACCCTGAGGAGGCCCTCTCTGTGGGAGCACACAGGACGATGGGAGGTTGACGCCGGCAGAAGGTGCTCCTGTAAATAATCCGGACCCATGCCATTTTAAGATGTAAAGAGCCTTGGTGGAGCAGTGGGCTAATGCCTCCTTAAGTAACACCAGCTGCCTGCAATTAGTGCAGGTTCGCATCCCACCAGGCTCAAGGTTGACTCAGCCTTCCATCCTTCTGAGGTAGGTAAAATGAGGACCCAGATTGTTGGGGGCAATTAAGCTGACTTTGTAATAATGTCGCTTGGGGTGTGTGTGAAAGCCCTAATAAGCAGGCATATACATAGAATGAAGGCTACTGCTAAGCTTGTAAGCCGCCCTGAGTCTTCGGAGAAGGGCGGGATATAAATGGAATTAAAATAAAATAAATAAATAAAGGTTATTTTTTAGAATTTAGTTGGTGCATGGATTCAAACACACACAAGCTTTTCCTTACATTGACCTGGAGCAAAAACCCTGGCTGGAGAATGGCTCTCAGAAACAACAACAACAATCCAATGACCCAGTGATAGTAGTATTCAGCTAATGGTCGTCTTTCAAATGTTTGCTTATTTATCTCTTCCTCCTTAGATTTGCTCCTTGCCCAAAAGGCCCTCTAAACATCAGATGAGGAAGTAAAAAATAAAATAAAAAGATGCTGATTATTATTATTATTATTATTATTATTATTATTATTATTATTATTTATTTATTTTGCTGCTGGTCTCTTGACTGATTTACTCAACTCAAAAGAATTAACTCTGCTGTTTAAAAAGATGGATGCCCGAGCCAAATATCCTGGGGAAGACAAGGACAAGGCATGAAGAACCCCGACTTTGGGTGTCGGAAAAATATTGAAGCATGAAGAAAGGAGTTAGAATATCTTAGCACACTGTCACAGTGAGATCTTGGCTCTCTCACTTAAGGATTTGCTGGGTGGAGTCATTTTTCCTTCCTAGTTGTTTAATCTTAATACCGGGTAAACCCAGCATCCTTTTTAAATATCAGTCATTTGGATACCGTCAGCTTTGCCTCTGATTGGAAACATGTGTTTGTCTGCTGAGGATGATAAATAGGGGTAGGAGCAGTTCCCCCCCTCCCCTCCTCGCATCTGGATCTTTTCTAATGCAGCAAAAGATCCTGATTTCAAGGAGCAGCTGCAGCTTGAGGGCAGCATTTCCATCCTGAAGAAGTGGGCTGAATCTCCTCATAAAAAACCCTAAACCTTTAAAGGGTTGAAGAGGCTGTGCCTATCCACACAAGCAGCTATCAAGGGGAGGAAAGGGGCTGAGAAGGAGCCCTGTGAGAAAATAAATCTGAAAAATAAAGTGGGTGGTTCTTCTCCATCCGTTATTTAAAGCTGCTCACAGCTTTGCAGCAGCAAAATGCATTCTGTGGTTTTTCCAGAGACAATGGTCCTCCTGCACATTTGAAGTCTGCATGGTAGGATTGTTAAACATGAGTAGGATTGTGGGTTAAAAATGGCTTTATATAGGGAAGATGGATACTTTTATTGCTTGAAGTTTGTAAGTCTGAAAGCCCTCTAATTTTGTGGGAGTTTTTGAAAAACACGTACATTCCTATTTTTTTCCTAAAATGTTCACACTTAGAAATATATTTTTCTCATTTCAAAATGTACTTTATTACAAAGCATGTATTTCTGCATATTTTAGAGTGAAAACAAACCATGGCAAAATTCACCAAATTGCAAAATCTATGTCCTTATCCATGCTTTAGTCAAAGAGGTTGAGGTCACGATGGCTTCCTTTTAATACAGAAAATAAAATTAGAACCACAATCTCTAAAATTGTTTCAGTACACATATACAGTAGATCTTACATATTCATATCTCCAGATATCAGAAATAATAAGAAAAACTACAGCCAAAACCTATTAACAAAAAAAGAATAAACAAATAGAAATCACTGAAACAGACTATTTTTTGCACATCAATGTATATATATATGTATAATTGGACTGTGCCTGTCTACTATGTTTATTTTTTTTACAAATACTGTGGATCCCACATAAGTTTATATTCATAAACACATCTGTCTCCACATAGTAATTAAGAACTCTTTTCCCGCCTGTTAAGATGCTGCCCTTCACCATTATATCCCCCTTCCAATCCCTTCAAAACAATGTTGATTTGTGACTTCTGCATTTTTGCCAACCTTGGAATGATGCAAATATACAGGAATCAACCATTAACCAATCAGCTGACCGGTAAGAAGCTGCAGAGATTGTTGTTCAGTCAGTGAAGATGCCACTCTGTCCACGCAAATAACGAAATACACATTCCTGGCCCACTTCTATCTATATTTCCAGGATATGCCATTTGCATTTCCCTGTTTTTCAGAAAATGTGAATGGTTCCTAAGGGATTGCTGTGAACAGCCGGCCATCCTTTTTCTGCTGCATTCTTCAGCCCCTGTGACGGTGAGAAAATAGCATATTGGCAGCAGCTGATACATTTCAGACAATACCCACAAGGCCGGCAACAGTGGAAGCTCTGTGGCACAGTGGAAAACAAAATGGTTGCTGTGAGTACAGGGCTGAGGAAAGAGTTCCTTCTACTGGGAAAATGTACTGTTTCTATTAAGTTTTGCAGAACTACAGGATTACAAAGGAAAAAGATATTTGCAAATAAACTTAAAAGGAGCCAAAAGGGGGAAAGAGCGCCTTCAGTCTGCCATGGTGCAGAGCTGATTCTGAAACCACATAAAGCCCCCTCATGGAGATACTCTGAGAAATAGATTGGGGGATAAATTTTCTTGGGGTTTTTAACATCATCCCATTTTGTCCGCTACTGAAATTACCATAGATATTTTTGAATGGATCTTTTTGATTATGAAAAATCTTTGACCTGAGGAAAAAAATACAGATTACAGAACACATTAGGACTCAAGCGTATAGTAACAGAATGTGGTAAAAAAGTAGAATACTCAAACTTAGTCAAAACCATTAAATTTTTTACTGAATTTGTGCTTTGTTCTTTGTTAGTAAATACTGGTAGTCCTCAACTTACAACAGTTTGTTTAGTTACTGTTCAAAGTTACAACAGCACTGAAAAAAGCGACTCATGACTTACAACCTTCGCAGCATCCCCATGATCACATGATCAAACTTCAGATGCTTAGCAACTGGTTCATATTTATGACCGTTGCTGGGTCCCAAAATCATGTGATCTCCTTTTGTGACCTTCTAACAAGCAAAGTCAATGGGGAAGCCAGATTCACTTAACAACCAGGCTATTAACTAATCTCTTGCAATGATTCACTTAACAACTGTGGCAAGAAAGGTTGTAGAATGGGGCAAAACTCACTGAACAAATGTTTCACTTAACAACAGAAATTGTGAGCTCAATTGTAAGTTGAGGACTACCTGCATTTAACCATTTCACATGGCATTGAAGAAGACTATCTAACAGTTCTAGTCATCTGCCCCCCAGGGATACCCATATAGGAGATCATTGTGAGTACCCCACCCTTTTTATGTCTGTGAAATGTATGCAACATGTGTTGAAAAGGGACAGGGATTCAATCACCTGGTCATGTCTGCTATTTTGACACTATTGAACCATGGATGACCCTGCTGCCACCCCTAGCGTAGCATCCATCAAATGTGTTAGAACTACATGTTCCAGAATACTCAATCGACTTTTTCAAAAAGAATTATACTCCCTATATAGTTAGAAATTGCTGCTATGTCTGTACTTCATATTGGTCCATGTAAGACACTACTGCAATCATTGTAATCTAACTAATGTACACTTTGTCAGTCAGCAGTATCTGCTGTAGGCAAAGCCTTAAAGGTATCAGCATAATGCAGATCTATTGACCAGTTGGACAGGAATAAACATCTTTCTAAGTTTAAGCCTACTTTACCACTACTTAGCCTAGTCCATCTCAATGCTTGACTACTGCAATGCCCTCTTCAAGGGGCAGCCATAAAAAACCACTCAGAAACTTCAGCAGCTCCAGAATGCAACATCCAAGGCAGTATTGGGCACACGGTATACTGATATAACACCTCTGCTCTTGTGGGCAGCAGTGGTTGCCAGCATGATTCTGGGTATGATTCAAGCTGCTGGTTATACCTAGAAACATCTACATGGCATTAAGTCTGGCTATTTGAGGAACTACCTATCTCCTGTGGTTTCTAGCTAGAAGAATATGTGTTGGCAGGACTGGTACCATCTGGGTCCCTTGGATTAAACAGTGCCGTCTGGAAGTGTTCTTTCTCTGCCATGGTTCTTGTCTCTCTTTGTCCTTCCTGAAATCCATGTCGTCCCCACCCTGCTTTTTTTGTTTGCTATTTTTGGCTGTGTATTGTGCTCGGATCCCATCTTGCTTTTTGGTTGATACTGGCTTTTTATTATTATTTGTCCACCACTCATAGCCAATTGGAGTTGGGTGATGTCTAAATTGATTGATTGAATGAATGAACAAATGATTGATTGATTGATTAAATAAATAAATAAATAATAAATACTTTTTTAAAAATTAAAGAATAGGACAGTGCCACAAAACAATTATAACTCACAGAAATTCATCTCTGTTGTTTTCCATCTCATAAACTAAAGTATGCACACAGTTTAAATGATTTTCTCCTTACGAGCACAGCAGAAGCTCTGAATTCATATTCTTATACAAACAATAATCTTTATTAATTCATTTTTAAATGAAAATTTTCCCCTTTGTACATTGCAGTTCAAGCGTTGAAAACATCATAGTATCTTTTTTGTGACAATTTATTTTTGCATTGGGTCTTGAAAGGAATATAAGACTTGATGTCAATGCTGCTTATTAATCGGAACCGTGACACTTTGTTTTCTTAATGTGATTTTTCTGTGAGAGTTGGATGAAAAGTCCGTAACTATAGTTTAAACAGGATTACTTTAATAAATCAATTCATAAATAAAACAGGAAAATCATATTTAAAATCATTTCTTTTGTTACCTGTATTTAAAATAAAGTCTTTTACATAATCACTACGATTTGCTACACACTTGTGACAACAATAGACAGACTTCTTAAGCTATTATGAAAGAATTCAATTTCTTTCTATTAGATCCTGACAGGTCTTTCTACTTCTTCTACCTCTGCTGTTTACCTCTTTACTCTCCAACCATTGAGTAGGAGATACAGGAGTACAGCCAGCCGTACCAACAGGCTGAAGAACAGCTTCGATCCATGGGCTGTCAGGCTCCTGAACGGGAAATAACTTTATGCATGATTGACTTGCGAGGCCGGTGTGTTGTGCAATTAGCTCACATGGTGTAACAAGATGGTGGGTTTGTTGTCACTGTGAGTTGTGGTGATAGGGGGCATGAAGGGAGGCTCAGCCAGTCTCAATGTATACATGTTGTACTTTGATAATAAAGGTTCATTCATTCTGACACAATAATTAAGCAGAGTCAAAAGCCCAAGAAGGAACGTCTGCTGTCACATGACAACACTAGGCCTCACATGTTATGAGCCACTTACAGGGCAGTTGGAAGGTTGAATCTCATCATTTTACCTTATCCGCCATGCAGATCAGATTTGAGGCCAGTTGATTTTTGCTTTTTCTCAAAATGGAAGGAACACCTTCATGGCCCCGTTTGACTCAAATAAAGAGGTGGACTAGCCTCCTTTCCTCACTTATTTTTTAATTTTAGAACAAAATTTTAAAAGAAGCTAACATCATACAAAGCAAAGCATGAATCAGCCTAGTCATTATTATTTCCATGAATTATTTGGATTTAACATATTATAGGCCCTGCAGATATTTTTTTAAAAATAAGAATGATGAACTCAGATACTGCACTTGGTATAATATTAGTAGCAGAAGCAATTGAGTTTGTAGTGAACATCCTGGGGGCTAGACAGACTGATAGGAATATATCTCGTTAGTGTATCTTCTGATAAATGTGCATTTTGTGACTGAACCAACTTACTGTTGTCAGATTTTTTTTTTTAAAAAAATGGAAGTCTTCTCCCCAGGAGCAATCATTTTCTTTCAGCTTTAAAGTGATGCTTGAAAAATAGTTTATTGTACCACTGGACTAAAATGCTGGGGATTCCTACTTTATTTTATGTACCCTTGTGATAGTGTTCTACTTCTAAGAGGTGAGAAATTTCAAGATTGCTACTGCAATCCATTCCAATGGTTACGTTTCCTTAGAAGAAGAAAACAATGCTTGAGGGCATTTCTATAATATTAGATTTCCATGCAGTGAGTGTGAAATGTCAGCTTAATGCATTAACACCGTAAAAAAAAGTTCCCCAATACCAGATGATTTCTTGTAGAGAGTAAAACCTCTTCTTCAGAGCAGATTGACTGAAAATGTTAGGTTAGTTTGCTCCCCCGTCTATTGCACTATTACCATAAATTGAGAAGTCACTTTTCATTCATGCAATTTTCAGGGCATAGCTGTGGAAGATTGTGTCCAGCCACTGATGTCCCATCACAATATTTCAAATCCTTCTGATAAGACCTATGTGGCAAGTTAGTCAATTCTACTTTCCAGATGTTGTGGTTGGGCTGAACTAACTAATCTTTTTTTTTATCAGGGATATAGAACATGCTTATAGTATCACCCAATCATTGTTAAGACAATATAAATAAAGTCTGTCCTCGGGAGGTGTTTGTGAGTACAAGGAATGACTCTAGAAGACAGTATAAATCACTAGTGAAGAAATGGCCTAAATGAGAAATAAAGATCCAAAAAGCCCTTTTCATTAAACCCCATGGGTAGTATATATACATATAATAACATGTGCTGGCTGATTATTTGCTAGGATTTGACATAGATGTTTGTACTGTAAGAGCGTTCTTATAGGTTAGTGTGCCAGTGTTCCTTTCAGCTGTTGTATAACAAATACATTTTTAGTTCAAGTACTAGAAATATCTTAGGGTTATTGTTAAGAATCTTTTCTCACATGATATATGGTCAGTAGGGTGTTCCAAGTATTCGAAGCGAAGATTACCTTTTTTGTATTATCAAAAAGGTAATACAAATGGCTAGACTGAAATGTAGAATATGCACAGATCTACCTCCTTATTTTCATTATATGTTTTACTGGCTTTTTTTTCAGTCCAAAACATTTAGCAAGATCTTGCTGTGCTTTGCCCTAAGCATTTATCACATTTCCCTGTGACAGGAGAATAGAAAGCAACATTTGCAGTTGCCACTAAGTTGATTACACTTTTTGAAGTTCTGTGACAGATCAACAAAAAACCAGCAACAGAAAATTCATTAAAAAAAATATGAGACGAGGAAGTTGTGCAAAATGGGGTAATTAATCTTGCAATAAAAATAATTGTTTACAGTTAAAATTAATGTAACATGTATTCCTCAGCAGATAATAAATTATGGGTTTTCTCATTAGCATTTGAATTGATTTCCTCTAATTTCGAAGAAACACTTGAGCATGTGACCAGATTAAGTTTAATTGTACTACAGCTGGTACTGATTGTGGGTGGACAGAGGTGAGAGGTTTTCTGATGTTTGTTATCCCTTTCCCTCTTCAACCTTTATTTCACACTTAGGTAAAATAAAGAAATAGTGTGCTGTTTGAAACTATTTGGTTGTATTTTCCAGCTTGGTGTTCACCAGATGTGATTTCCTATGGATAAGTAAGTCTACTGAGAGATGGAGAAGGAGTAAATGTAATTATTTCATACTGGGTTTTGGAGGGACCTGTTCACATAAATCAACGTGATATAGAATAATGTTTTGCTTTTTTAAACAAAACATTGCAATTTCTATTTTTGAAATATAACATGATTTGATAACACATGAAGGAGATCCTGAAAGGATCTTTTGAAGCCAATATTCTCTCCATGACTTTGATGATCAAGATCAGGGGTCTTCAAACTTGGCCCTTTTATGAGTTGTGGACTTCAGATAGATATGCTTACACAGAAAAATTGGCCAATACATTACAGTTACATTAACAGAATCTTGCAAATCTAAAAGTAGTCTCCTGTATCTCACTTTTATCTCCTAAAAAATAGAGAGAGTCCCATTTGAGATGGTTTTGTTATTCCTCCCCCTTCTTTAGACATGGTTCATTCCTTGGCATGGGTTGCTTCAGGACCAAAGGACCTCAGAGAGAGGGACAAGCTTGACTCTGAAGGCATCTTCATCATTACAGTCATAAATGAACTACAATTTAGGGGAAAAATGGCTATTCAGTTTAAGCACATACGTGGATTAGTCACTGAACGAAGACATGGAGGATAATGCAACATGATAGCCATGCTTGATCTTACTGCTGAGGATTATAGGAGCTGTAATTCAGTGCATGTGGACATTAGTGGGAAAGGCTGACTTAGATAAGGACTCTTTGGCTGTAAAGAGATTCAAATTCAAAGGGGTAAGGGGGATCTGGAGCAGGCTGCCATGTTCTGACTGCCTAAGTATATGACAGCCATGGAAACATGTTTGTTTGTTCCTCCCCACTGTGCATGATCATCACTTTTTTTTCCATCATTCTCTAGAGCCATGTTTCTTTAAGCTTTTTGCTCTCAGGACCTCTTCTCATTTTTAATAATGATTGAAAACACCCAAAGAGCTTTTATATGTAGGAATTATATTTGTTGATATTTACTATATTAAAAAATAAACTGACACATTCATATAATATGTATTTTATTTTTTGAATCATGTAAAAATAACAATATTAAACACATTGGATAGTAACATAAATAAAATATTTATAAAATAAATACCCTATTTTTTAACAATTTTAAAAAAATCTAATGAGAAGAGTCACATTGTTTAAATTCTTGCAAAAGTCTTTAATATATAGAAAATAATTTTGATTTCGCAGACTATTGATATGGTCTTGGGATTGGACCCTGGTTTGGTTAGATATGCCCAAAATTATGCCTCAAAATCTGTCTTTCATGAGATGTTGTAATCTTAAAAGAATCCAAGAATGCAGCCAGTTTAATTATTCTACCTTCTTCTTCTTATTTTTTTTTAAAAAAAATAAATTTAATTTTGGAATCCTGTGGACACATGTACCCTATGTTCATAAATACAACATTTCTGTTCCTTGGTTAATGTAATGATTCTTTAGAGTAGGAAATAAAACTACACTTCTGGCTTCTGGGATGCTGGGAATAAATATAACCACATTTTCTTTGGATTCCGGTTTTACTGAACAATATCATAAGCATTTATTTAAAACATAAAACTATATCAGCCATTAATTTTAAAAAAGTCCACATTTTTAAAGTACTAATAAAATAATAAAAAATAACAATTCATTCTTTGTAGAAGTCTGTTGGGAATTCATTACTAGTAATAATTTATTTTTAAATATGGAAGGCAAGATTTGAAATTAATCTGTTCCTTTCTTTGAAATAAAATTCTATCCAGAATAAACGAACAATTTCCCATTCCCGGATAAAGCATCTCTCAATAGTACTATGTCAGAATTCAGTATTAGTTTCTTGATTTTGCAACCATCACTGTCCCCAGCACAAATTATTCACTGTATGAGGTTAGTCCTGCAAACCTGTTTTTTTAAAATTATTATTATTTGCTCTCTGGTCACAAATCATCAGGCAAAAACAGACTTACACCTGAATTTTTTAGACCATTATACTGTATGCTATCTATGACCAAAATCCTGTATCTTTTCTGAAATTCCACATAAATACAGGGAGAGTCAGAATGTGACACTAGATATCTCCCTCACTCCCTCCATGTCTTGATCAGAAGCAAAAGTGTAACATTTCTACCAGTCAGAGATATGGATTATTAATTTCTTCTAAGCAACTTCTGGACTTTTTTTGTGATTGGGAAAATTAGAATAAAGAATGGGTTTCCCAGTTCATTGATCTTATGCAGGTTTTCAGAAAGGAGAAATTGAATTGGCACAGAAAAATAATGAAGTACCTTTGCAATCAGACCATCAGATGAGATTGTTTCCTGTTTATTTCACTTCCGCTTGCATTAACCCAGAAATCGTTTCTGTTGTGCTTCTATGTTATGGTGTGATTTTTTAAAAAAATATATGAAAATTCCAATTTAAATAAAGTGTTAGGCACCTGTATTAATATGCTTTCTGTTAAATATATGCTCACAATGTCATAAAAGACATTTTGATACCTTTTTGAGAAATGTGTTGTTGCTTCTGGAAAACCGACATTGTAATGTACAATAGAGATCCCTTTAGCCTGCAGTTTAGTCCAGGAAATTTGATGAAGTCAGTTTACATCAAAATCTGTCAAGGTTGAATTCCTTAGGTAGGGCCTAACACCTGTAGTTTACCACAGATTTCTAACTACGTTACTTTCCATGAGAGGTTTTCTTTCCTCATCTAATCTCCCAGGCTACATACTATATTAAATCTCTCACTCAGTACAAAATATGTTTATATCCCTTATTCCTTTCTCCGTTTCCTCTGTAGGAAAACTAATCCATCGTATTTGTTAGGCTGTGAGTGGGACTAGCGTAAACACAAGTAAACATACATTTTCTTAGCAAATAAAGTGCAATGTTGTTTCAAAGCTGCCCATTCCCCTCATTACAGTTGGCAGAGTGGTGAGTGATGTCACGGTCGACCTAGCACCAGTATGTCGTCCATAAATGTTACTATGTGTTCCCCTCTTTAATTCCTGACTAAAATATATGGAAGCGTGACTTCTGGTGGCGATGCGACGCTGAAGACAGCCATCTCCGGGCTGTCCGCTCCGCAGCTTTGTTGAATTACTGAAAACAGCGCCGATCAGCTGTTTTGGTGATTCGGAAGCCCCCTCCCCGGGAGAAGAGGAGGGGGTGAGGCCCCAGGTAGGGGTTGAGCTCTCCGGGGCCGCCTGAGCTTTAAGTTTGGGCGGCTGAAGGATCGAGCCCCCCCGAAGCCTGGGTTTGTTCCAGGCTGCGCAGCGTCTCTGCTCCGTGATTTTTGGAGCAGAGCCAAGCGTTAGCAACCACCCCTGCCAGAAGGAAAGACTCTTGAGTATGAAGACGCAGGCAGAGCGGTACAGGAGGTCAAGGTGAAGTGGACTTTTATCTTTACTCTCTAGCTCAATGGACTTTATGGCTTTAAAGTGAAAGTGCGCAGCAAGTGAAAGTGGGGGAAGATGGCGACTAAAGCTTCCAAAGTTCTCCGGAGTGCGGGGGCTTCCCCGGTGCAACAGACTTCGTTGCAAGCTTTGCTTCCTCCTGCACCTGCTCCGGCATTGACGCTTAAGGATTTACAGGATGCCTTCGAAAAGCATTCACAATTAATGTCAGATATGATGGAAAAGCTGGAGGAGAAACTGGAGGAGAAGATGGAAGAGAAGTTTAGAGCAATGAGGGCAGACATCTTGCCTGCAATTGAAGGTGTGGCTGTATGTGTGCAATGCTTGGATGAAAAAATGGAGGATCTTAGTCAAAAGAATTCTATATTAGAAGCAAAAGTATTAGAGAATGAAAATATAAGGGATAAAATGGATGGAGACTTGACCCTCGTCCAGTACCATCAGATGGAGTTTGCTATCAGAATCATAGGCTTAAAAGAGAATCCTAAAGAAGATTTAAAGCAGTTGGTCTCCGAGGCTTTGGAAGCGGTACTGGGTCAGTCAGCAGCTGAAATTGAGGGAAGTATAGACAAAATCTTTCGTGTGAACTCATGGATTGCAAGGCAGAGGAAGTTACCTAGAGATGTGGTGGTTTACTTTACAAAGAGAGCAATTAGGGATGAAGTTATCCAAGTTGCTTATGATACTAAGTTTGTGGTTGCTGAGCAAGAAGTTTTGGTCTTAAAAGAGATTCCTCCAAAGATTTTAAGGAGAAGGAAAGATTTTGCCTTTTTAGCACAGGAACTTAAGAAATGCGACATCAAGTTTAGATGGGAGATTCCAGTGGGCATGGTGGTGATGTACGAAGGTAAAAGACATCGTTTGGTCACAGTGACTCAGGCACGTGATTTTTACAGTAAAGTTTTAAAAGCAACCCCTCTACCACTTTTGGAATCTGTAAAGGGAAATGGCGAGGGAAAGCCTCAAGATGCTGAAGGAATACAGATAGAGGAGAATGGTGCTGGAGGGGATCAAATTACAGTTTCATCGGCAGCTGTTGGAGAGCAGAGGATGACGCGTGCCGCCTTAAGACGAGTGAGACAAGAGCAAGAGCAAGATCAGCAGAAAGTTATGGAACCTCCAAAGCGTACTTACAGTGAAGCTGTGGGAGGGGCGCAGCCTAAGGAAGTTAAAGGGGTCCTGGCAGACGTGCTCCAGAAGCTTCGGGATGCCAAGAATGGCGACTAAGTTCCTAACCTGGAATGTTAATGGATTAAATTCACCACAGAAGAGAAAGAAAGTTTTTCAATATTTAAAACAATTTAAGACTGATGTTATCTGCTTGCAAGAAACGCATATTAGGGTTATGGACCAAAAGTATTTGTTGAACTCAAGGCTGGGCACGCAATTTATTGCTTCTGCAAAGAATAAGAAAAATGGAGTGGTTATTTATGTCAAGAATACTCTGACAGCGGAACTAATTGAAGTAGATAAACAAGGAAGATATGTTATGATAGATTTGCTGTTAGAAGGCAAAAAAACGCTTTTAGTTGGACTGTATGCTCCTAATCAACAACAAACTGATTTTTTTAGTTTACTACATACAAAGATTACCCAGTTGGATTATAAATCTTTTATTTTTATGGGAGATTGGAATGGTGTCTTGGATGTACAGCTGGACAAATCTGGTTTTTTTAAGCGTGCCCCGAGTCATGCTAGATTGCCTAAATCTTTTTTTGAAATGAAGGATGATCTGGAATTGCGAGACATTTGGCGAGATACACACTTACATGAAAAGGATTATACTTTTTTTCTGATAGACATCAATCTTTTTCTAGGATTGATTTTACATTACTGACTAATGATTTTTTTTCTAGGAGTAAGAAGATAAAGATTTGTGCAAGAACTATATCTGACCATAGTCCAGTCTGGTTAGAGATCAACAAGGACAATAGAGATAGGCGCTCCTGGCGCGTAAATGAGAATTTGTTTAGAAATCAGAGAAATGTGGAAGAATGCAAAAAGCAGATGAAGGATTTTTTTGAAATTAATATGAACAAGGATACTTCTATGGACATGGTTTGGGATGCTAGCAAAGCCTATATGAGAGGGGTGTTAATATATATGAATAATAAATACAGACGTAATTTGGAAGTTAGGAGGAAAGAACTGGAGAATGAAATTAGGGAAAAAGAAAAGGCCCTAATTTTGAATCCATCGGATGCGAAGATTAAGGAGGTTATTAACTTGCTAAGAGGACAATTTGATAAGTTGATGGCTGATCAGGTGGCAACTAACGTACGGTTTGCTAGGCATAATACTTTTTGCAATGCCAATAAACCAGGTAGGTGGTTAGCCTACAGGTTAAGGAAAAAACAAAGGGCTTCTAACATAGATAAAATTGAACACAAAGGAAAGGTTGTGTTTCAACAGGATCTTATCAAGGAAGCCTTTGTGGATTTTTATTCCAAATTATATGTTAAGGAGAAGATTAATGAAACAGATATTGATGTATATTTGAAGAATGCTAGCATCCCGGTTCTCACACAAGAACAAAAGGAAGAGATTAATCAATTGATAACAGAAGAAGAAATTTTTTTAGCAATTAAGCAATTGAAGGTGGACAAAGCACCAGGCACGGACGGACTGACTGCGGTCTATTACAAAAATTTACAATTGGAGCTGATAAAGCCATTAAGGGAATTGTTTCAGACAATTCAGAGGGGAGGAAGGGTGCCTCCGCCTTGGAGAACTGCTTTTATTTCTTTGATTCCGAAGGAGGATCAGGATGTCACCCAAGTAAGAAACTACAGACCAATATCACTTTTAAATACAGACTACAAGATATTTGCTAAGGTGTTAGCTAATAGATTGATGAGGGTTTTGCAACAGATGATTCATGTGGATCAAACTGGGTTTATTAGTGGTAGACAAATGAAAAATAATGTGAGGCATATAGTTGATGTGGTGGAGTTTTTGGAAAGGAACAACCAGATCCCTGCGGCGCTAATCTTTCTAGATGCTGAAAAAGCTTTTGATCAATTGGATTGGCAATTTCTGATGAAAGTTTTAGATAAAATGAATTTTGGGGATAAATTTTTACAACCAATTAGGGCATTATATCAAAAACAAACTGCCCGAATAATAGTAAATAATACTGTTGTGGACATTAAGTTGATGTTGAATTTAATCACAGCAGCAAGACTCTTAATAGGTCAATATTGGAAGAAGGAGGAACTGCCGACTATAGAAGAATGGACACTTAAAGTTTCTGACCTGGCGGAAATGGCAAAGATTTTGGCTCATTTGAAGGATCATTCGCAAGAACGTTACATTATGGAGTGGAAAAAGTGGATTGATTATATCCAGAACAAATATGGGACTAAAAAGTTTCATTTAGCATTTGAATAAGTTTTCTTTTCTTTTCTTTTCTTCTCTTTTTTATGTAATATCAGTATTGCTTGTAGTTATTTTATATGAGCTAGAGTGCGATAGACTTAATAGTTTACTGTTGTTAGCATATGGATGTTTATGATTGTTCTTTGTTTTTATACCTTGTACTTAGCTCTGGGAAGTGGGGGGGAGGGGGGAATGGGGGGGAGGGATAGGGAGGGTTAGGTAGGGGTGGGTGGAGGGAGGGGGGGATTGTTAAAGATAAAATGTACTGTAAAACTTTTCAATAAAAAAAATAAAATGAAATAAAATATATGGAAGCAGCTTAATATGCAATTCATGTTGTGCTGACAGATTTAGAAGTTATCCTAATCTGGAACAGACAGCAAGCCAAGTTTACAGATAAATCGGGCACATACCATTCCCTTATATTCTCAGTTAAGAAGGTAATATTTTGATTGGATGGAACTGCTGTCCGTCTACATGGGGATAAGACCAAGTATTAATGACCAACTTCAGACCTTGCCTATCATGGATTTCAGTATGTTTTATGTCTTGCATCTGTGTGGGTGGAAAGGACCAAGTCAGGATATTGGCAATAGGGAGGAGACGGGTCCAGCTGCTGTGCTTCATGTTATAGTCCTTAGGCACAGAAGACTTGAGAATCTGAATGCTCTTAACTTGTAAATCAAAAGGCAGGAAATTACCAGGATTCCAAATGGAGACACCACAGTTTGGCTGGCGGTTCCAAGCCATTAAATAAATATCTGTCACCCAAATCTCCCAGGTGATAAAACATGCCACTGAAGGAAAAATTTACAAGACTAGGCCAACAAAGGTTTTGCTTTATAACCAACCCTGAAATGCTTCAGTGATTCTTGGTACCCATGCTGAAGAGACTATTATATTGAAATAAAACTTGGTGGTGAAGTATCTAGACGTCACCTTGGCATGTTCTTTTATCCTCCATTGACTAGTTCCTTTCACATTTATTTAGTATCACACCACACCTGACAGAAACCTCTCTCAGATTTATTGGTGTAGGCAAAATTATGCAAATTAAAAAAGAATTACTTATTAACCCTGACCTAAATTAAAAAAAAGACAATGACTCTTTTTGCCCAACAGATATGCATTTTTATTTAAAATTCCTTATCCTTACTAGATAGTTGGCATCTGCCACTGAAAAATATAGCTTGCATTATCGAAGAAAATATTTCATTCTAAATTCCTTGTGAAACATCATTTTTCTTAAAATACTGCTTTTCACTCTGAGGCAGACTCCTCAGGGATAATGGGGAAGGAGCCAGGGGTGGTGAAATGGGCTTTCCTCCTCAGTTCAATTTTAATTCATTGGTGATTTTACTTGAATTTCAAACCAACATCCAGGCCAATCCTATACACAATCCCCTTATTTAGGCCCTTCCTTCCTTCCTTCCTTCCTTCCTTCCTTCCTTCCTTCCTTCCTTCCTTCCTTCCTTCCTTCCTTCCTTCCTTCCTTCCTCCCTCCCTCCCTTCCTCCCTCCTTTCCTTCCTTTTTCCCTCCCTCCCTCCCTGGCTGAATCCCACCACTGAGGTGGAGTAAAGTTTTTAAGCTTATTTGTGACAACAATATAACCATATGGATTCAGAGCTCTTACTCCACATCCATTGATGTTCTTTCTTTCTATTTTCAAGATGGGAGGAAAGGATGTTGATTCCCCCTCAAAGTAGAAGGAAACAGCACAGCCAGTTTTTCAAGAACTGGAATCCTAGAAACAGGAGGACTTATGGGCTGCTCCCCCCCTCTTCTCAGCCCTCCTTTTGAGTGACTGTATAAGCTGACTATCCCTGCTGGAGAGGAAAGTATTCCAAAGTAGAGTGTCACTAATGAAAAAAATATTTTCACATCTAGTTGTTAAACCCTTGGGATGGGATCTGTCAGCAATGGCTTCTAAGGAGGGATTTTGGAGAGTTATTTTCAAGGAAAAACATTAGTTAATCTGAAGCCAGAGAAAACTCTAAAAGACAATTTTAAAAATCAAAAGTGACAGTTTGGGTTCATTCATTCATTCATTCATTCATTCATTCATTCATTCATTCAATTTCTATATCTACTCATCTACATCAATGATTCTTCAAAGTTCTACCTGGGTATGTTCTTAGCACACGGAACACAATTGAGAAGGAAAGCCTGTTGTTCTTTGTCTAAATACTTCTGCAGCTGGCATTCTTATTAGGGTAACACAAGATACTCTGTGCAATCCTATGTTTTGCAGTGATGAAGATCAATCCAGGATTATTCTGCAGCACACCCATAAAAGAAGAAACATCATCTGTCTAGGGCAAACCTACCAACGCTGACTAAACTCAGTTTATTGATGAAAATATGGCTGAAGACATTGATTTAGTGGCTCTGCTGCTGTTTCACTTGCATTATAAGAAAAAGACAAAGTTGGGTGTCATCTGCATATTAATGATCCCTCAGGTCAAATTTCTGGATGATTTCACCCAACAGTCATTTAAAAAGCATGGTAGAAGGAATAGATTATGAAGTCCTAAACAATCCCATAGTGCAAGTGCCAAGAGATTGAACAGCAGTCTCTGGCACAGTCATCTGGAATTGATCATCCAAATAAAAGCAGAAGCAGTGCAATGCAGTGTCTCTTCTCTCCAACTCAGATAATTTATCCAAAATGCTACCATGATTTATAATACTGAAGACCACCATGAGGATGAAGCGAATCAGCGTGATTGCATTCCCTCTTCATCAAGTATCAAGGTAAACAAGATTAACATCCTTGTTTTTGTACATCGGGGTAAACATAGCAGTTCCAGTTCTTGAAAGCTAGTTACAGATGAGGGGTAATTAAAAATTAATCCAGACAAAGGGAGGCATCAGTAATGAGTCGGTCCTCCGGCTAGATAAGGGGGATTCTACTTATACTAGAGGAGATTCCACTCTTCCTCTAATGGAAACAATTGTATTCTCCCTGATCATGGTTTCATAACTGTCATTAGAAACTCAAGAGACCTCTATAATGTGGAATGCTGTCAGCTATGACTCTTTCTGGAGTTGACTAATTCAGCTGCATAGCAAGCTGATGTCTGGGTTATATTGTATTTGAGTCCGTTATAAAGATGGATTTGAAATTCAGGTAATGCTGAATAAATCTATAAAGTAAAACAAGGCATTACAATATCATTATACTTATTCATTCCCGGCTTCAGGAACAAACCTAGATGCTTCTGTATCCAATACTCAGTTGTGGTTTTGAACCAGAAAAGTCAACAGAGTTTGGAACCTCAGGTTTTGATGACATGTTACTTCTCATAAGTGTACCTATTTATATCTTAAATTAACACGATACTCACAGTAAGTTCAACTGTTCCCTTGATCCTCAAAAGAGGATGACTTTTTCTATGGTGGATGTTTGGGAGACCCACTTGGTGCCTTTTTTATTAGTTTTTTTTTTCATTTGCCAGGACAGAATTTATTTACTTAGTTGACTCTTGTATTTTCAAAGTGATTTACAAACATTTTAAGATTGTAATTTTTTTTTAAAAAAATGGTCATTGTGATACAAAATTTATGTAGCATATAATGTATGCAATATAGAAACAATCTGCCTTGAATCTAGAAAGGCTTCTAACAGTGACTAGCCTTATATACGTAGTGACCACCATCTAAGTTACTTTCCACAGGAAAGAAGTGATGGTTACCAGGGCCCAGGGAGTTTTCTTGAGAAGTGTTCATGATGTGCTTGGACCCATTTCCTTTTTCATGTAGATATTTAACATAACTACATGAGGACTTCCTGCTAGATATTGGACATTTGTGACAGCCTTCTTCAACCTGGGTGCCACCAAGATTAATGGATTTCATCTACCCCAATTCCCTCAGTAGCATGGCCATGGCTTAATACTGAAATTGAATTTTGAATGGAAGTTCAAACCTATGGAAAGTGCTAAGGTTGGGGAAGGCTGATTTTCTAGTAGTCTTACTTACAAAACATGTTGGTCAAACCTTTATGGGACATTCAATTTTTTATAGAAAAACAGTCCTTGAAGGATCTCCAAGTGTAGCCTCAGAGCAACTTATCAGAGTGCATCCAGTGCAGTGAGTATTCCCAAGTTACCCTTCTGCAACCCACACAAGCAACTATGTCAAGGATTTGGTCTTCTAATACCTCAGAAAGAGATATCACGATACTGTATTTTCTCAGCTTTTCCAGTTAGCATATGTTAACTAAGACTTGGTACCTGAGAGCAGAATGTGGTATTGTTTTCAAATGACGAGGGGGGAGATTTTGAAAACCCTCTTCTTCGTCTTACCCAGATTCATATTCATTCACTTTTGTCATTGACTAGCCCTTCTTGATAATTGTCTCCCACTTAGACTATGAACTGTGTACCCACTTGTTATTTTGTAATGATAGAAATTCCCCCACTTTCCATGTTCTGCTCTAGAAACTAAATGAAGTAACAGACTGTTCACTGAGAGATTGCACAAAGAGATCCCTTGCCTTGTTCTTTATATAATACTGAATCATAACTTGGTTGGTTGGATTTTTCTTTTATGTTATTGATTTAAAGCAGTCAATTTACAATTGCCAGCAATCTGCTTAGTTCCATTATTTTTATGGCCCACAGAGAGTAATTTTTTTCACCCAGAAATATGCTTGGCATGTGAAAATAATGAAATTAGAGAATTTGGGGTCTGTTCACCAGACTAGAAGCAGGGGTTAGCATTAGAGGTTCTCTTTTTAAATAAACCTCCAGGGATGAACTATTGAACTAACTAGCGGGTTCTCATCAACGGAGAGTCTAACAAAGTGGAACATTATTAATCACCACTTCCCATGTGTACCTTGATTTTTTTAAAAACTAAGCAATATTGGTAATAAGGAAATAACTTTATTAAATATTGTTCATCTAGTATAAACATAATTAAAAGAGATATTTGTTATTCTGATCATTTAAATCATATGGGACCATAGTTAAGAGAGATACATTCCTTCATTGGCAATCTCATATTATAGATTGCTTATACTTTATCGCCTATTTCAACCTGCTGCCCTCAAGATGAATTGAGAGATTTGTCAATTGTCAGAGTTCCTAGCCAGGGATTGTATTAACACATCTAGAGGACATCAAGGTAGAAAAAAACCAACAATGTTATATGATACAGAAGAACTTTATTTTAAGGAATAGCACAATAAAGGGGTTAGACTATGTTAAATGTGCTGTTTCTGACAGATTCTTTCTGTAATCCGAAGAAAACCCACAGTAGCATCTGAGTATACTTTCAGCAGTCTGATCTAGCTAGTGTCAGTCCTTGAGGATAGACCAGGTCAGGAAACAGACACACCACAAGAACTACTCGAATATTTCATAATAATTATATAAAACTCATTATATGACTGTACAGGGATAAGAGAGACTGTGAGGTGTTTAGAATAGAATAGAATAGAATAATAATTTTATTTCACTTTTAATATATATTAATTGGCATACATTAAAATGAAATTTCATTGCATACAGCTCTCAAAGGGTCACCACCTCCAATATACACTACATAAATATGACAAAAACAAACAAACAAACAAATAAATAAATAAATGAATACAGAATTATGCATATACCCACATATATTATATGACAGAGAGACAACACAGACTAGTTTGGGTTATGTATACATGTGCATGGCGAGAAAAATGAATCTTGCGAGTTTATCAGATGGATAGCATTACAGAATTGGGTAGTCCTGCTAGAAATATTTTGAAATCTCCTCCCAGAGGGGAGCAACAGAAACAGACCATAAAGCAGCTGTGTGGGGTTCCTAATAATGCTTTGAGCTCTAAGCACATAGCACTTATAAGCAGGAAACGAGCTTCCTATGATCTTCTTGGCTGTCCTTGCCAATCTCTGTATGGACTTTCTATCTGAGGCACTGCTGCCACCCTACTAGACAGTGATGCAGTTTGTTAAAATGCTTTCAATCGTGCCTCTGTAAAAAGTGGCCAGGACAGAAGGAGAGAGATGTGCTCTCTTCATCCGCCGCAGGAAATGCACACGCCGGTTTGCACGCTTCACTAAGGATGACGTGTGGCGAGACCAATTTGGATTGTTAGTTATCTGCACCCCCAGATATTTAATACTGTTGACCACCTCTACAGCTGCATCCTTGATACTGAGTAGAGTATGACTATGCCGGCTCTTTCTAAAATCTACAATGATCTCCTTTGTTTTATCAATATTTAGAACCAAATTACTTTTGTTGCACAGTCCACCAGAGCCTTCATTTCTTCCCTATAAGCATCTTCATTGTCATCCTGGATAAGACCCATCACTGCTGTGTTGTCTGCATACTTCACAATGTGATTTGTAGCAGATTTGGCACAGCAGTCATGGGTCATGAAGGTGAACAGTAGCTGACTCAGGACACAGCCCTGTGGGGAACCCATATATATATATATATATATATATATATATATATATATATATATGTGTGTGTGTGTGTGTGTGTGTGTGTGTGTGTGTGTGTGTGTGTGTGTGTGTGTGTCTGTCATATGTTAACTCTTAGATTACCTTGCTTGGCCCCAAACATGGGGCAAATCTTTATCTGAGAGATAAGGCTGAAAACAGGAAATAAAGATTTGCCCCATGTTTGGGGCCTAGCAAGGTAATCCGAGAGTTAACATATGACACATATTTCTCCCCTTGCAAAAAGCTAACAAAGCGAGAGAGAACCTGTGGCTCAAGAAGTAAAAACACTGCCTAACGTGCAAGCAGCCCAGGTTCGAATCTCAGAAGGGTATGACTGACTGATGAAGACTAATGAGTCAGAAATGCATATCAGCCTCCCTAAATTCTTTGTTAGTAATTTACACACACACACACACACACACACACACACACACACACACACATATATATATATATATATATATATATATATATATATATATATATATATATATGTTTTGTTGTTGTTAGCTGCGAAGTCGTGTCCGACCCATCGCGACCCTATGGACAACATTCCTCCAGGCCTTCCTGTCCTCTACCATCTTCTGGAGTCCATTTAAGCTCGCGCCTACTGCTTCAGTGACTCCATCCAGCCACCTCATTCTCTGTCGTCCCCTTCTTCTATTGCCCTCGATCTTTCCCAGCATTAGGCTCTTCTCCAGTGAGTCCTTCCTTCTCATTAGGTGGCCAAAGTACTTGAGTTTTAGCTTCAGAATCTGGCCTTCTAAAGAGCAGTCAGGATTGATCTCCTCTAGGACTGACCGGTTTGATCGCCTTGCAGTCCAAGGGACTCGCAGGAGTCTTCTCCAGCACCACAGTTCAAAGGCCTCAATTCTTTGGCGCTCAGCCTTTCTTATGGTCCAACTTTCACTGCCATACATTGCAACTGGGAAGACCATAGCCTTGACTATACGCACTTTTGTTGACAGGGTGATGTCTCTGCTTTTTAGTGTGCTGTCTAGATTTGCCATGGCTTTCCTCCCCAGGAGCAAGCGTCTTTTAATTTCTTGGCTACAGTCCCCGTCTGCAGTGATCTTGGAATATATATATGTATGCATGGATTAGGCACACTTGATTACATGTGATTCTAGTAAACGGTAAGAAGGCCTTTCAATTTTAACTACGTGTCTGAGTATATGCTTTCTTTTGGACATCACACTGAATATATAGATAACATATAGACATCAGAAAACACAAGCCCTGCAGATGTCTGTCTCCCTTGGCTGATAATTATATTGTCATTTGAATAATTATCTTAAGTTAGTTTTTGCTAATGGTTTAGTTTTGCTATTTTGTACACATTTAATTTTGTTAACTTCAGGGCTTGAAGATAGAAATCATAAGAAAACTTCTAAATAAATTAAAGTTATTAATTCCAAGTAAAATATGTATCATTTATTTTAAGACAATATGTATGACAAAATGTATTTAATATTTTTGTTACTTTTTAGCTTTGATTAGCTCTTTCCTAGCAAAATATTCCATTTCAGAAGTAAGCATGAAGCATCTGTCTCTCTGTGTGTGTGTTCGTCCGTTCAACCATCCATCCATCCATCCATCCATCCATCCATCCATCCATCCATCCATCCATGTTTTTA
The DNA here is from genome assembly GCF_964194415.1 of Vipera berus. NCBI lineage: Eukaryota > Metazoa > Chordata > Lepidosauria > Squamata > Viperidae > Vipera > Vipera berus. Next base: position 162,182,625 of record NC_138202.1, on the reverse strand, counting down.
TATCCAGTGACAAAAATGAGAGACACCCAGTGCTTTTTTTGTGAAAGAAAAAGGTGCCGGAACTCACACGTCATACCTTGCCTACCCTACAAGGTTCCATCCAAAAAAGGTGCCGGAACTCCGTTCTGAGCGTTCTATGAGAAAAAAAGCCCTGCAGACACCTATTAAGAGGAGAAAATTGGAGGGGCCTATTACCTAAAATTAGTGGATGGCATCAACTTCTTTGTTAGAATGGAAAGATCTTAAATACTTTCTAACACCAGGAATCTAAACATATTGCTTGGATCAATATTTCACTGAATTCAGTTAGGTATTTAGATTTTGGATATCTGGCTGTGAATGACGAAGTGGAATGAATTATCATGAGTTACAATAATAACAGACCAACATTAGTTTCAAAATAAGCAAGTTGAGGATCTCAATCCCTACCTTTAGATGAGTTGTTGAATTGGATTAATTTCCAAAACATTCAGCGATTGCTGATAAGAAATAAGGTCAATTATATGCAGACATGAATTCATTTCTGCATAACCTTTCCACTCTCTACCCTGTTGTTACCATGTAAACTGTCACATTAAAGAGGAACCCTGAGCTGCATTCAGTTAATGGTAATGCAGATATTTAATTAATCTCTCTTTATAAATCTTCTGCAACCAGCCACATGCGTTCAATTATGATGGGGTTTAAACTGGAACAGTATTACAATAGCACTATTTCTCCCAGCCAGTACACATGCAACTTGTGGACATTGTTCTCTTTCCACCTGAGTGTGAATTGCACTTTTTTCAGTGTAAACTGTAGTGAATCAAAACCAGTGGTGGGATTCAGCCAGTTCGCACCACTTCGGCAGAACCGGTAGCTAATTTTTTGTTGCCCAGAACCAGAACGGACTTCCAGAAGTATCATCCACACAGAGAACCGGTTATTCACATATTTGAATCTCACCACTGATCAAAACGTATTTGCTTTAGATAAGGAGTGGGCAGAGAAATTTTCCTGCACTTTTTTTTCCTACCAGGTATTGCTAAGGAGAAGAGAAGAAGTAATTCTCTTTGTTGGTCTTTGGTGTGGTTCAAATTATTTAGTTACAATATTGTCAAAAGCTGTCAGCGAATGACTTGAGTTTCAATGTACAGTCCTTTCTCTGGCAGTCAGTGGCTTTTGTAGCTTTACTTAATTACTTAATTATTTACAATTAAATAATAACCAAGAAGACATAATGGCATTCCTCTCACTAGGCTTTTTCAGCCTTCATCATAATTCAGATTGTGTTACTGTTGTGTTAACACACCTCTGTTGAAGTGGAATCCCCCATCTGTGAGAACCTGTTAAAAACCCTCCTCCTCCTTGCCCAATTTGATGGAGATTTCCAGAAGATATTTGTGTCAATTCTAGTTTAGTGTAGCTGCTGCACCTTCAAACTCTACTGGGTGTTTAGGCTAAAATATTTCCAAAAACAGATAAATAAAATTACTATTAATTTTGTTGGAAATGTGGGCAAGATTCAAAGGAGCCCCACTCTACTTAAGCCCAAGAGTTTTCAATATCAACCCTGGGACATTATTATCTCCTTTGAAATATTCATCACAAACTGCTTTTAAATTGACCAGGATTTTTACTGATGCTCAAAGAAAACTGAAAAAGAGGAAGAGGCAGTGGTGGGATTCAAATATGTGAACAACCAGTACTCTGTGTGGATGCTGCTTCTGTTAGTCCATTCTGGGCCTTGGCAACAAAAAATTAGCTATTGGTTCTCCCAAAATGGTGTAAACCGGCTGAATCCCACCACTGGGAAGAGGGCATAACTAAGAAGTAAACTGCAACTTGAATTCCTCTAATTATTATTATTTAAGCTGTATTGTTATTAACTATGACTTAACTCCTTCATTTTATTGAATTATGGAAATCTCTGGCACATACAATAAACGCTCATTAAATCTTGAATATTTTACTAGTTGTCATCTGTAAGATGAGGCAATAGAATAAATGCAAGTACTAATTGGCCTATTTTATATAGAATATAATATTCTTTTCTTTAGGTCTGAGGTACGTTAGGGTTTACCCTCCTTTCCATTAAGACATTTAAAAGTAGCTATTGATGTATAATTTGACACAGAGGAAAATAATCTCAAAAGTCCTTCAATTTTGCAATTCATTTTTCAACAGAAGATATTTATACCATAGCAGCACTTCATTCAATTTCGTAGAATTCATTTCTGGACTATTCAGTATTAGGTTATATGGCTATTCCCATCAGAACTTATTCCACATAGTTTATGAGTATCCATTACATAGTTCGGAAATAAGTCAGTAAGTATAGTTTTCCATACTTACTATTAAGTCACTTAAAAATGTCAGAAATCTGTTTTTATTCCACTAACATTACTCAGTATTTCCAAGTAACATTGTTGCCTAGCTCTGAAATGGTTTTTTTTTCTTTTTAGTTTATTAAAGCTACAAAAGTAGACAAGTTCCCTACAACACTAAAACCATCTTATTTTGTAGAGGGATATTTAATTTTATCTGAGCTATGTGGCTGGTAAAAATAAAAGACTTTTCTCTCAATAGAAGAAGAATGTCAACTAAGATATGTGTTGTATAGCCTTTAAAAAAAACTTTGCTAATAGCCTTTGATCTATAGTGAATTCTTTGGGTGGATTTGGAATTATTTAATCCCATCAAATTCATAAAGCCAAATTGATTTTCATGGATCATAGTAGTACAGTTTTTCAGGAAATAAGCCCTGGTGTGTGAGCTAGTAGTTATATTTTATTGCTATCCTAAAGACATACTGCATATCTGGGGTAAAGAGAAAGTAGTATTTGTAAGCATGCCCTTTCTTCTACGCTGGCTACCGAATAGATTGTGAGGAAGAAATAAGATCAGCTAAAAGTGATTTGTATTGGTAAACAAATCAATAACAACACTCTCTATCAGCTTTTCAAGGTGCTCTATTTTTAAGGATTACGTACATTTTTTTTCTCGCAGTGTTTTCAAATTAACATTATTTAGAATTAAAATCTGATAATCTCATTTGCTGGAATTATGCAAAAATGGCTGGAAGAGGAAAAATAATTCTGGATTCTTTGATCTTATTATGTAAATGATAGCCTCTCCTTCTCTTTTTTTTAAAAAAAATCCTTCCCTGGGATTTTCAATCCTTTTCCCTTTTTTAAAGTGACATGGGGAAACACTGAAAAACATCCCCTGACTCCACAAAATGATTCTTAGCTGAAACTATCTATTATTTTACCAACCTTTAGTGCATAAAATGTTCAACATAGGCTTAGCTTTCATGTGCTTAAATTGCTTATGTATAGTTTTTATTGGTAGGGGAATAATTAAAATACCCTGTCCCGGATTCTTGAAACAATGAAATTGAATCTGCTCTTTGTTCTCAGTCAAAAATTCTGCCAATATTGGTGCATCATTTCAAAGCATAAAAAAGTATATCAAAGAAAGCCAGTTTGGTTTAGAGGTTAAGGTACCAGGCAAGAAACCAGGAGACTGGGAATTCTAGTCCTGCCTTAGCCATGAAAGCCAGCAAGTGGCTTTGGGCCAGGTTGCTGTGGTGAAAATAGGAGGAAGAAGGTGCGTTGGATATGTTTATTACCTTGAGTTATTTGTAAAAATAATAAAGGTGGGATATAAATAAATAAAAATAAGTAATGAAATGTAATTTGCAATTTAAGACTTCTGGGGATTGGTTCTATTTTTAAGTTTTATACTAAAATCCTCCTCTTTAGGCTAATGAAATTTATTCGGATATATTAGTTTTCAATTTTGAATTAGAATAATATGTTTTTCATTTGGTGTGTGGAAATGTTCGACATGTTCTTGACAAAAATTTAAAAGGGTAACAAATTGTGTGGAGATTGAGCAGATCGCAGGAACAAAGCATTGAATGTAGACCCAAATCTTGTTTGTTAGTCAAGAGTAAAGCCCCAGACTGGTTTTCTCATGAGGAAGAGGAAGTTTGGGAGAAGAATTCCATATTTAATTACTAAATAAATTTATATAGCCACCAAATTCACACATAGGTGACTGCAAGCAGCTTATAAAATTTTAAAAATCAACTATATAATAATACCCATCAAAAAACCCCACCTCCCATGGTAGCAGCAACACAGTTCAATCAGTCTCCAATCATGGTCCCCAGGTTCACTGAGAAAACCATGTTTTTAGGAACTTTCAGAATGGGGCCGCAATGGCTTATGTTGTTAGGAGGCTGAAGATCATTGAGAGGTTGACAGCTGGGCAGTTCAAAACCCAAGAGCGAGCTGTGTGACAGAATGAGGTCCTGTTAGTTTTGTCCCACTTCCTGTCGACTTGTCAGTTTGAAAGCATGTAAATGCAAGTTGGTAAATAGGTACCACTTTGCTGGGAAGATAACAGGGACATGAAAAGAGCCCCTCAAGCATCCCGTGGGCAACAGGGATGTCACTGGCTAATCCTTTCAACCCAGAAACACCTTGGTAGGTGTTTCCAATGTGAATGTAGTAGTAAAGACTTTCAGAGAAGCAGCAGGGTGGGGGCCAACTGTATCTCTGGGAGAAATATGCTCCATAAAGAAGGGGCCACCACCCAGAAGGGCCATTTTCATGGTGGCCCAAGACAACAATCCCTAACAGATGGGACCCATCATAGGTTCTGCCTTTCTCTCCTAGATGTAATAGGGGAGAGGCGGTCTTTCAAATAACCTGGCCCCAAGCCATGTATGGATAACCAGAGTGCTGGTTATCACCTTTATCATTTCCTTCTCTGAAGCCAGCTTTCTGGAATTACAGTAAAACTTCAAGTAATGCCATTGTTGCTCTTTGCTATTTGGGGAAAACCATTGGTGTACAGCTACCATCTGCGACTCACATTTGGTTCGTAGGACACCTATGTCATTCTCAGAGATCTGCCAACACCTTTATAATATTCGCTGCTATTTTAGGCATATCTTAGAAGAAGGATAGGTGCTGCAGTGTTGTTATCTGAAAAAATTGACCCAGAGTTAAAATGGGGGGACATTTTAAAAAGTGTGCATTGAATATAGTTATTTATTATAAAGGAGTACACAGGTGACCTTGAAGAATGTATGTGGCAGCCAATAGAATAGAACAGAACAGAACAGAACGGAATAATAATTTAGTTGGAAGGGATCTTGGAGGTATTCTAGTTCCAACCATCTGCTCAAGCAGGAGATCCTATAACATTTCAGATAAATGGCTGTCCAGTCTTTTCTTGAAAGCCTTCAGTGATGGAGCACTCACAACTACTGAAGGCAAGCTATTTGATTAGTTGATTGTGCTCACCGTTAGGAAATTTCTCCTTAGTTCTAGGTTGCTTCTCTCCTTGGTTAGTTACCATCCTTTGTTTCTCATCTTGCCTTTTAGTGCTTTGGAAAAGAGTTTGACCCCCTCATCTTTATAGGAGCCCCTCAAATATTGGAACACTGCTATCATGTCTCCCCTAGATGTACCCAATTCTAATGTACCCATTAGACTAGATGTACCTAATTCCTGTAACTGTTCTTCATATGTTTTAGCCTTCAGCCCCACTAATCATTCTTGTTGCTCTTCTCTGCACTCTTTCCAGAGTCTCAACATCATTTTTATATTGTGGTGACATCTATATAATTTGTTGTTGTTAGCTGCGAAGTCGTGTCCGACCCATCGTGACCCTATGGACAACGTTCCTCCAGGCCTTCCTGTCCTCTACCATCTTCTGGAGTCCATTTAAGCTCACACCTACTGCTTCAGTGACTCCATCCAGCCACCTCATTCTCTGTCGTCCCCTTCTTCTATTGCCCTCAATCTTTCCCAGCATTAGGCTCTTCTCCAGTGAGTCCTTCCTTCTCATTAGGTGGCCAAAGTATTTGAGTTTTAGCTTCAGGATCTGGCCTTCTAAAGAGCAGTCAGGGTTGATCTCCTCTAGGACTGACCGGTTTGATTGCCTTGCAGTCCAAGGGACTCGCAGGAGTCTTCTCCAGCACCACAGTTCAAAGGCCTCAATTCTTTGGCGCTCAGCCTTTTTTATGGTCCAACTTTCACTGCCATACATTGCAACTGGGAAGACCATAGCCTTGACTATACGCACTTTTGTTGACAGGGTGATATCTCTGCTTTTTAGTGTGCTGTCTAGATTTGCCATGGCTTTCCTCCCGAGGAGCAAGTGTCTTTTAATTTCTTGGCTACAGTCTCCATCTGCAGTGATCTTGGATCCCAGGAAAATAAAATCTGTCACTACCTCCATTTCTTCCCCATCTATTTGCCAGGAATTGAGAGGGCCGGATGCCATGATCTTGGTTTTCTTAATGTTAAGTTTCAACCCAAGTTTTGCACTCTCCTTCTTCACCCGCAACAAGAGGCTCTTTAGTTCTTCTTCACTTTCTGCCATTAGAGTGGTATCATCTGCATATCTTAGGTTGTTGATATTTCTTCTGGCAATCTTAATTCCAACTTTTGATTCATCTAGCCCTGCCTTTCTCATGATGTGCACTGCATATAAGTTAAATAGGCAGGGTGACAGTATACAGCCTTGCCAGACTCCTTTCCCAATTTTGAACCAATCAGTGGTTCCGTGTCCAGTTCTCACTGTTGCTTCTTGACCCGCATATAGGTTTCTCAAGAGACAAATAAGATGGTCTGGTACTCCCATCTCTTTAAGAACTTGCCACAGTTTGTTATGATCCACACAATCAAAGGCTTTAGCATAGTCAATGAAGCAGAAGTAGATGTTTTTCTGGAACTCCCTAGCTTTCTCCATGATCCAGCATATGTTGGCAATTTGATCTCTAGTTCCTCTGCCTCTTCAAAATCCTCCCTGTACTTCTGGTAGTTCTCGATCCACATACTGCTGGAGTCTAGCTTGTAGGATTTTAAGCATAACTTTACTAGCATGAGAAATGAGTGCAATGGTGCGATAGTTTGAACATTCTTTGGCACTGCCTTTCTTTGGAATTGGAATGTAAACTGATCTTTTCCAATCCTGTGGCCACTGTTGAGTTTTCCAACTTTGCTGGCAAATTGAGTGTAGCACTTTTACTGCCTTGTCTTTTAAGATTTTGAATAGCTCAGCTGGAATACTGTCACCTCCACTAGCTTTGTTGTTGCTCAGCTTTTCGAAGGCCCACTTCACTTCACATTCTAGGATGTCTGGCTTGAGGTCAGTGACCACCTCATTGTGATTATCAGGGACATTAAGCTCATTCTTGTATAGTTCTTCTGTGTAATTTTGCCACCTCTTCTTAATCTCTTCTGCCTCTGTTAGGTCCCTGCCATTTTGGTCCTTTATCATGCCCATTTTTGCATGAAACGTTCCCTTCATCTCTCCAATTTTCTCGAAAAGATCTCTGGTCCTCCCTATTCTATTGTTTTCTTCTATTTCTTTGCACTGTTTATTTAAGAAGGCATTCTTATCTCTTCTAGCTATTCTCTGGAATTCTGCATTCAATTGGGCGTATCTTTCTTTTTCTCCCTTGCCTTTCGCTTCCCTCCTTTCCTCAGCTATTTGCAAAGCTTCCTCAGACAGCCATTTTGCTTTCTTGCATTTCTTTTTCTTTGGGATGGTTTTGGATGCTACCTGTTCTACAATGTTGCGAACCTCTGTCCATAGTTCTTCAGGCACTCTGTCTATCAGATCTAATTCCTTAAATCTATTTGTCACCTCTACTGTATATTCAACAGGGATATGATTTAATTCATACCTGAGTGGCCTAGTGCTTTTCCCTACTTTGTTCAGTTTAAGCCTAAACTTTGCAATGAGAAGCTCATGGTCTGAGCCACAGTCAGCTCCTGGTCTTGTTTTTACTGACTGTATAGAGCTTCTCCATCTTTGGCTGCAGGGCATATAGTTAATCTGATTTCTGTGTTAACTGTCTGGTGATGTCCAAGTGTAGAGCCGTCTCTTGGGTTGTTGGAAAAGAGTGTTTGCTATGACCATCGTATTCTCTTGACAAAATTCTATCAGCCTGTGCCCTGCTTCATTTTGTACTCCAAGGCCAAACTTGCTTGTTATTCCAGTAATCTTTTGGCTTCCTACTTTAGCATTCCAATCCCCCATGATGATAAGGACATCATTTTTTGGTGTTAGTTCTATAAGGTGCTGTAGGGCTTTATAGAACCGGTCAATTTCATCCTCTTCAGCACCGGTGGTTGGGGCATAGACTTGAACTACTGTGATATTGAATGGTTTGCCTTGGATTCGAACTGAGATCTTTCTGTCATTTTGAGGATTGTATCCCAGTATTGCTTTTCCTACTCTTTTATTGACTATGAAGGCTACTCCATTTCTTCTGAGGGATTCTTGCCCGCAGTAGTATACCCGATGGTCATCTGAATTAAATTCACCCATTCCTGTCCATTTTAGTTCGCTGATACCTAAGATGTCGATGTTCAGTCTTGTCATCTCTTGTTTGACCACGTCCAGCTTTCCTTGATTCATGGATCTTACATTCCAGGTTCCTATGGAGAAAAAATCTTTACAGCATCGGACTTTCCTTTCACCACCAGACACATCCACAGCTGAGCGTCCTTTCGGCTTTGACCCAGTTGCTTCATTCTTTCTGACGCTACTAGTACTAGCCCTCTGCTCTTCCCCAGTAGCATATTGGATGCCTTCCTCCACAACCATGATAGAACAATAGAGGATTCAATGCTACTTGAACAAAATGTTTAGTGTGGGAGAAGTTGGATATTTTGCTTTCTTAATTCTTCGACTGTCCTTTCCTTTATCTTTCCCTACTGTCTCCTTCCTGCCAGGCATGAGCAGCTGGGCCTTATGGACTTATCCAAGTAAATGGTTCCATTTCAAACTGCTCTTACAGATTACGGTAGACGTTTTCTGGAACATTGATCTGGAATCTGCCTTTCTGGTTTTTGAGCCCATTGTGCCTAGAGTGGATGAATAACTAAACTGTTCACTTAGGTTGCTCTAACAACTGTTCTCTTCTAACATATACTCTCGGTATTTCTTGGATTGTATTTGTAAAATTATATTAAAGAATGGTGGATGAGAGAGGAGGAAGCTAAAAGTTTGGACTTGCTGCTACTGTGACTTCAGAGAAAATAGCTTTCTACTCTCTCATTCCTTCATATGCATCCACAAGAATAATATTAAAGTAGGAATACTTTTCTTTATATCCATTTTCAAGTCAGTCACATGAATTTCAGGAATTGCCAATAAACTATGTAGCACAATTTGCAAAGAATAGCCAGTTGAGACCTCTACTCAACATGGACTGCAGTTTAGCTGTCAAGGCATTATCACTCCCATGAAAGGTGAGATGATTTAGAGGCCAGGAGAAGCTTAATTTTTCTTGATCACCATGTGCAACTTGGAATTTTAATAGCAGGCATAATTAATTCTTCTGATGTTAATCATCAGGGCTGGATTCCACAATTATCAGGCTTGTGCAGCTGGGGCAGGGTACAGACATGAAAAATTAGGAAAATGAATCCGTAATTGGGTGGCAGATTTAATCTGCATCATGAAAACAAAGTTAAAAAGAAGGGGGACTGGGAGAATTTCTGCCGAAGCTTTTGTGCCAATAAGTGCTGACAGAACTGAAAAATGTTGCCGATGGCCAAAGTGATTGGTAATTACCAAGCCATTGAATTTTTTATTGTCAATTTATCATTGCACCAGAGGTTAAATTTAACATCTTCTTCTAAAGCCATCACTCTAGGAAGAAGGCAAGCTTTGTATCATGTGATTCCAGGAGTCAGTGAAAGGTTAATCAGGAACTCTTTTAGCTAGCGTTTCCAAATCTATATTTTTGCTTCTTTATATAATAGTATTATATTAGTATATAGTATAAAAAGCTCCTTATATGAGCTTATGTATCAGATTGCAAAGGACTGAGGAGAGACGAATCTTCACATTTCACTTATATATTTGAATACGTTGCTTGGCAACATCTATACATTTTCTTTACTATCTTTGAATAAATCTGCTTGTAGGATATGGTATGTTCTTTTTCTACTTTTCTATCCTGTTTTCCTTCTTTCCCATCTTTTTCCAATGCATGTGTTGAAATTGCATTGACAAGAACACATTTTGTAATGAAGTGCAATAGAGAATTTCATGGTATGTGAGTGTATGTTTGTGTTTGTGTATCAGTGTCTATGTCTATGTCTATGCATAGATAGATATGCACCCAAAACAACGTAAGTTTATCATTAGATTATTTATAGATCTCCCAAAGTGTGGTTCTAATTTAAGGAAATGATGTAATCGCTAAGAAAATAAATATGCTATAATTGTCTGGAAGGACTATAACTTCATTTCACATATTACAAAAATGATTATTTTACGCATTGTATTTCAATACATTTTAATATGATAGAAATTTAACCTTTTGTCTCTCATTTGCCACTTTAATCTCTCTCTCTCTCTCTCTCTCTCTCTCTCTCTCTCTCTCTCTCTCTCTCTCTTTTTTTTTTTTTTTTTTTTACTGAGCAAGCATTGAATCCAGTGAGGATGTGCTGATGAAAAGGAAGTATATGGGTTTTTTTTATAAATTAAATATGGAAATGACCTTTAAGGGAAACTTGGGGAAAGGAATCAATGCATGCATTAATTACTGCAATTCGTTATCCAAACAAATGCAGAACTTAGCTTTTTTGCTGGATACAAATGAAAGGGCAAAACATGTTTATTGCAGACAGAGGCTTTTGATCTTGCTATGTTAATCTGCAGAATTTTTTTTTTTGAAGTGTGACTTCTCACTCCAAGTGGACTCCTGTGGGGGATATCCTAGCTGGGATCAATCCCCACATGCAGGCAATGAATTATTGATGCTGAATACAAAAGAGACCCAGCTCACGTGAGCCATAGTGCTATCACCTGCCAGTATCTTGGACAATGTTGTTTTGATAATCTTTGCTTTTTTGCTCTTGAGCTGGATGCATAACCAGTGTCTTTAGTCCTGATTGCTCTTGTAAATAAAAAGGCAAGGCTTCTTATTAAAGTTATTTACTGAATGAAGAGAGAGAAGCCCAAGATAAAAGCAGAAGTAGAAAAGTTAAAAATGGACTCTTCATGTTCAATGTGAACAATGCAGTGAATTATCAAAAGCATTTTCTTGCTATTCTCCTAAATTAATATAATCTACTCCCTCTTTTTTCTTAAAAAGAAACACCACAAGAACATATTTTTTCTTCACAGTGTTTGGCTGCCTGATGACAAATTACCACAGACATTTTTTCTTACCACCCAAATCCTGACGGTGTAGAGGCTGTGATTCTAACCCTGCAGGATTTTACATAGCAGTCATTACTCTGTTAAGGTCACATAGCAATACACATTGTACCGGAAACCTCAGCTATTTTAATTGGATACTAACCAAAATTTCAAGTAATTAAGAATCAGTTTGGGGCCATTAGTAATTGAGGCTAGCTAGCCAGTGGTGCACATTTCAGAGGAGTTAGTTTTAATGAGAGGATTTCCAGAAGAAGAATAGGAGGGAAGCCACACAAGAAAAAGAAAAAAAAGAGAGAGAGAAAAGAGATTAAAGATAGCATAGGAACCTTTGGCAGCTAAACTAAACAACTAATGGTACATAAAAAAGATGCTGAACTTGTAGTCTTTTTAATTGATCTACTTACTATTCTTGAGGAAACTTTAAAAAAAATGAATGGAGGTATTTACTGTACATTAGGAGTTCAACAACTATTTATAATCTTTAGAAGTGGGTACCTTCTTCCCAACTCCTTTCTTTTCAGCATATGTTTTAACTTTTTAAATATATGAACATTGCAAATACCAGCGCATTTTGTCCTTTCTAGGCTATGAAGTCTTGCAACATCTATTGGCTTATGCTGTGCAGTTACAAACATTTGTGAAAGGGTTTCAGACAATCACAAATTGGGTAGAGGAAGAGCACTAGCTCATGGTAGATTGTGAGAAAGAGAGGAAGAACAGTGTTGTGTGTTATGTATGTGTACACAATTTGGAGAGCAAGCAACAAAATTTCATTTTTAATGTGCCAATATGCCTGCAGTAAAAAAATGACCATAAAGGTTATCTATCTATCTATCTATCTATCTATCTATCTATCTATCTATCTATCTATCTATCTATCTATCTATGAAATATAGCTGCCTGGGGTACATAGCAAATGTTCCAGTGGCGAGAGAGATGACCCAAGCTTTTGATATGATTGCTCGCAGGTGGCTTCTCTGTGGAGTATTTGGTGCTTTCTGAGCTTAGTTGTTTGCTTACAGACATTTCATTACCCAACTAGGTAACAATCCATGTGAGTTCAACAGATCATTATGGAGAAAATCTATGTGGTCACTAAGAGTCAACACTGACTTGATGGCACATAATCAATCAAGGTTGAAGTAATTTCCTGTATAAAGCAATTTATTCTTTCTCCCATTTTCTCATTGGCCTTACCCTTCTGGCCTTTAGGAAGGACTTGAAGACTTGGCTTTATCATTTTGCCTGAGGATCTGGTAGTGGCTGTGCGGAGCCTTCTAAATGACTATTACATTGCACTTCTGCAGATTATATTTTAATTTTTTTTATTCTTTTTAATGTGTTTCAATAGTTTTTGTTATATGATTTTGGTTATTTTGAATTACATCAATAGAATTGCGCATTTCAAAAGAAAACATTTTTTCATCACGTGAGAAAATTCCACATGAAGGAAGAGGATATATCATGTTAGATACTGGAAGCCTTCTGCATTGTGAAAAGTGCCAACAGGTGGGACTTTGTGCTGGAGATTGAAAGAAAGATATCTTGAATAATTCATTAAATTCCATGGACTATCACATTTTTTTAATAATAATTAATATTTCTTAGAAACTGCTGTGACTTCTCTTGTGTTCCTTCTATGTGAGGGAACTTCAAGGTTCCACAAAAACGTGATACCAACAATTACAATAAATCAAGACTATACTGTGTTAGTATGTGAAACATAGCTCTGTGAGCATATAGCGAAAGTTATCAGGGTACAGATTTTGAAAACTAATTGTTGGGCAAGCAAAGCAATACACGGTAGAAATGAGGGATTTGATATCAGGCCAAAATCAGCTAGCAATCAACTGTGCCTTTGGAAACTCTTATAGAGAAGTCAAGGCATTGATTATAAGCACCACGGTTTAATCAGCCAGCAAAAGCTAGCACTCAATTAGTCTGGAATCAACAGAGATGGAATTTTTACATTTTGTGGAAATAACTAAAGGGCAGATCAACTACCTGTCAACTACTGACAGGTCAGATCAACATTTGGATGAAAAGATTAATAAGGTGGATATTTCAGAAGGAAGTAAGACAGGCAATTCTGTGTAAAACTAAATCTGAACCATTTAAACAAAAGTTCGCTTTGCGCATCATGCTTCTTCCAGGTGAGTGGAGGCTTTGAGGGTTCTGCACATGACAGCCTCCTGGGTGCTGGAGTAATAGCGTAAGACAGGGCTTTTCAACCTTTTCACCCACTGTACCACTTTTAGGGTATGGCAACATCCAAGTACTACCAGTCGCCTAGCAAGGTGTCAAAAACGTAATGACAAAAAAAAAAAACAACCCCGAAAAAAGTGATGAAGTACAGGTAGTCCTCAACTTACAACAGTTTGCTTAGTGACTGTCTGAAGTTACAACGGCTCTGAAAAAAGTGCTCCCAAAGCCACAGCCGAGCAAGACACTTGCCTGCCTGGTGGTGCTCTTCCTCCTGTCCGAGGTTTTCATTGTTGTGAGCATTTCTGTTGAGGATTGGCAGCAGGGGTGGGGTGGGGGGTGTTTGGTTTTTAATTCCCCCCGTCTGATGGGTGGTTGCAGCAGGTTTTGGTCACTTCACACGACCACGGGACACTGTGACCGTCACAAATATGAATCAGTTGCCAAGCATCTTCACAAGATCTTGGAGATGCTGCAACATTCCAGCTGATTGGCACTTCTTCTGGGCTCAGAAGCGCCCGGATTAGTGCCGAACTCCAACTGGAGCCTGGCACTGATCCTGGCGCTTCCACTGAGCCCTGACAGCCCTGAAGAAGCGCTGATCCTGGCGCTTTCACTGACAGCCCTGCAGCTCCAGCCATCTCTCGTTCAGGCTTGTGCGGTGCTGCCACTGGTTCAGCTCATTCCCCTCCCCCGCTACCACTTTTCTAGGATGGTCACGTACCACTGGTTGAAAAGCCCTGGCATAAGAGATATATTTAAAGGCCGGTTTTAAAATGCTAGATGAAGAACCTTATGGAGGTCTGAAGCAGGCCTGAAGGACTAATTCAATCTATGGTTCACATTATCTGCAGAGGTTTTAATCTGTTGGGTGTAAGGAGCAGAGAAGATGGCCTCCTCCAGATATTCAGGATCCATTGCTTTGGCAAAAGGGGCGGAAGCATTTTTTTAAGACATATAATAAGACAACATTTGCAAGTAGCTCAAGCTGATACCTCCCTAATTCATTGAACTATAAGAAAAAGAAAGAGGTACAGCATAATCAGAGTTGCAAAATTCTGCATTTATAGCTAGTTTCAATAAATGCACTATTAGTCTTTTTGTGGAGCTGATTACCTGATGCAGGCTAGAATTTACAGTGGGTAACAAAACTGCATATAAATGACACTTAAATGTTGCAGTTAATATATGCAGAAAAAAACTAAGTAATATTTTTGTCTATTAAGTAACAGAGAAATAAGACCAGAACTGTGGACACACACACATACGCACACTCATCTACCATTTATTCTAAGATCAGGTCTTATGTTTAGAAACACAAAAAAAATGGATAACAAAACCACAAATAATGAAGGTCCCTTGTTGTGCATATAGATCCACAGAAAGATCAAAAAGTTATTGTGGCAAATATATAGTTATGGTGTACATTTCAAATTTCTGTATTTTGCCAGATCATTAGACAAAACAGCTGTTAACTTGTACATTTTAATGGCTATGGAAATGTGGCTTTCTAAAAACATGACTCAGCAGATGCAAAGTAGCTGTTAGTGTAGCAAGTGCACCAAAGTGCTGTGAGATTAAAAGTCTCCTGGGGCTAATCAGAGGAGTCCCAAGATTCATCTTCCAAATGTTACATTGTGGAAACACTGCAGCTGTTTCCACTAAGCAAGCTGCAAGATGGGAAGAATTGGAATCATTTGCTGAAAAAGATCAATTGTCTAGTTTATGCAGTCATAAGGAATACAGAAGAATAATAGAGATGGGAACAGAGAAAAGAAAGCTTTGATAATTGGCTATGGATACTATATTCAACTGGAATATCACTCCACAATCCAAACACTGTTCTTTTGTTGTTCAGTAGCACTTTTTGGGATTGAATCCCATGGTGTTCTCTGCACTTCAAACATAGTGTTGGAAGGAAAGGGATCTGTCTGTCTATATCTGTCTGTCTGTCTGTCTGTCTGTCTGTCTGTCTGTCTGTCTGTCTGTCTGTCTATCTATCTATCTATCTATCTATCTATCTATCTATCTATCTATCTATTTCTTCATCATCTTCCTCTATTATCTCTATAGTAGCTATCTCTCTATATCTATATCTATTGTATCTATCATCTACCAATCATCCATCAACTATCATCTATCATCATCATCATCATCATCATCATCATCATCATCATCATCATCATCTATCTCTATATCTATCTCTGTGTATCTCTATCTGTTTATCTGTCAGCTGTTTGCCAGCCATCTATCTGTCTATATCTATCCATCCATTTAGATTACAAAGTTCCATTTTCTCAGTTTCTGTAATTAGCCATAATCATACACTGTAAATAATTTACCCATGGAAAAACAATATTTTCAGCTTCGATCCAGGTGGGAAAGCAGAAAATTTTGCAAAGCTGTGGGACATTGAAGGATAGTATCCAAAGTAAAGACCATAAAACAAATTTATATTATTTAACTACAGGTTACAGCATCTGAAACAATAGTTCATAGTCTAGCAGCTGTAGCTACAACAGCCATAGCGTATTCCATATCTTGCAGAAATGTTTGCATTGAGTTACCAGGATACTGTCCTCAAACACAGGATTTTTCTGAATTCATATAAACTAATGACAAAATGAAATAAATAAAATTAATGTTCATACGGATACAAAAGACAAGGCCATCTTTTCTCTAATACTGCATAGGAAGCGATTCATGGTACACTGCCAGACCTGTCAATTTAAATTAAACTTCCCTGAATTCACTGTTCCCTTCAATACAAATATATTTGGTGTAAAAACAATAAGATAGTAATAAGTATGTACAGATTAACTCTTGTAACGAACATTTTTGGCTTTCATTCTTTATACTTAGAAATTGTTAATGTCTGTTTACTTTAAACAGTTGACTGCAGTATTCTGGAAGGGCAAATATGCCAGAAATAGTCAATATTTTCCAGTATCTTTAGTATAGCATAGGGCAGGGGTAGGCAACCTCGGCTCTTTTATGACTCATGGACTTCAACTCCCAGAATTCCTGAGTCAGGTATGCTGATTCAGGAATTCTGAGAGTTGAAGTCCATGAGTCATAAAAGAGCCGAGGTTACCTACCCCTGGCATAGAGAGTTGGCAGAGACATAGCAAGACCTATTGCTTGTGAACTCATAAGAATCTGAGGCATTCTGATGAATAGTTAGCTAAGTTTAAAGTTGAGAATGTGAGGAGCAGTCAGGGGGCAGTAGAAACTGAATTTTGTACCAGCTCATGGGATAAGTGATTCATCTGATAGCTATTGTATCAAACACAACAGGATTATATAGGGTCTCCTGCTTTAGCAGAGGGTTGGAGTAGAAGACCTCCAAGGTCCCTTTCCACCCTGTTATTCTGTATTCTGTATATCTTCAACACTATGGCTTGGATCCAGAGATCCTATGAGCAGTTTTCAGTTTCTGTTCTCACAAATTGTGTGTAACCTTTCCATCCATAGATGATGTATGTTAAAATGCAAGAGCAGAGTGATCTTCCCTTTGTATATTATCCCCTCCTTTTCCTGTACTATCCAATTAAAAAGCATTAGAGATGTAATGAATGAAAAATATGAATCACGGTCTTATTTGCAATATAGAATGGGCTTCAAATCCAATGTGCTTACTTATTAAAAATGGAAAGGGATTATTTATGTATATATTGATTGGATTTTTGCACTATTGCTATATGATAACTCTCAGTGGGTTACCAAAATGAAAACACGGACAATGCAACAATATAAACTAAATCGTAAAAACAGAAGCATTATGGTGAGGTGGAGTGAGGAAGCTAAGCAGGGTTGGGTCTTGGAGAGGCTGTTGATTAGTATTGGAAGTAAAAAATAATCCTGGAATAAGTCTGCTGATCATTTACCATATTTTATTAATGAATCTTTATCATCATCCCTGGAGATAGTAATGGCCAATTACTTCCCTACTTTTTACAAGAACCCGGCATGAATGTATGTACAGTATGTATGAAGTCACCAAGAGGGCTTTTGAATATAAAAGGACATTTTTGGAAGAATTTTTTTTCCAGCAAACCAACAAACATGCCATCTTTAAATCATTAAAGGGTGTGTACATCTGGGGGGGAAAAAGGAAGTATATTAAAAAAACGTATGACAACATTTTCACAACTGTCCATAGGAGGAGTCAATTGTTAGCGCAGTTCAAAAATCACTTGAAATAAATATTTTTCTCTCTTTTTGATTACTTATTTTATTTATTTATTTTATTATTTTTAAACTGGTACCGCTCCTCTATTATTTCAGTTTCACCAGGCAGAAGTAACAATAATGACAATATAACCAGTGGATAGGAGCCTGGGTGGTGGTGGGGGTGGTGGGGAGAACCACATGATTGTTTTGTGTGTGAATCAGCTCCTTAAAACAGCCACACTGTCTTTCCAAGTAAGCCTGAAAATAAAGGCTGCTGTAATGAACTGCAAATGCTGTGCTTGTACATGTGTGAGGGCCGAGGCACTTCTGAATCATCTTCAAAACATGCACAGCCCTATCACCAATTGTATTCCCCCAGTGATTTCTCACTGTAGCTTCCATCTTTTTTTTCTCTCTCTCTCTCACTGCAGAACATTCACTAGGTAGAATAAAAAGGGACATACTGCAGCAAAGATTTTGAATGCGCCATTAAGGCACAAAAGAGTGGTGTGCCTGGGAAGGAAAGATGATTTGGAAGTGCCTCCTATTCAGTCTCCTGGGTCCTGCTTTTCTGCTGCAGAGCTATTTCATTTACCTCAGCTTCAGGTCCTTTTCCTCAGTCGAGACTAGCTTCTGGATTAAGACACAGAGAGAAGAAGCTCGTTTCAGCCTTGTTTGAAAGAAGGCATTTGAAGGCAGAAATCTCACTGAAGTGACATTTCCATTTCCATCTATCTTTTCACTAAGAAGCTCAGGGACATGCAAGTGTGCCTAAATTGAAAGGCTCATTTGGTTTTTAGCTAATGTTCTGGTTGGCTTTGTTAGAGTTCTTATAATTCTGTTCTCTCTGTTATATGTACCTAGTGTGAAATGTCTGAGAAATGGAGCCTTGGGCTTAGCTTCTCTTACTGGAAGTACAGACAATCGTTGTTTAACAACCACTCGTTCAGCAATGGTTTGTTCTTGTGACAGTGCTGAATGAGTGGCAGTTACAACCAAGCCTCAAAGTTCCATCTACCACTTGGCAACTGGTATGAATTTCTGACCATTGCAGCATCCTCTAGTCACATCATCATGGCTTCTGACCTTCCCCGCTGGCTTATCATAGGAAAAGTGAATTGGAAAGCCGGCAGGAAGTTGGAAATCACAATCATGTGAAGTCCTTGCTTAATGACCTGTGCAGTCCTTGCTTAATAAAAGTAACTGGGTACTGCCATAACTGTCACCACTAAGTAATGCAATAACCTGACATCCTGCTTTATAACCAGATCACTTAGCGACATAAATTATTGTTATCAACTAACAGGATATCTGTACGCATAGGACCTGCTGAACAGGACTCTTCAGGCATTGTTGAGTTGACAGAAAACTGTAGCTGCATGAAAGTTTCTGATTTATATCTTGCCTCTGTCACAGGGTCACCAGATCTGGGTGACCCTATGTCCAGAAATCTGGACAGCTGCTTGTTGTTGTTGTTGTTGTTAGCTGCGAAGTCGTGTCCGACCCATCGCGACCCTATGGACAACATTCCTCCAGGCCTTCCTGTCTTCTACCATCTTCTGGAGTCCATTTAAGCTCACGCCTACTGCTTCAGTGACTCCATCCAGCCACCTCATTCTCTGTCGTCCCCTTCTTCTATTGCCCTCGATCTTTCCCAGCATTAGGCTCTTCTCCAGTGAGTCCTTCCTTCTCATTAGGTGGCCAAAGTATTTGAGTTTTAGCTTCAGGATCTGGCCTTCTAAAGAGCAGTCAGGATTGATCTCCTCTAGGACTGACCGGTTTGATCGCCTTGCGGTCCAAGGGACTCGCAGGAGTCTTCTCCAGCACCATAGTTCAAAGGCCTCAATTCTTTGGCGCTCAGCCTTTCTTATGGTCCAACTTTCACTGCCATACATTGCAACTGGGAAGACCATAGCCTTGACTATACGCACTTTTGTTGACAGGGTGATGTCTCTGCTTTTTAGTGTGCTGTCTAGATTTGCCATGGCTTTCCTCCCCAGGAGCAAGCGTCTTTTAATTTCTTGGCTACAGTCCCCATCTGCAGTGATCTTGGAGCCCAGGAAAACAAAATCTGTCACTACCTCCATTTCTTCCCCATCTATTTGCCAGGAATTGAGAGGGCCAGATGCCATGATCTTGGTTTTCTTAATGTTAAGTTTCAACCCAAGTTTTGCACTCTCCTTCTTCACCCGCAACAAGAGGCTCTTTAGTTCTTCTTCACTTTCTGCCATTAGAGTGGTATCATCTGCGTATCTTAGGTTGTTGATATTTCTTCCGGCAATCTTAATTCCAACTTTTGATTCATCTAGCCCTGCCTTTCTCATGATGTGCTCTGCATATAAGTTAAATAGGCAGGGCGACAGTATACAGCCTTGCCGGACTCCTTTCCCAATTTTGAACCAATCAGTGGTTCCGTGTCCAGTTCTCACTGTTGCTTCTTGACCCGCATATAGGTTTCTCAAGAGACAAATAAGATGGTCTGGTACTCCCATCTCTTTAAGAACTTGCCACAGTTTGTTATGATCCACACAATCAAAGGCTTTAGCATAGTCAATGAAGCAGAAGTAGATGTTTTTCTGGAACTCCCTAGCTTTCTCCATGATCCAGCGTATGTTGGCAATTTGATCTCTAGTTCCTCTGCCTCTTCGAAATCCCCTATGTCTGTGCTCCCATCTAATGGTGTGCATTTTTGAACCCTGAACTGGTAGCCCAAATATAGCTATCTGTTTCAAGTCACTGGAGTCACTTAACTCCCTTCCAAGAAACTGGATGACAAGGACAATGAGATTATAAACACCTTAAGGCTGTCCTTGAGTTCTGGAATAAGATGGAATGATTATTTTAGCAACTAAGGCTAAGGGTGACTTAAGTCTGCTTCTCTCTTGTTCACCATGGCAGAAGAAAGGAGATGTGGGGGAAAGGCCCATGGTTTTATTGCTTGCCTTTGTCAGCAATGTAGAGCATGCAATCCTTTTTTTCTGAAAGTGTCGAGGTGGTATCACAGACAGATCTGATTTTCCCTGCTATGGGGAGCCAGTTGCAGGAGCCTTCTATTGAACAAAGAGGTGGCCATATATTAGGAAATATTTCTGCATAACCACTCTGCTTCTAAAGAGATGAAAAGTGGACAAAACAGTTGTCCTGCAAGGAAAGAGTGTCTGTTAGGAGAGGTGTCAAGAAACCCAGTAGTGGTAGTATCTGTGCAATTGAAGACCTATCTCTTTGGAGTTTGCACCTTCAGGAGGGTGGATATTTGTGGGATTACATCTTAGCTTTTTACTCCCTGCTACAGATGCCCCTGCCTCCAAGTGACAATCAACTTACATTAGTCTACCTATATCAACTCTATTATTAAAGGTTCCTTTCATGTAACATTTACTATCATAGGGAGCCACTACACATGGCAGTTCAAAGCATTTGCTGGAGTTTAGTGAATCTAAAACATGTTAGTACAATACAGATACCATGACAAAAGGAGGTAACAAGAACAATGAATACTTTAACTCATGGATGTCAAACTCGCAATGTATCGTGAGTTTTTCTCCATTGCCGGCAATGGGATGGGCGCAGTTTCGGCATGATGCATCCAGCCCGTGGGCTGGCAGTTTGACACCCCTGCTTTAACTGCTTTTTCTTGCATGTTTTTGCAATTACTGGTATGCTTAACTGATGGTTGGGAGAGAAGAAAGAGTGAGGAGTCTGGGGCACATATATAGAAGTCCTTATACAAGTTCTTACAATCTGCCCTCTGATTCTACCCACCTCGGTTTTCCCTTCTCAGCAGGTTGCTTTGTCATAAAACCTTGAAGGACAACTAACTTCTCCACATCCCAAAACAACTCCATATACCAAAACAATAATAACAAAGCAGATTTGTATCTAGTTAATAGATTACAACTAACTCCTTCTCCATCCGCCTTGCTCCACAACCTGCAATGAAACTTTTAGAATACCAGATAAAATTAATATCTTCAGGGGAAGATTTGAAATATATTAAAACTTGAAGTATTGTCAGAATTTTCCTTACAGAAGTTGCTAGCTGGACCAGACAGTTACCTTATCAATGAGCCAAAATAGGTAGTAATTTGCTTTCAGAACAGTAATGGCATAATGGTGCAATGATTCTTGGCACATGAAATTGAGCATACACAATTAGCTACTGATGATACAACTATCACATTTGTTTTCCAATTATGTTTGATGAACTCACTAGAGATCTCTCCAAGCTAAAGGAGTACAGAGATAGATTTGGCATCCTAATATTCACATACTTGGAAACTTGTAAATGCTGAAAGCATATGGTTTCTAGCCCTATAAACAGGGATAGGACAAACTGTAGACTCAGTGACTCCAGGAATATTTTTCAGTTGTTTAAATAATGATAATAATGAGATAGTAGAATAGAAGAGAAAGAATTGAGAAAACCACAAATTATCAAGTTCTTAGAAACTAAAATGGTAAGATTGTGCCATAAACCAGCCATAGGTGGTCCCACTGGTTATTGGCACACTGGGTGCCATACCAAAAAATCTTGGATGCCATTTAGAAAATCTGCTCATTAACAAAATGTCCATCTGTCAATTACAAATGGCCATGCTGTTTGGATTAACACATACACCACACTGCTATATTACAACATCCTGGCTTCTTGGGAAGGATTCAGTGTGTATAAAGGCCAATACCAGCTAAAGAACAGGCAGCTGTGCTTTCTCATGTTTATGTATATAATAATAATTATTATATTATGAAGGCTTACTGAATACCAGAGACATCAGACTAGCCTACAAGAAAGACCAAATGAAGAATTAAAAAAGGGACAAGGCAAGGTGTTACGTGGTCAGGACATAAAAAAAAACTAGGAGGTAAAATAGATAAGAACAATACCTGGCAATAGCTAAGCTGGAAAGTTGAAGAAAGGGATCGAGGAGCTAATTCTGGCTGCCCAAGACCAAACCTTAACAGCAAATGCATACAAAGCCAGAATTGAGAAGACAACAATGGACAGCAAATTCTGCCTCTGCAAAGAAGCTGAAGAAACAATGGACTACCTAGTTAACTCCCCCAAGAAGTCTGTATAGACTGACTACAAACACTGGCATGACAATGGTGCATTGGAATATCTTCAAGAAACAGCATCTGCCTGCAAGCAAGAACCGGTGGGTCTACAAAATAGACAAAGTAATAGAAAATGTAGAAGCCAAAGTGCTCTGGGATTTTAAAATTCAAACAGACAAGCACCTGCCACATAATACAAAATACAAACACCTGCAAATAGAATAGAACAACTGTGGCAAAGGAAAGCAAAGATAGTACCAATAATAACAGGCACCTTGGGGGCAATCCCACAACATCACCACTTGAACACCATCGGCATTGACAAAATCACCATCAGTCAATGGCAAAAGGCAGCTTTACTTGGAGCAGGTTATATCCTGAGATGATACATTTAGCACCATCAAACCACAACATCTGTCTTTCCCATGTCCTTGGGAAGGATTCGATAGATGGATAAAAATGCCAAATCCAATCTAAACATCTGGCTGAATGAATCATCATAAGAGTAATTCTGCTGGACTTACTCTATGTGCATGATTTGCATGTTTCTTGGTAATTGACTTTTGTATTTTTTTAATTAACTGTAAAAATTTGATAGCAAATTTGAATTATTTGTAAGGAAAAAAACTAAGAATACTGAAGTGGTAATTAACGCATCAGTGAAATAATATACAAAAATAACTACAGTGGGATCCTCCTTACAATCATATCAAGATTATTTTTAATATTGTTTCAACCTGGGACCTTCCCCGCCAGCTTCCCCAACTGACTTTGCTTATGAGAAGCTGGCAGGGAAGATTCCAAATGGGGGATGTTGGATGTGATTGTGGGATGTTGGAACTTCTGGAAGTTTGTGGACCGGTCAAAAGTACCACTTGTGCAATGCTACTGTAACTTCAAATAGTTACTGAATGAGTGGTTGTTAAATGAAGGCTACCTTTACGCTGTATGTTATGAAGATTTGTAAACAACAACAACAACACCACCTTTTAGATTGCAGTCCCATGCTTAGTGATTTAAGTCTATTGAACTCAATAAAGCTTACATTTAAGTAGATGTGTAACAGACTGCAGTGCTAAATAGTGTCCTTACGTGCAGTCTGGTTGAAAGCCACATCTATAAAATGTAACTGGAAAGCCTACTGCAGATAAAAAGTACTGGTATGTATGTTTATGAGAGCGATGAACAATGTCTGACTGCGGCATATTAAAGCAATATTCTTTGCACCCTGGGGTTTCAAAAAGAAGAGGCAATGAAGCTAATAACTCTGGGTTTTTTAAGGCAAACTGAGACAAGCATAAGGGCTGTTGAGCTTCCCAACCCAGTGTGAATTTGGGATCTAGTGCAGCCTTTATCTGCTGCATAGCTTGTTGAATGGAAAATTCCTTTTCATTTTGCAGCTCACAGAAGCCAAGGCAGCATTTAGATCTGCAGGATCATTAAAATTCACATCACGCTCTCTGAGCTGGTGTTTTTATAGATAATCCTCCAGAAATTTCATCAGTGTCAAACCTCTAGGCAACAAAGGATAAGGTACAAATATTTAATAGACCTACTAGAGGAATGCTGTAGTATAGATGAGTTATGCAGAAACGAACCTATTTACCACAAATCTTAGGAAGATAACGACCCAGTAAAACCCTCCACTGTTAGTGAAAAATAGTTGATTCATACTAATTAAGCAGTTGAAATACACAAAGTGGTCTGTCTAAATCAGATGGAAAATCTAATCTTTAGATCTATAATAAAGATAATAGGTGATGCAAACTAAAGTTAAAACAAAAATAAAACACACAATTTGGTGATTGCTAATTCTAGGGTCCAATTGACTCGATTAGTGTCTATGGAGCTTCTCAGCCATCCAGGTCATGATTGTCCTAAAGGTGCTTTTTCAAAAGGCAACTTGACTTTGTTTTTTCCTTGAAGATATTTCACTTCACATCCAAGAAGCTTCTTTACTTCTGAACTGAAGAAGCTTCTTGGATGAGAAGTGAAACATCTTCAAGGAAAAACAAAGTCAAGTTGCCTTTTGGAAAAGCACCTTTGGTTGACCTGATTAGTGTTTTCCAATGAATATCCTTTCAATTATAAGCTGCTCCAAGTTTTGTGATGCAGGTCACATCCTCCAAACCATATTAAATATATATCTAAAATGTATGTTGTTGAATAAAAGGCATTTAGAAATGTATACAATTAAATAAAATGTGCTTATAAAAAGTCTTCTGATGAGTAGGTTCTAAACATATTTAAATACATTTAAATATCAATTTTATTTTAAATTTTAAGTTAATATAGCAGCCTGATAAAACACATATGGAACTAATACGAACAGGGAGGGACAATTTTAGGTCTGCAAATGCTTTGCTGTATAGAAAGGAATGAGGTGAAAGTATTGTTTGTGGTAGAGAATATTGAAATAAGATTTTTTTTTCTTGTATGGGTATCCAGATCTTGCAAAATCTCCTGAGATTTTTCTGGAACTTTTAGGGGGTCATCCTAGAATAGAGCAAAAAAGCTTTTTCTCAAAACTCTAAGGATATAGCTTAAAGGAAGAGGTATATGTGACATGGTCCTCAGGAAGTACAACTCCCAAAGTCTTTGCATTTTCTATTTGTAGGCAGAAAAAGCATTGGCTATTGCAATCTTGATAGCGGAGCAAGATAAGCCCACTACATGCTGGCTGGGGAATTCTGGGAGGTGAAGTCCACACATCTTAAAGTGCCAAAGTTGACAAGCATTGAATTATATGATGTAGTAACTCCGTGCGCCTTTGGCGTCTAGTCATGCCGGCCTCACGACCACGGAGACGTCCTCGGACAAGTGCTGGCTCTTCGGCTTTGAAACGGAGATGAGCACCGGCCCCTAGAGTCGGAAACGACTAGCACGCATGTGCGGGGGAACCTTTACCTTTACCTTTTAACTGTAATAACTATATTGCACTAACTGTGTGTCACTGGCATTCTATACCCAGGAAGGAAATTCTGTTTCCAGAATCTCTTGTTGCTGCAAAAAGTGTAGCAAATCGCTACATTGACTTCTCAGGGTGCTCTGTTTTCTTACTGGGGAGAATAATAATAGTTGCTCCACCCTGCCTCCCATTTCCTGCAATCCAACAACAGTAGTGTGTTTACAGAACCACATGAACAACCCCTGCTACCGAACAGCATCATTGGAAGACAATGGTAGTTCACTAAAAGACAGGTTAACCTCCTACTTTTTCAAATAGTCAGGTCCTTATAGTGAGGAAGGAGCTGTGCTGAACTTCGAGAAGCTACATCTCCAGCTTGTTCTGGAAAGTCTGATGAATATATCAATTTTCCAAGTCTCCATAGGGGGTTATGGCAGTTCTGCTACTTGGAATCTTTTGGACTGGTTATGTTTGAGATTTTACCTCTGCATTTTAAATAAGTATTTTCCCTGGGAAAATAAGTATTTTCCAAACAAAGGGCTTGCTCCCACAGGTCCATGGAAGTCAAACCTAAGATTTCCTGTTTACTACACAGAAATTTTAGCCAGAGTAGTCAGGGGTCTCATTCTGTCAACCTCACAATTATTGTTCTCATTCCCTACTTCCTGTCCTTCTAAAGGAACCGATTTATATTCTTAAAAATGGTTAGGAAATGGATGTTTCTCCTTTTCCATCACATAATCTTTGAGTTGGTTGCTGTTTTTTTTTAAAATGACAAATGCTGGCAGGCCCATCCACTTGTTTTGCAGAAATTGCTGAGTGTTTCATGGCCCTCTGTTTCCATTCTGTAGTATGCACCTCCACTTTAAACTAAGTGGCAAGCTAATGAGTTTCAGCAGAATCTATGTTCCCATGGTACTGGAATGGCTTGGCAACCATTCATTTCAATGATAGTAATTGTGGACAACACATATTAGAGCATGTTCTCTTGATGTGAGTACATTGTCAGCAGAGGAAAGACAAATGGTTCTACAAACAAGCAATGCATCGGGCATTGCTTCAAGAAACAATGCGTTTGGAAGAACATCTGCTTGCTGTTTTCAGTTGTGAATATATTAGAAATAGATGGGAACTGGTTTGTTTATCTTGAAAGAAAACAAGTGATTTCAACCTGTTCAAACTGTTAGGCAATAATTTGATTTGGTGAGTGGGAGAAAATTTATGTGTCTAATGCATTAGGCAAATAAAAACGTCTTCATTCGGTAATAAAGGTGAGAAGGATGTTTATGGCTGCAAATAAATAAATTACTTAAAGAGTCCAAATAGGCTTGCCAAAATATTACTGACATATACTTCCAGAAGAAAATGATCACTTTTCCACCCCCTTTCCAGATACTTCTCTCAAGCTGTTATTGTAGCATCCAGATTATGGTTTCCCAAAGTTTTCAGAAGAAAACTTAATGTTATTGTAAATAAATTCATTTTTTGTCCAATGATATTTAAGCAAATGTGTTACCTTATGAGAAAGAATGCTTCTGTTTGTTTCATATATTACATTAGACCCATACAGCCCATCCCCTCCTCAAGTCAGCCTTTTGCTTATCATTTTAAATCAATCACATTTTGAGATACCCTGCAGCTGATCTGTGTGCTGTACAAGCTTGCTTTCTAGGTGCACTTGCTAATGCTCTGATCACCAGATCAGAAGTTCTGGACAAGCTGTTAAGAAACTAAAACTATACCAAATTAAAATGTTAATTAAAAAAAGGATTGAAGTGGAACAATTGTGAGCACTTTAACACTTTATAGTTTCATGATGAAACCAAATTCTCACTAATTTATTCCTAAATAATACCCAGACAATATTGCTCCAACAATTCTCTTTTTTGTTTTCCTCCTGTGGTCCTGTTTGCTTTAATAGTCTCATTTGTCACAACCAGCCCTTCTTTCTTTCTTTCTTTCTTTCTTTCTTTCTTTCTTTCTTTCTTTCTTTCTTTCTTTCTTTCTTTCTTTCTTTCTTTCTTTCTTTCTTTTTCTTTCTTTCTCTTTCTTTCTTTCTTTCTTTCTTTCTTTCTTTCTTTCTTTCTTTCTTTCTTTCTTTTTTTCCTGCGCAACTGCAGCAACGGTACGATTTTTGCATTGTAATTGCAATAAAAGCTAAACACACAGATTCGTTGTGTTTTTCAATGTTTTTCAACCCTCTCTTCATCATCACAACCTACTGTACATTTTTTTACTTTCAATTCTCCCTTTGGAAAATGGAACATAATAGGAAAGTCTTATCATTAAAATATAATAAAACATTATACCCAAAAAAATAGAAAAAGAGGAAAAAAAATAATATTCCTTCCAGAAACATTATATTATGTATATTGTTATTCGGTGATTTTATTAACATTTAATTCAGTTTACCTAATAATAGGAAACATATGGGAAATTAAAGACAGGAAGGCCTGGAGGAATGTTGTCCATAGGGTCGCGATGAGTCGGACACGACTTCGCAGCTAACAACAACAACAAAAATGGGAAATTAAACATATAAGCTAAGTATATTCCAGTTCCAATATGCAGTTTCATTTGTGCTTTACAATCAGAAAAACATAGCTTACCTATTTTCAAACCAACAGTATATAATCCAGAAGTAGCACATTAATCTAGAAAAGCCAATGTACCTTTCAGAGCAATACAATAATAATAACAGCATCAATAATAAATTTTGTTCAAAACAGGCAAACTACATCTTATTAACTAATGCTGCCTTTTGAGCACCACATCTCCAACTATTAGCTTAACCTATACATTCTTCTTGAAAAGGTGCCCAGGAGTCAACTTATGAAATAATATTTTGGGTTAGCATAATCATTATTACCAAATTATAGAAACGTGACCTACAGATGCCGAAATGGTCTTTTATTGATGCTCATATAATAAGTAGTTTATATACCACTTCCAAGTATCATTGTCCTCAAAAGCTATTGTGCTATTATTGTGTTTTTACTGTATTGTATTTATTTATTCTGGTTCTGTTGCTTTTTAATTTGTGTTCACTGCCCAGAGTTGTGATTGAAGATGGGTGGCTATATAAACTGAGGCAACAGACAAGCACACAAACAAATATTCCAGTTCCTTAATGGCTCTTAATGCCCCACCATGGCTCTTTTAATATAGTGTTTTCTAACAATAGTTACTAAATAATAACCCTACAACAGCTATTTTTGCCGAATAAATTAAACTCTCTCACATTAGAGAGATTCCAAAGGCTTATGGCTTATGTCTGATATACTGTACTGATACCAGAAGATGACATCTTAATTTATGGCCTATTGCCCCAGGACTTTTGAGTAAGTGACATTTATGTGTCAGCTTCTCACTAAAAAGCATTCATCATCTAATCCAGACATGTCAAACTCGCGATGTCACGTGACGTCGCACAATGTATCAGGATGGTTTTCCCATTGCCAGCAATGGGGTGGGTGCGGCTTCCGGCCTGCGGGCCGGCAGTTTGACACCCCTGATCTAATCCTATCAATTAATCTCAGGTATACAATCCACACTAGGCCCTATTCCTCCAACTAATGAATTGTGTTGCTTAGTCAAGTCAGTGACAATTTAGACCATTATTTAAAATGCTATTCAGAATCAAATTGGTCTTCACTACTGTTGCATGCTACACCTGCCTTCTAACTGCTACAGCAAAAGGAGAATTCCAGGTTTTCTAAGTAGTTGGAACTTAACTCCCTCTACCTGTACAATGTGCCAACTAAGCAATTTCAAGTTGATCCATGAGTGCAAGTTTTCATTAGGCAACATGATTACTCATTACCCAAGAAAGATTGAGACAGCATTGCTTAATCTGGAAGATTAAAATCGCCTTTTCTTGAAGGTGTTTGAATGGAAAAATAAAGGGGGAGAATTTGCTTAGTTTATATCTCCAAAACAGTGTATTAATTTTTTGAAAATACATTGAAGAATAAAATATGTAGTACAACACACTGATGGCAATCCATTAATATTGAACCCTATTGCCATTTCTAATTATATTTAAATATAGTTTATTTTTTTTCAATCAAAAATAATTCAGCTCCATTGAAATTGTCTAGTGATCCACAAAGGCATAAATTCAGATTTGGATCAATTGAAATTACAGGTAGTCCTCATTTAGTCACTTGCTGTAAATTTAGGGTTAGGGTTAGGGTTTGAAGTTACAGGTAGACAAATTAGAAAAAAACAACAACTTCATAACAATAGTAAGAGCAGCTCAACTCTGCAGCTATGTGATCA
This sequence comes from Vipera berus, assembly GCF_964194415.1. Lineage (NCBI taxonomy): Eukaryota > Metazoa > Chordata > Lepidosauria > Squamata > Viperidae > Vipera > Vipera berus. Next base: position 162,152,816 of record NC_138202.1, on the reverse strand, counting down.
GAAAGGTTCAGGAACTGTGCTCAAGTGGAGACTAGATAGCCTTCAGTCTGGGAAGCTCTCATTTGGATACTGATCAGGCTGGATTCAGTGATATAACCGGTCCTTTCCAATTCTATGTCTCTATGATTGTCCCAAAGGTGCTTTTTCAAGAGGCAACTGGATTTTCTTGTTTTTCTTGGAAGACATTTTGCTTCTCATCCAAGTAGCTCTCAGCTGAAGAAGCTTCTTGGATAAGAAGGGAAACATCTTCCAAGAAAAACAAGAAAGTCTAGTTGCCTCTTGAAAAAGCACCTTTGGGACAATCATGACCTGGATTAGGGGTCTTCAAACATGGCCCTTTTATGACTTGTGGACTTCAACTCCCAGAATTCCTCAGCCAGCATGACTTGGATGATTGAGAATCTCCATAGACATACGTCTCTATGATTGTTATTCACTTTTTTTTAATGTTGTGTGCTCTTTGAGATTCACTCAGCTTTCCTTCAGCTATTTGAAATGTTTCTTCTCTTTTTCCTGAAAATGGAAAAATACTTAGAAATGGCTATATACAAACCAGTGCTTTTTATTATAGCAAATTACAGTGTCCTTAAATCAATACAAATAATCACATTAGTAGTAGCATAAGGGAATCAATATGTTTCACCATAATTTTAGTGAAATGTCATGAAATTTCAGACTACTCATGGGAGATTTGCAAGTTAGACAAATAGCAATCTAACGGTAAGCATGAATATAACACTATAAATGATTCCTCCTTGAAAACCAAACTATTTTATTTGCAAGCATCAATTTGTTGATGTTTCAGGCTCAGTGCATATGCAAATCCTAGATTCTATGCTTTTCTGGGATGATTTATTGCATACGCATTTACTTTGGTCACATGGTGTACATCTGCATAGACTCTAAAAAGCTTAATTGGGAAAAATGGTAACTATTTGGTGTAAACAAGTAAACAAACAAGCAAACAAACAAACTCTTACATGTCAATCTGACTGAAAGACAATTCCTTCTAGTTTGTGCTGATTCTTTACAGTGGGCAGATAACTCGAGATTATACAGTCTCACGTATCCACTCTCCATCTCATCTTGGATATTCTTTTGAAGACAAACAAAAGCCAAAATCTGAGAACTTTAAAAAGTATTGATAGGCAGGTAAATTGTGTTATCTTTTTTAAAAGATTGAATACACAATATAGACTTTGAGGTGTCCTCGGTGCTGAGCTTGCTTCTTTTCTTGCTGGCACTGATGATCTTACCTAGTTTGGATAATGAAACATCTGCAAGAAAGCAAGCAAGCTCAGAGAGCACCAAGGACCTCTTGTGTCAACTCCAAGCTACAAATAGTCTCCTTCATTAATATAGCCTTTACATAAATATCCTGCTGTTGTTATAGTAAGAAATAATGATAACTTTTTGAGTGAGATCATTTCCAAAGAGTACACCCAACATTTAACATTTAGGCGAAGTTGTTGAATAAGGTCATCTGATGACCTTAGGGGTGAGATATCATCAGTGTGCTTCCAATTAGCTTACTGCAATGCACTCTTCAGGAGTTTGCGCTTGAGGACCATTTGGAAGCTATAGTTCAGACATGTCAAACACAAGGCCCGGGGCCCGGATCCAGCCCGCGAAGTGGTTTCATGTGCCCCCCGAAGCCATCCTGGAAACAGTGAGGGAATGGTCCCCGCTGCCTTGGCCCTGGCCCAGAGACCCTCCTTCTGCCAGAGACCCCCAGATCTGTCCCACTCCTGCCCAGGCCCCCATAGGCACCCTTGATGCCAATGATGTAGAGCTGGCCATGCCCACCCAGTAGGCCATATGCACTCCAGCCACGCCCACCCAGTAGACCACGCCAACCCTGGCCATACCCACCCAGCCCCCCGAGGGCAACCACAATGCTGATGTGGCCCTCAATGAAATTGAGTTTGACACCCCTGCTATAATTGGTCCTAAGTGTGGTGACATAGGCAGTATGTCCATGTTATACTCGACTCATCTCCAATGAGCTGCATTATATGCTTCTGGGATGAATTCAAGATATTGGAATTAATTACCTATAAATCCTTCTGTGGCATGGGGACAGATTATTTATGAGACCACTTCTTCCTGGTTGTTTCTATTATCCACTATGTCTGATGGGAGGGGCATCGTCATGGATTTCCCCCCCCAACCCTCTCCAGATGCAAATTCAGAGGATGAGGGTATGTTTGAGTCTGCAGAAGAAAGCTCGGAGCCAAGTATTGGTCAGGATTGGGGTTCAGAGAGTGCTAGCTTGATGGAACAGCCTCAGCTTGGGTTGATCGGACAACCGAGAGGCTGAGGAAGGCAAGCCGCAGCTAAAGTAAGTTGGCCAGGAGGCTCCAGGCAACACTGGGAACAGCTGCCTCCCCTTAGCAATGAGGAGAAGGGGCAGGCCACACCTCCTCCTGATCCAAGAACAAATAGAGCAGAGAGAAAACAGGCATTGGTGGGATTCAGCCAGTTTGCACCCACTTTGGCAGAACCGGTAGCTAATTTTTTGTTGCCCAGGCCCAGAATGGACATCTGGAAGCAGCATCCACACACAGAACCGGTTGTTCACATATTTGAATCCCACCACTGGAGACACGCACGACATGGTCAGCTATACTACTCATGAGGAGGCAACCTTGCCTCTCATGAAAGGCTGCACCAGAGTTGCCTACTTAATTCTGCCCTGAGGACTTGAGTGTTGCTGGAGCAATGGGCCCAGTTCTGTGCCATGTGTGTTTGTGCCATGTATCCTGGCCTGTTTGACTCGTGCACTGCTTTCCTAGACTTTATGTATATCCATTGGACTTGGTTACCTAGAGACTCTTGCATTGTGGAGCTTGGAATCCTGACCTGCGTAATGGGGTTGCTTTCCGAGGACTTGTTTGGGAGGTCTAAATAAACACGTGTAGAACTCTTGTACCTGTGTGTGTGTGGGGAGGAGGGGGGGGTAGCACAGGCACGCACTGGATCTCTTCCCTTAAAGAATAACCTTAGAAAACTGCATGTCTATGGAAAGTCTCAATCATTGAGGTCATAGCTGTCCCAAAGGTGCTTTTTTTTTTCAAAAGGCAACTGGACTGTTCGGCTTTCTCCTTTGGAAACATTCTTCTTCTGGATGAGAAGCAAAATATTTTCAAAGAAAAAAAACAAAGTCCAGTTGCCTTTTGAAAAAAAAAAAAACACCTTTGGGGCTTGGAGGAGTGCCTTTTCTGCTGCAGCTCCTGCCTAGTGGAACAGCCCAACCCCTGATCCTACGGATATTCCATAAAGCGCTGAAGTCCTGGATGTGCCCCAGGACTTGGGGTTGGGAAATTAGATGACCCATTGAGTAGTTTCTGCTTATTCTCTTGTGTCCATCCTCTGTGAATATTGTTATTGTTGTTGTTTTTTAAAAAAAACTTTATTGTTTTTATTGTTTTAACAGGATGTTAGTCAGTCAGAGAGGCATTTGTAAGGCTAGCAGCCATATAAATCAAATAAATTAAGAAGTGGGGAAGTTTCTATTAAGCTGCTGCTCCATCATTAGTAGAATGGCTAATAGCAACTGTTGATATATATTGAAGCAGAAATAGAGAGACAATACTATCTTGCTCTTATTTCTTTACGTACATTGCTTCTACTATGTTCTGACTGTTTTCCTTATATTTCAATATTTGTAAAAATGCCTTTATTTAATTTACACTTATACCGAAGGTACATAAAACACAGAGTTTGCACACCATTGATCCTTTCGGTGACAGCGTTTTACCCTTCTTTCTTTCATAGCCCATACATTTGGTTCTGTTTATTGAAAGAAATCCCCTTTGAAGGTCAGTGTTTTGCTTCCAGGTCAAGCTACAATTCCTGGAAGGCTTAGCTGATGTTTTGTTTTTTGTTTTTTTAATATTTTGCCCACATAAATTTCTAGTATTCTCAGTCATTCTGATTTGAATTGCAGAGAAATCTGTTGCTCTATGATAAAAACAAAAAACAAAAAACGTTGCTAGGAAGATAGCGGCATGATTACTCAAATGAAAAGCCTACTGTGCCTTGACAGTGGCTCTGGAATTTGGGTTATTTTCCACCACACTTCCCAATTAATTTGCAGAGGAAGAGCACTTGTTCTCAAATGACAAACCAAGATGAGTGCTTGAAAGATAAAATGACTGGCAGGCATTCATGTAAATCTAAGGACACTAGCTGTGCTGCAGCAAAGGATTGATACATGGTCGTGTTTGAGACAGAGAATGATGGGTGCTCCACAGTGTCAACCTGCAGATGAGATGTTAAAATGGGCTCTAAATAAGGAACCTCTTTAAGAATCCAGACCCTTGCACTGAATGACTGGGCAAAGGGCCATGCCTGTTTTGAATTATATTACTGTAAAAACTGATATAAAAGAAGAGCTACTATTTTATACTAGGCTGTACTTTGATGATATGAATATTTTACATGGAATATATTTTACACAGAATGCAGTAAAATGATTTTACACGGATAGTAAGAAAAACATTCAAAGAGGGACAAAAAGAAAGAAAAATATACTGAAGTAAATGTGAAAAAGAGAAGAACAGAACAAAGAGAAAAGAAAAATATAAAAGTAGAAAAAATAAACTGAAAACATGTCTGTCTGTCTGTCTGTCTGTCTGTCTGTCTCTGTCTGTCTATTTGTTTATTTGTCTATCTATTTATCTATTTCTTATGATCTTCCTTTCAGCAGTTATTCATACATTTCTAATCAAAAGATAATCATCATAATTTTCTTCTATCTACAATCTATTCTTTCTAATCATCAAAACCATAAGTCACAAAATCATTTTTAATGCAAAAATTCCATAAAGGGACAATAGAGAATATTTGTATTTTCATTCTTGGATTAAGAGGGAGTTAACCAGCATGAAGGATGTGGAAGGCCATCAAATTTCTTGCCAGTAATAAGTGTTACATCTTGAAGATGGATGCTTTCTGGAATTGTCACCTTCCATAGATCACCTACTTATCCCAACCCAGGAATGCACTACCTACCTGCCAATACGTCAAGAAGAGATTAGGGCTGGAATAAGCGAACAAATATGTTGATATTCCAAAAACAATTAAGTATCCTAAACGTGTCTATATTATCACCATTTTGGTAAAAATCTCAGGATCAGCTGACCACGAGAATCTGTTTTCACCTGGTAGCGTATGTATATTTATTTATTTTATTTATTTTATTAGATTTATATACCGCCCTTTCCCGAAGGACTCAGGGCGGTTTACAGGGTATTTAAAACAAAACCAGTACAAAAGTTAAAAACAATTAAAAGAAAATTAAATCATCCTAAAAATTTAAAAACCCCATTAAAAATATCATTAAGGGTCTGAGGTTTTGTTTTTTTTTAAGAATCTGCACACTTAAAGGGAACAAACTTGGTGTTCTCTGATCTAGAAAGGGGAGAAATCCATCAGGGTTATCTACAACTTTGACCCTGAAATGAGGTATGTTCAGTGACAGATTAGTTGGATGTAATGGTAGTAACAATTCTCCTCCTCCTCCTCCTCCTCCTCCTCCTCCTCCTCCTCCTCCTCCTCCCCCCAGCAGTGGCAAAAATAAAGATACTTACAATAGTTGGGACTGGAAATATGATCCTTATGTGAATCAGTCTACTGTGCTTACTTACTTTGCTTTACAGACTTGTAAAGTTTGTAAATGTGAGGTTTGTTCAAATAGTCACTTTTTCATCGCTGTCATAACTGAATGATCACTACATGAGGCAATCACTTAACAAGGACTACCTGTATATTATTATTATTATTATTATTATTATTATTATTATTATTATTATTATTATTATTATTATTATTACTATTACTATTACTAATTGAATTTGTATACCACCCTATTCCCGTAGGACTCAGGGCGGTTTACAGGGCAGTTAAAAACAATAAAATACAAAAATTAAAATCAATTAAAACAATTAATTAAATTCAAGCCCCAAAAGTAAATCTAAAACCCAATTAAAATTAAAAACCCCTCAGTCTGGGCCAAACAGCTCAAAGAACCAAGTTTTCAGGTCCCGGCGAAATGAGCGAAGGTCGGGGGCAGTCCTAAATTCCGTAGGTAGTTGGTTCCATAGGGCAGGCGCACACACAGAGAACGCCCTTCCCCTGGGAATGACCCGTCGGCATTCATTAACCGGCGGTACCCTGAGAAGGCCCTCCCTGTGGGAGCACACAGCCAATGCAGAATTCTATCATGTGTTAATGGATGAATTAAGACTTGCAGCCTCCAAAAACCATGTATTCCATAAATCCCTTTTTGGAAGCCCAGAGAGATGCGCTGGGATTGCTGAAAACACTTTTCTGCCATTATTCATTTTATTTTTATGTTGTTTATTAAATATATTAGCCACCCATCTTATCACAGCGCGACTCTGGGTAAGAGTAAACTATAGGTAAAAGGTAAAGGTAAAGGTTCCCCCGCACATGCGTGCTAGTCGTTTCCGACTCTAGGGGCCGGTGCTCATCTCTGTTTCAAAGCCGAAGAGCCAGCGCTTGTCCGAAGACGTCTCCGTGGTCATGTGGCCGGCATGACTAGACGCCAAAGGCGCACGGAACGCTGTTACCTTCCCACTGTAGTGGTTCCTATTTTTGTACTTGCATTTTTACGTGCTTTCAAATTGCTAGGTTGGCAGAAGCTGGGACAAGTAACAGGCGTTCTCTCTGTTACGCGGCACTCGGGATTTGACCCGCCAAACTGCCGATCTTCTGATCGACAAGCTCAGCGTCCTAACCCACTGAGCCACCGCATGCGTCCCAAACTATAGTGTAAGCCCTAAAACAAACTTAAAATTGTTTAGAAAAATAAAAACTCAAAAAAGCTATTCCCCACCAAATTAGGGAAAAGTGTGTGTGTGGGGGAGGTACTGCCTACCTGTATGATGCTTCCCAGTTTATATTGCTGCCTTCTCATGTTGCTCCTCCATTTTCCCCAAAAGTCTATCTACCAAAAAAGTTCCTCCTCCTCATTCCACCATCACAGGGTAGCATAATGTCAGAAAGGAGAGGTTTAAGTGGAATGATGCCAATGGATAAACACAGCTAGTACAAATGAAAGGATGCCTCTTTTCCCATTGATTTATATGGAAAATAAAGGGGTAGCAAGAGAAATGGAAAAAAAAATTATTCTCTTCCTTCAGTGAACATCTTTATAGAAACCTCTGTCCCTGACTCGCTCCACAGGGAAAAAGTATCATTTTTTGTAGGTATTTAGAAAATGCTGTCCAATCCAGCATCTTTCTGTCTTCTAGAAATATAACAGCTGGCAATGATTGGAGCCATTTTTTCCACATACAGCAAAACTTTCATTTTCCATATCTCATTCCAATGGGCTTCCCATGCAATGAACCAAATGCCACCATGACTTACATCATTTATATAGGAACAGTGTTTTACAACTGTTGTAACTGACATACTTAGCACCATCACCATTACACAAATAATGCCAATAATGCAAGTGATATATATTAGGAGATTTATGCAATGATGTCATTATACAAATGTTGTCATTTTGAATTGTTTGCATAATACTGTCACCAGGCAATGAGATAAATGTTAAAAATGATGTGATTTGTATACTGTAATTTGGCTTGTCCCAATGATGCATTCCTCAGTTTTCCAGATTTTAAGGACACTCCCTTCCTTTAGTCTATTGGATCAAGTTTTCCCTGTAATTGATATACAGTTTGGGGATGAAAATAAAGCCAGGCCAACACATTATTACAAAAAAAAGTGCACTGTATAATGCATTTATGCAAGCAGTTTTTTGGAAAATGGGTACTTTGATCAAGAAATGAATAGCTTCCTTCTAGGAGAAATCAGAAAACAGGTAGCATATATCTCTTTTTAAATTTCAGCTTCCCTCACATAATGTCCTTTATTTACAAAGTAAAACTTTTCATTTATTTCCAAATTTGAAAAAAAAAAATACAACTGCTAGTTTTCTAGACTGATACTAAAGAGAAATATTAACATCGATTTTAGTATTAATCAACAATATTAACTAATAAATAATACAACAGCTGAACATTTAAAACATTTTGAATATTTTATGCCCGTCAATAGCCCCTAAAGAAAAGTCTAAATTATAGGCTTGGAAAAATATTCTCTGAAAATCAGCAAGCTCAGTTTTATGATGTGGGTAGATGCCCAGCTTTACAAACCACTTTTGATTCTAACCACATGAAAATAAGAATTTTCCATTCAGGAAAACCATGGGACGTTATGGAATAGTTTACAAACCAGAAAAGACATAATTTTGAATTGCTGCAGACAATAGGGAAGGCAATATAATTTATGGAGACCAACATAAAGGGGAGCAGTTTTCCAATTATTGCAACTATAAAAGATCTTGAGAGAAGTAACTCCATCATGACAGAATGGCATTCAATTTTATTTTCTCCCTTAAAGAAGCTGTTGTTTAAGTTGGTTTGTAAACATCAGACACACCACTAATTCACACGTGAGTCTGAAACTGCATTTCTCCTTATAATGGGAATCCAGTCTAGAGAGCTATAGACAGTTGCGAGGATCATCTGCAGAAAATCATCGTCCAAAGTTTTTATTCTTCCCTGTTCAACTTTCCTTTAGAGGCACAATTAAACTTGCTTTACAGGACTTGATGCAATGGACTTCATGCATAGCAAACCAAACTTCCACTATGATTTACATGATGTGAAATGACATAAATTGATGTAAATTATGTAATTTTGAACATTTCCACGATGATGTCAGGTGTGGCAATGGAACTTGGGCATAAGAGATTTACTTCTTGATCATTAGTTATTTATTTCTGAGCTTGGCTAATTTTGCTAAATAATGTTAGGGATAGAGATATCTTAACAATGAAAACTAAAGTTTAAAATAGGAAATGAATGTAGCCTTTTAAAGGCATTTATTGTTTTGTATGGGTAATCTACAATTAGATTCAGGGTCTAAGTTTGGTGGAAATTTAATAATTCAAGTCTTAACCAAGGACCTGAAAAATTATTAAAATAGCCTCTAAGAATATAGGTAGTACCAAGCAGGGTGGTTTGTAGTAAAATTAGGGAATTCAGAGCTGATACATTCAATATTTTACCAGATATCAAGTAATCCTTTAGATATTGTTCTGAGGGCTCCAGTCACAACTTGATGTACCAATGGATTTCTTTTTATTTATTCATTTATTTATTATTTTTATTATTGCAATTGAAGTGTTCGAAGGACAGACAAAAAATACTGAACAATTGTCTGGAGTTCATAATTAGGCTTTCATTATTGACTTCTAATATTCTACTGTAGGTGTCTGCTAAATTAGTTCCTTGGGGCTTGAAATATACAGTGATATTATGAGTTCCTATCATAAATTACCACACGGAAATAGTGCTGGCCTAGGTTTGATCAATACTCAATTCTACACCCTGCAATAGGTAACTGTTTCCATAGAAACATTGATGTCACAGAGGTTGAACAGTGGCTCTTACAACAAATCATTTCCTTTGAGCAGTTGTAATTGACTATATGTACAGTTAAATGTCACCTGAGACTATTTACATCAAGCACATAACAGTGTGGCATTAGTTATTCAGGAATAAGAGGGTTAGTGCTTCTTTTTGTGACCTTACAAATATTTAAGATGATATTACTATGGCAACTGCAGATAAGACAGACTGAGCAATATTGCAGTTCCAGGATGAAGTAGCTTAGATTTGGGCCAGAGAGGGACACTGTTGATAATTCAAATAAAAAGTTTTATCTTGCTGTCACATAACACAAAAAGTTGCAGGAAATCACTCCCTGTTCACTTGTGTAGAGGGCAGCCTTGGCTAGAACCATAAGCATTTGGTTGCTACCTGAGTACTGAGTACTGTAAGGTCATTTTTATATTTTAGCCAGGAAAGGTGTTTAAGAAATATTCTTAAATATTCTTCAATTTTTAGGAAGTCCAGAGAAGGTGGCACTATACTCCATGATATTCTGAACCACAGATAAGTGGTAGCTGTATCTAGTGCAGTAAAGGCATTGTCTTTCTTTTTTTTTAATCATCAAAATCCTAGAATTCTAGAGCTGGAAGGGGCCATTTATGCCACTGATTCCAATCCCTTGCTCAGTGCAGAAATCCAGAAGAAAGCATCCAGACAACTGGCTATCTAGTTGTCAGGCCTGAACAACCAGACCCACAATGTGCAGAGTTCAAGCAAACTACTTTATTATGTTCTGCCTATAATACAGGAATTTCCCCAGTTTGGCAGCCTACTTCTGGGAACTATTAGCTAAGGTTCCAAGGAACATAGGGGAGGTATTTGATCCTACCTTTTGTGGTTGCCCTAGTTTTGCGCTTTATCCCGCCTCCCTGCCAGGCTGAGAGCTTTCCAACAACAGCCTCCATCTGAATGCATTCACCAGAGCCTTGGTGGAGCAGTGGGCTAATGCCTCCTTAAGTAACACCAGCTGCCTGCAATTAGTGCAGGTTCGAGTCCCACCAGGCTCAAGGTTGACTCAGCCTTCCATCCTTCCGAGGTAGGTAAAATGAGGACCCAGATTGTTGGGGGCAATTAAGCTGACTTTGTAATAATGCCGCTTGGGGTGTGTGTGAAAGCCCTAATAAGCAGGCATATACATAGAATGAAGGCTACTGCTAAGCTTGTAAGCCGCCCTGAGTCTTCGGAGAAGGGCGGGATATAAATGGAATTAAAAAACACACCACCACTCTCAGGGTAATTGGTTCCACTGCCCAATGGCTTCCCTGACTTCCAACATTCAGTCAAAATCCCATATTCTGGAATGAGGGAAAATAGGTCTTGACTTCTTCTGTATGATATTCTTTCAGAAATGCAAATCTTTACCTACTGCTGAAGAGCAAAAATAGGTGTACCCAAGTGTAGCACTTAAGAGACTATTTGTCTCTCAGTCATCCAGGTCATGGTTGTCCCAAAGGTACTTTTTCATAAGGCAACTGGACTTTCTTTTTTCTCTTTGAAGACATTTTGCTTCTCATCCAAGAAGCTTCTTCAGCTCTGAGTGGATGGTGGGGAAAGGAACAATTTATATTCCTTGCAGTCAATATTTCTTAAGAAACTATTTCTCTCATCCTTGCCGCACTAGAGACAGTGTCTTAGGACAAGGATCTGGTATCTTTGGGTAAAATGTTGACCTGTTTTTTATACCATCTTAAAGAGTTATTGGTTTCCTGAATAAACCACAGTTGGATCATTTTGCACTCAGCTTAAACAACAATTTATGAACCAGAGTGGCTGGGTTTGTCAAGCTTCTAAGCCACAACTAAATAAACCACTATAAAGCTTAAATGAATGAATGAATGAATGAACCTTTATTGTCAAAGTACAACCATGTATACATTGAGATTGGCTGAGCCTCCCTTCGTGCCCCCCCAACTCACAACAAACCCTTCTTTCATATATGTTTCAATCTATAATTTAGATCATCTTGGATGAGCCCAAACTATTCACTTTTCCCTAAATGACTTGTGACTTTTGATTTAAAATATCAGTTTAGGACTTTTTGGAAAACCTTCAGAAATGTATGCCTTTTCTATACTTTTTTTTAAAGAGGTGTCTATATATTTGTTTTCATTACTCCAACTTGGCTGATGCTGCTCCAAGCAACAAAGTCTTTAAAAATGCATTAATTTCTGTATTGTGCCTTAGCACAAAATGTTATCTCGGTGTTGCAGGCAGATTGTTCACGATTAGAATTGCTGTGCTAGTAATTTGCTCAACAATTACTTTACTCCATGCGTTCGTGTGAGCTCACTGAAGCATATTATGGAAAGAGCAAGCTGTCTTGAATTAAGCCAAATCAAGGGTTCCTCTAGCTCAGGGGTCCCCAACCCCCAGGCCACACAGCTGGAGGTAAGTGGTGACCAAGCGAAACGGACACCATCCTCCCTCTGGTCCATTGAAAAATTATCTTCCATGAAACTGGTTCTTGGTGCCAAAAAGGTTGGGGGAGGGGGAGGGGGCTGCTGCTCTAGCTGAGTATTGTTTCAAACAATTGGAGCAGATATCCGGGATTTTGAGCCTTTTGAGTCTTTCTAGATTCTCCCAAGAGATGGCTGTTCTGTACCAGCCTGCTACCAGCCCTGCAGAAAAGGCAGGGACAACCCCTTTACAAATGGCAAGAGGCTGGAACTAAGCCTGCCAAATTTATGGATACAAAAGCAAACAGAACAAGACAAGAAACATGAAACCGGAGCTATTCAAGCGGTTGCCTTCAGCAAACCAGCCCTCCCACGCATTCCCCTTTTATACAGTTCAGGGCGTGGCTTCTCTCTGCCTCCTTCCGAGGTGCCCCATTGCCTTCCTCTGTTTACTCCTGATTGACTGCCTCCTGCGTTGGGCATCCTTGAACAGGGCCAGCTGTGGGTCATCTTCATCCACGCTGTCAGGCTCACACAGCTGGGTCTCCGTCGTGACCAGGTGGGAGGAGCCTGGCTGAGGGCTCTCATCAGCAAGCTCTCCAACCCCCTCAGCAAGCTCTCCAACCCCCTCAGCAAGCTCTTCAACACCCCCCTCCTCCTCTGAGTCGTCCGACCCAACTGCCGAACCCACAGGCTGACCCTGAATCACAACAATGGCCCAGGACTTTCTGCAAGTGAAGCATATGCCCTACCATTGTGCTATGCCATGGTTCCTTCTACATCACTACCACTTTCACTTTCCAAATCCTCAAAAGTAATCTGATAATATTCCACAATCCTCCTCCATTCTGCTAACTCAGGAATACTGAAAACAGGGGGCAAGACCACTTTTCTCTCCTACAAGTTTCTACAATAGCTGAGTGGGGGAGGAAAAAAAATCCAGCTTTATACCCATTCCATGCTATGAGTAACTAGGATAAATTACTTGTACCTTTACATGCATGTCCTTCACATACTTCACAGTATGTGGATTTGTCTAATTTTTTTTTTTAAAAATCAACCAAACAACCAATCAGCCTTAATGGTTCCTGGGAGATCTATGTATAAGACTATTTCTTTATCTAACTTTGAGGCTGCCTGACTCCTGAGTGACTCTGAGAGGCTGACAATTAAAAAAGGCCAAACATGTAAATAACCTGATGGCCAGAAGACCAAAGTATGAACCACAAACTTACCAGAGCCACACTAAAACAAAAACAAAACAGGTGTCCAGGTCTTTAATGATTTCCTTAAGTCCAATTTCTAGTGATGTAAGACAGCTGCACACATCTCTGGGGAGCAATCATTCTAGAGGGCAGGAATTTGAAACAGGATAAGACAGGCTTCCTGGGTTCTGCAAAATGAAATTTTTTAATTGATGTAGCACACTTACTCTGCTGAACTATACTGGGACAGAAGGGACAACCAGTTCCTCATATAGCTAGGCCTTAGACCACGAAAGCCTTTCAAGATGATAATCCATTTGAGACTGGATTATCTGGGTCCAGAAATGACTTTTTGAGATGAGGGCACCGCAACCTCGTTCAAGGCTAAGGGGCCTATTTCCTGATTCAAAGAAGCTGACATCACTAAGTGGACCCAACCACAGATCCATGGAGTGATTTTCATCATCCAGAAAGAACCTGTATCTAGAGAGCAGGTTGGTGAAGCTGACAAACTGGAGAAGCCTTTTCTATCTTCCGTAGGAGTCACAGGATCAAAGTTGCTCCCAATAACTGCACAAGACCTTGCCCCAGGCACCTCAACTGGACCTTTGCAATCAGAACCCAACTTTGAGAGTTCCTAGCATGGGTACAATCCATAAACTGTGAGGAGAAGGATGGGGCAAGAGTTCCCACCAATGGGGAGAGAGCGGGCTTACAGAATTCCCTATGAGAGCCAAAGCATTACTGAAAGTAAACTAGCTTGGCAACTATTTCAATGATTCCACCTCTGAGCCAAGTAATGTAAGTACACTGGCTTAGCTGCCAAACAGGGATGATGTCCCGGGACCACAGAGATATCACTCTGATCCTGGAACAGAGGAGATACCATATGTGAAGGTGCCATGTTGTGTATTCACACGTTAACGTTATGTTACCAAGTTCTTAGTTGAGGTTAAACCTTCTGCAGCTTTTGACAGCTGTCAAAAGGTGCCGGAAGCTACTGCGCAAGCGCAACCGCTTGACAGCTCTCGGCTGTCAAGAACCACCGGTTACTGCGCAGTCGCGAGCTAGTTTGACAGCTCCGGGCTGTCAAACCTCTCCTTCGCCGATTGGCCCGCTTGAACAAGCGGGAAACTGGCACAGCCCTGATTGGTCGCTGACCGGCCAGCTGGAGTATAAATAGAAGCACTGTAAGTCTGTTCTTTGCCCGGTTCTGAAAATAAAAGGTTTTCGTTAGCCAGCTGTCTCGCCTGCTTCTTCAGTCGTTAGAGCATGCCACATGGCTCCTTCTTTATTTTTCAAGGTTGGAATCATTGATGGGACAAATATAGAAGTGGCAGGGTTGGACAACAATCTCCAAACATGTGGGACCACAATTGTACTCAGAGGGAAAAATGGTGGCACAGGAAGAAGGTGAAACAAGAGCAACATCAGAACCAAAGGCTTTTTCATGAAATAGTCCTCCCCTGTCAAAATGGTTCCCTTCCAGCTGTCAAATGAAAATGGAGCCTGGGACTAGATGCTCTTGAAGTATTGTTATGTTTAGATAAATGTCATTTTTGAAGTGAAACATGCAGTCCAAACCATCTGTCACTGCAGATAGTCTGTGTCTTCACTGGGGATTAAAAAGGTAACCCTTATCTGAAATGTAATTAGGGATGCTTTCAGTGAAAGAGGATGGAATTAAATGAATTGACCGTTGCTGAGATCACAGGGGGCATATTTCTTCAAGGCTGAGAAAAGTCTCAGAAAGCCTCAAACAGAGGAGAAATTAGAGGGAGGGAAGGGAAGGGCGAGGCATAGCTCTTCCTACCACCTGCCTGAAGATGACTGCAGATGCAAGTCTGCAAGCAGGCAAGGATGTAGCCTCACATTAATGAATACCTCTGGGTTTCTCGGGCTCTGTAAAGAGCAGAAATAACAAAAAGCAAAAATAGCCCCTCCTGCAGTCCAAATTATAATTCCCAGAGAGGGCTAACTACATTAGCCTTTCATGGCAGAAACAGACAGGTTTTTGTGATTCATTCATTTTAAAAGATGTCATGGCACAAGTTTTTGATTCAACTTAGCAGCATGTCCGTGGTGTGAACTGTATTTTATATGCACGTGGAGGAAAGGCATGGCAGTTGTACAGATAGTTTGGCTACAAAATAGAACTCTTTTTCATTTTTAAAGATTGCTTTTCAGTCAAACCAACTGAGAATTGTGACGTTGTTATAATTTGAAGGAGAGTTTAATACAACCATTAGCTGGTGACCAGTAAATAAACAACGAACAAAGATCCTACTATATCCTAACTAACTGCACAACTGTCTTATAGGTTTAGTTTTTTATATGATATGTTCACACACACACACACACACACACACACACACACACACACAGAGAGAGAGAGAGAGAGAGAGAGAGAGAGAGAGAGAGAGAGAGAGAGAGACTTTTTTTTCATTCTTACTCTGCAGTTTTAATTAAGGATACTGTATAATTTTATGCCTTCATCAAATAAAAAGATTATCAGAGTACATAAAGATACTCTTACTTATTAGAGAAACAAAGCTATTAACAATTTAATATGCAGTTTATGCTTTAAAGGAATTTACATTTGGCAAGCAGTTTTTCTTTCCTCTCAAAGCATGAATTTTGGATATCTTTAATTATTCACTCACTCCATTTTTGTTGAAGTCTCTGAGTTTTCTTTGCCATGACTGGAACTGGAGGACTCATCTCGACGGCCCTTTTGTCTATAAAGGAGAAACACTGACTTTAGAAAGACTTTGAATTATAGATTTTGAGTTACTTAAGTTAACCAAAAAAAGCAAGAAACCCCCCCTCCCCCAACTTATTTGTCCTTTGTTTCAGTGAGGTTATATATAGCACACTTGCCACTATTAGTATAAAATAATTTGCAGATAATCATTTTCAATTTTATTCTGATTAATACAAGGGCAGTTTAACCATTCATCAATATCACAGTAATGTTTTAGAAACCCTAGGAGTTCTTCACTCCAGTCAATAATTCCAGGTCTTTTTTTTTCTTTGAAATAAGAAATAGCAAAGTGGCTTCTTTACTATGACTGAGCCAGCAATTGGATCAAGATGCTTATATAATTGCCTTGTTGTGACAATTATGGAACAGAGTGCCTTTCTTCTGCTAAGTTGCTTCAAGCATCAAGTAAAAAAAGAAATAATGGAGACCTAGCTCCAGAAATGTAAAGTGTCCAATGAATCAAAAGGGCTTCTTAAGTGTCATTTGCACACTTCCTAAATCCTGACCAACATGATTTTTTTTGGTAGCTATGGCATTCTTAAAATAATAGGGGGGGGATATATGTTTGATCCATTGCTTAGAAAATTTAAATGCCACCTTAGGTTTCAAATTACAGTTTGGATGTTGGGTTATATTTAAACATTATCTGTTCATTGTGATTTAGGGTCTTTAGAGTAGGATTACCAGATCTGGTTTGCAAAGTCCAGGTGGCCACCAGATGTCAGCAAAGAAATACAAAAATCTCTTTTAACTCATTGGTGCTACCGATATTTAGTGGTGGTCCAAATTTTTGCAGTCCAGATTTGGTAGATCTGCCTTAGAATAATCTAAAATAGTTGCTATATAATGATTTTGACAACTTCCCCAACATTTGAGAAATGGTGGGAGGTGGGAGCAGTATTCTAGGCACACGATAGCTGGGTTAGTCCATATGAATTTTCCATGATGCCCCAAGCAAAAGTAAATAACCATCTTTCATATTTGAGAGTATATGTCAGGAGTGCTTTTATAAAAATATCTACTATGGGGTGAGGCTAGTCTATTCAGAAAATGCTTGTAATAGGGGATATATTGAACCCCCCCCCCAAAAAAAACCCTTTTCCTTTCTTGCTTTCTTTTGTGCCTCAGGATGCTATTTCTCATCCCCAGCTTAGTCTGTCATTTTTTTTCCAAGACTAGAAGTGAACTTCCAAACAAAGCATTAAGTTACAACCACCCACCATTTCTGTTTTCTATTGGGTCAGAAACATGAGGGTGAAGATTTGTTCTCCAAGCTTGTGGGTTGGTTTCCGAATTTTTTGTTACTAGGCTAGGTAACATCTTCAGTAGAGTTTAGGGCATGTCAGTGTCATGTTTGCAAATAAACACAATATTAGATGATGACATTTTGCTTTACAGCAGCGGCTCCCAAACTTTTCTATACCCCATACCCTTAGAATGCTTCTGATATATTCTTGCACCCCTTACAAAAGTTCGAAATAACAGCAATGAATTATGCATATACACTATAATTTTGAAAACCCAATTTTTGCACCCCCTGGAATATTGTCTCGCCCCCCAGGTTGGGAACCCCTGCTTTACAGCCTTAATGCCTACAGCATTTCTCATTGTCTTGTGTCAGCCTTTTAAGGTAAATCAGACTAGGATGGCAGGGTTATGAATGCTAGTATTACTTGTTATAAGGTTATTATAAGTAACAGAATCTTGCAAATCTGAATGTGCTTTTCCTCCCCCCCAACCCCCCCACCATTTATCTTCAGGAGAACATGGAAGGGTCATGTCTTGAGATGTTTTCTCAAATTACATTTCTGCCCTGGGCTCAGATTTCTTTTATCTGACAGTTGCCTTGATTGCGCCTCTTCCTCCTGTTTCTCAAGGCTATTCTTACTGCCCATTACAGCCCATGAGTATCCTGTTTTCCTGCCCAACAACGTCATATTGTTGTCATAGGGAAGAAAAGCAAAAAACAATGAGTTTCAGGGGTTTTGTACTGGGATGGCAGGGGATGATGGGCAAGAGCTGTTAGCAGTGGAGTTGCACTCAGAGATCATTCATCAATACCAGATGTTGGATCATCCCTAACTTAAGGGAGTATATAGTACAATATGTTTTTTTTAGTCTTTGCATAATTGTAGTAGTGCCAATGTCATTCAGTTCCACTAGGTACAGTGGTAATGTCAATACAGATTAGGATATTCTGGAAGGATCAGATTCTTTAAAACAGAGGGTTTTTTTTTAAGAGAAAATGGTCAGAGAGATGGTATGGAATTTAGAGAGATGGGTCCATTGCAGTGTTTACTAAGCTGGACATCTTCCAGATGTGTTAATTTCAAACTCCCAGAATTCTCAACAAAGACCTGGAGAATTCTGGAAGTTGATCCTTCTGTTATGAGGAGTTAGGAAACACTTATCTATAGAGAGATCAGAAATAAATAGTCTATATTTGCAAAGTTTTCAGATGGGATATTGTATAGTCTTCCATGGACAAGATTAAAATTAAAGAACATTGAGCGTGTCCCTCTAAGAATAGGCATTCATTCCCTTCACAGAATATTAATGTGAACTCCATATCATATGTTTATTAGATTTTATTACTTATATATTCCAAATCTCTATAAGATCTTTCTAATAAGAATTTCTCTAATGCTAACCTCTCTGGTGATTAATTTCCTGGCTATGTTCACATGGGAGTTCAGAGGTGAGGCAGATGATGAAATAAAACATATATTAAGAACTGGCTTGATTTGGAAGAACTAGGAATTTTATAGTCAGCAGTGCTTTCAAACAATGAATAACCTCCAAGACTGATAAAGAAATTGTGAAAATTGCATTATTTGGAAAAAAAAACACCCCACATTATTATCAAAATTGGTTTTCATATCTGCTTTATTAACAGTGTTCGGAAAGATGAAAATATATAGAAAATTAAATACAAATCTCTATTAGGATTCAGTTCTGCCTGGCTTCATCTTTATTCATCTAGCATTGCTTTGTTTTATTGAAATAATTTTCTTTTCAGCCACTCTCTCCAAAGTCAAAGCAAGTTCATAGGAGCAGAAAACGTCCATTAAAATATTATTTTTCTAGAGAGATTCTCAACTCTCTCCATGTTCAGAATGAGAGATGGTTCTAAATTTTCTTTGGATCTATAATTGGAGTGCTTGATCATACATTCTGCATCATAGGTGCCTTCCAAATATGCATTCACAAGTACTCAGTTTTAGAAAATTGCTTGAATGAATAGTTCCAATATCTTTGCTTGGGCTCCTCTTCTGGTTCTGTAATGCAATAACACAGTGATGGGTTTTGCTTGTGTCCCATCTTTTGGATGGGGCTCATAAAGAAAAAAAAACCACTGTATCAAGTAAATGCAGAAGGCTGAGTACAACTTGAAAGTGAAAATGAAGTGGAATTTTAGTGCACATTTAGTATTTGGCTTATCGAGCCGAGAAAAGCCATATTAAAAATGATGGATTAGATCTAAACTTAATCATGCTAGAAGCAAAATTTGTGAAATGAATGGTTTGTAAGTTAATCATGACTCCCTTGTTCCATCAACTTTAATGTGTTTATTCTATGCATGACTAGGACTAGATGCAATTATTACCTTTAGCATAGGTTTTTCTTTGCTAAATAGTCAATACAATGTTACAAATATTGTAATAGATTAGATCCAGATTTCGGGCTTATCAGCCCTGCCTGTCATCCCACCATCAGAATGAGCCAGTTACTCTTTCTGGGTGGCAGAAATGGGCAATATCACCCAGTGCCTCCCTCCCCCGTCATTAAATGACCTCTTTTCTTATTTTCTGCTACCTTCAACTCAGCTCTTAATTTTGTCTGCAGCATATTCCTTTTTTAAAACCAACTTCTGAAATGTGATTGGTTACTTTGCGGGGATAGGAATGCCTCCTCAACTGAATCCACACTTGCCATGTTGTGCAATGACTTTTAGAGTTACCTTTTCACAATACACCTGCAATAGCACATCAACCAAAATACAAATGGTTGGTGGTTTAAAACGCACCATAACCTTTTTAAAAAATATATATACTATTGTTTTTTCCCTGAGCTACCTAGTTTCTACTGAGTTTTTAAACTAACTCTGGCTGTGCATTGTTTCATCACTCATCCAGTCCCTTGGAAGAAAGGTGACTTGTGACACATGTTTAAAAGGTATACTCCTAGACATATTAAAAAATAAATGGAAAAGCACATCACTTAAAAAATAAAAATGGTAATTTAAAAAAACAACAATGTTTTTTCTTGAGTATCCAACCATCAAGGCTGAACATATATTATAACAACAATATCCTTAACAATTGTTCTAGGACAGGGCTTTTCAACCTTTTCACTGATTGTGCCACTTTTGGGATAAGGCGATATTTGAGTACCACCAGTTGCCTAGTAAGGTGTCAAAAATGTGATGACCCAAAAAAAAAAGTGAAAACAGTGATAAAGTACAGGTAGTCCTTGACTTACAACAGTTCACTTAGTGACTGTTTGAAGTTACAATGGCACTGGAAAAAGTGACTTATGACCATTTTTCACACTTATGACTGTTGCAGCATCCCCAGGGTCACGTGATTTACATTCAGATGCTTGGCAACTGATTCATATTTATGACGGTTGCAGTGTCTCAGGGTCACATGATCTCCTTTTGCGACCTTCTGACAAGCCAAGTCAATGGGGAAACCAGATTCACAACTGTGTTGCTAATTTAACAACTGCAGTGATTCATTTAACAAATGTGGCAAGAAAAGTCGTAAAATGGGACAAATTTTATTTAACAAATTTCTCACTTAACAACATAAATTTTGGGCTCAATTGTGGTCGCAGGTTGAGGACTATCTGAACACCCACTTACCACACTTTTAATGGGAAACTTGTGCCTGTTTCTTTGACATTAATCTTTGCACTGTTCTGTCCCCTTCTCTCCCTCTGTTTGTCTCAAAGAAGCCTCTCCTCTCCGTCCCCTTCTCTTTCCCTGTTGCCTTTTTTCCCTTTCCCTTTCCCACCAAACCCTCCTTGTTTTATATCCTCTCCTCTCTCCTCCCCTCCTCTTTTTCTCTTCAGTGGAGCTCCAGCTGACTCCTCTCCCCAAGGCTGCACACTGCTCCTGGAAGCGCGAATCAGCTGGAGCTGCACGCCAATCCTGGGAGCTCAGCAGAGCCCCAGCAACACTGCAGCTCCAGCTGACTCTCCCACAGGCCTGTGAAATGCTGCCGTAGCTTCAAATCCCCCACTACACTTTTACACCTTTTTTTTTAACATCCTTTTTAAGCCATGCTTTTCAACCTGTCGTAAGCCTACCTCCTTCCAGGTGCCTAAGTACCACCAGGGGTATGCATTCCATGGAGATATTAGAAAGCAAGAATAAGAAAGGAAATTTTATTTTAAAGCATTAAACTTTATATATAAGTAAACTGTATATATAACTATGTAAACTTTGTGCGTGTACACACACATATATACATAACACACATATACACATGCATATATAATGTATGTGTGTGGGGGGAGGAAGGAATTGACCATGACTTTCCTGGGGCAGAATAATGTGAAACCATGGCAGCAAAGGAATGGTCCAACTAGGAAAAAAAACAAGGCCTAGAGTTCAGGATGAGCACCTAGTACAGTACAGTGTTGCCAAAGTATCTTAGTTCAGAAAAGATTTTCTTAAGCTGGTTTAGATTCAACCTGTCATGAATGAATCCAAGCTTAAGAACAAATGTGGATATACGGTATATATATATATATATATATATATATATATATATATATATATATATGGTAAAGGTAAAGGTTCCCCCGCACATGTATGCTAGTTGTTTCCAACTCTAGGGGCCGGTGCTCATCTCCGTTTCAAAGCTGAAGAGCCAGCGCTTGTCCGAGGACGTCTCCGTGGTCATGTGGCCAGCATGACTAAACGCCAAAGGCGCACGGAACGCTGTTACCTTCCCACCGTAGTGGTCCCTATTTTTCTACTTGCATTTTTTACGTGCTTTCGAACTGCTAGGTTGGCAGAAGCTGGGACGAGTAACAGGCACTCACTCTGCTACGCGGCACTCGGGATTCAACCCGCCAAACTGCCAACCTGATCGACAAGCTCAGCGTCCTAACCCACTGAGCCACCGCATCCCATATATATATATATATATATATATATATATATATATATATATATATATATATATATATATATATATATATATATATATATATATATATATATATATATATATATATATATATATATTAACAAACAAATGAACACTGGGATAGAATTAAAAACTAAAACAGTTTTTATTGCTGAAAAATCAAGCTTTCGTTGGCCAACTGCCAACGTCATCAGGATGGAGATGCTGGGGTGGGGAGATTCCGTTTATACTGTTGGTGTCTGCACTCTGCTCATGGAGCATAGGCAGTCGTGTAGAAAGGCTAGTTTACGATAAACACAAGTAATCTTTCGTGCGAGTTTCTCCCATCTCCTGGCTGTGAGCAATACAGCTCTCGGCCAGTGTTCATTTGTTTGTTAATTTTAACATGCCTGGGATTCGTATTTTTAATCTTATCAAGGAATATATATATATATATATATATATATATATATATATATATATATATATATATATATATATATATATATATATATACCCTTAGTCATACATAAAGTAAACCCATTGAAATGAGTGATACTTAAATAATCATATCGTATTATTCTGTATAACTGATTCAAATGGATCTACTCTAGATCTGAATCTAAACCAGGATTATTCTGTGTTCCGTCATGAACGCATCAAATGGCAGGAAATTCAAATTTCGTCCCGTCTTCTGCCCTTTCCTGGGAGAGGAGAAAGCAAAGCAAAGAAGCTAAGCAAAAAAGGACTGTCAGGATTGAGCCAAATGAGTTGATGTGGCATGGAAAAACTAACCCTTCATAATTTAGGTGTCAATATGGCCCATGTGCATTCTCACCCAGATTTTATAAATAAGTCTTGTTTTTATATCACTGGTAACCTACTACTCCATCCATCATATTCCAAGAAATTCAAACCTGCAGAGTAGCAAACTTTGCCACGTTCATAAATCTGCCGTGTTACAAGTAAGATGCTTGAAGTGCCTGGATGTGGTGGCTCATTCAGCAGCATTTTTTTTTTAATCTTTCTAGTCTTTTAATCGGTTTTAGTGGCTCCTTTCTTCTTGCCTCTTTATTTTTTATTGTTTGATTATTGTTAAGATGATGATGCAGCAGATGATAGATGGATAGACAGACAATGAATGAATGAATTGATGAAGACGAATAGATGAAGAGGAATAAAATAATTGTTCACAATATTCTACAAGATCTGCATCTGTTTGCTAACATTTTTCTCATTATTAAAGCCAAACGGTCTCATGCACACAAAAAAATGGAAATTTATATTTACTGCAGAGCAGTTTTTCTTTCTCTCATCACCCTCTTTTCTGGCGAAGAAAGAAAGAGCAAATTGACTCTGTGCGTGTTAGTGGGGGGCTTACCAACCCCCCCTTTCACTTCCCATTGAAAACTCATTAAATTTGTCGCTAGTCAGCTAATCCAAAACAAAACACCTGTTTGCCAGATACATACAGCTGGACTGTCTCCATATCATCTGTTCCATTTGCAAAACACATACCATGTTTAGAAACCATGTTTAGGAACAACCAAAACAAAACAGGAAGAATAAATGCAGTAACCAGATGTTAAAATCCAAAACATTTGTAATTAAATTCTACCACGTGATAACTGGATGGGCTTTGGACTTACATTAATTAAGTGGCAGGTGCAAGATCATAAAGAAGATTGGACAAATCATTGAAACATTCTTGATGGTATTAGAAGGACCTCTGATCAGCTTCTGACTTGTAAATATGCAGATAAAATCCTTCAAGTCTGCTCAGGAATTGTCAAGTCACAGTGAAATGTTATAAGACCTGAGGTAAATCCCAGCAGAAGTCCTGCTGAAGGCAACAACTGCAGTACCTTTGCTTGCAGCTCCTGTGATTCTCCTGATCAGAATCTCCTCTTAAACAGCCCAGCTTTCTGCATGTGAGCTGCAATAGATTTTTTTTAAAAAACCGGAAATGTAAATTCCAGCCAGACTGTGATTCTTTTGTTTGTTCTGCTGTAAGTTCTGATTGGAACATGAAATCCAAATCCACTATCCCTCCCCCATGTCTTTGTAGCAGGATTTTCTTATGTGTTTATTCCAAAAATCCTGGACAGAGAATGAGCTCAGGAGAAATCTGTCATTTCATACTGTCGCCCAAACTCTGCTAAAAGGTAGTTTTGGGAATAAAAGGAGGAATGAGAGAAAGATTTTTTGTTTGTTGATTCACTGTCACTCTGAAACATGTATGGGAAATTGATTTTTTAAAAAATAAATAAATAAACCAACTCTGGATTTCCCAAATAGGCACATAAAAATAGAAATATACAGATTTAAATAAGCATTTTCCAGATATCAAATAGGCAGAAAAAATGCATACGTTATAGGCAAATCAAAAACTGACTTGACAATAAAGGTAAAGGTTCCCCCGCACATGCGTGCTAGTCGTTTCCAACTCATCTCCGTTTCAAAGCCGAAGAGCCAGCGCTTGTCCGAGGACGTCTCCATGGTCATGTGGCTGGCATGACTAGATGCCAAAGGCGCACGGAACGCTGTTACCTTCCCATAGTAGTGGTCCCTATTTTTCTACTTGCATTTTTACGTGCTTCCAAACTGCTAGGTTGGCAGAAGCTGGGACGAGTAACAGGTGCTCACTCTGTTACACGGCACTCGGGATTCGACCCGCCAAACTGCTGACCTTCTGATCGACAAGCTCAGCGTCCGAACCCACTGAGCCACTGCGGACTTGACAATACACACACATATATCCGCAATTTATTTGTCATATACTTTTGGCCTCCTTAATTTTAGAACCAGGCCCACCATTAGGAAAGAGATGACTGATTCTGCCTCAGGTGATTGATTTTGAGGTAGCCATAAAAGACAGCGATGGTCACAAAAGTCTGTGTTCCATGTTTCAGTTTTGAAATCCCAACAGGAATGAAATATTAGGATCTCTCTTTTAAACACACACACACACACACACACACACACACAACCTTAGGCATCAAAATATTTTGGCATAACTAAAGGTAAAGGTAAAGGTTCCCCCACACATGCGTGCTAGTCGTTTCCAACTCTAGGGGCCAGTGCTCATCTCCGTTTCAAAGCCGAAGGACGTCTCTGTGGTCATGTGGCCGGCATGACTAGATGCCAAAGGCCAAAGGCCCACGGAACGCTGTTACCTTCCCACAAGTAACAGGCGCTCAGTCTGCTACGCGGCACTTGGGATTTGAGATCGACAAGCTCAGCGTCCTAACCCACTGAGCCAAAAACTCACATTTTTCAAAGGATTTCAGCTAAGGGAAGATGAAATAAAAGTGGCTGGCAGGGAAGGAAAACTTATGATTATAGGCAACCACTTTACTTTCCTACATTGCCATTTGTCAGACATATATGCAAATGATTGGACAACAAGGATTAGTTCTGTGGGGGGAAAAATTAAATACCATCCTAACAATTATCTCTTGAATCATTTCCAGAAGACTAAGAACCACCTGTGCTCTTCTGGGTAATTCAAGAATTTAAGGAGCTCTCAGGAACCCATTCATCATTTAAGTTCCTGCAGTATAATAAACCAGCATATAATGACCATTTGTGGAATCATCCTGAGGCAAGTGAAAATAAGGGCTGCCAGCTTCATGCCCAACAAAGAACATTAACAACAGGAAGTTCACCCCTTAAGAGTGCTGTTAGAGACAGAAAGAAAAGCCAAGGAATAATGGAAACCCGTAAGAGTGAAAAGCCAATAGATCAGGCATGTCAAACTCGCGGTGTCACGTGACGTCGCGCGATGTATTGGAGCTTTTTCCCCATTGCCGGCAATGGGGTGGGCGCAGTTTTGTTGTGATGTGTCCGGCCCGTGGGACGGCAGTTTGACACCCCTGTCATAGATAGTTCAAGATTTATTCAGAAGTAAATCCCATTATATTCAATGAGTTTTATACTCTCTGGTAAGATTTTGAAACCTTCCTTAATTAAAAGGAATAACAATGTGCTTTTTTAAACAATACATATTTTCTATTTATTTTTGTATCTTTGAGTCAGTGTTCACTCTTGGCAACTGCCTAGAAGACCAGGGGCCTTCAAACCTGGCCCTTTTATGACTTGTGGACTTCAACTCCCAGAATTCCTCAGCCAGCCATGTCATAAAAGGGCCAAGTTTGAAGTCCCCTGGCCTAGACCCCCATTCCCTGCAGTTTTTTCTGGCAAGATTTCAGAAGTGGTTTGCCATTGCCTGTTTCCTAGGGCCGTAAGGAAGAGACTGATTTAAGGCTAGCTACCTGGCTTTGTACCCAAGGCAGACTAAAACTTATATAGTCTCCCCATTGCTAGCCTGGTGCCTTAACCACTGCATCAAACTGGCTCTCTACATGATGCTCAGTATTCATTTTATTCAGAGTAGAGCTTAGATACAGGCAGTCCTTGGATTTTTGGCCATAAGCTGTTGCGGTTATAAAGTCAAGGCATCATGTAATCAGACTCAATTTTTACAATTGTTTTTTACAGTGGTTGTAAAGGGAGTCACTGAGATTGTTAAGTGAGTCATGTGATTAAGCAAAGCACATAGTGGTTAAGTGAATCCAGCACATCTAATAGCAAATCTAATGGTAAAGCGGCAAAGGTTGCAAACTGGTATCACAAGACCATGGAAGGTGAAAACCACAAAATACAGGATTTTGTGTATTCTTGAAACTTCTAAGCTTTTAATTATAAGATGCCTGGTTAAAAAATATTACTGGTGAAATTTGGAGTTCTTACCGCTTTGAAAATGCACTTTTTTTAAAAAAAATATGTCAGTAATAGACACTTGGCAAAATGTAAAAGAATAAGTATCTCCAGGGGTAGGCAGCCTTGGCTCTTTTATGAATCATGGACTTCAACTCCCAGAATTCCTGAAAAGAGCCAAGGTTGCCTGCTACCCCTGTCGTACCCAACCAGTCTTTTGTCTTGAGCTCAACAGCAGACTCTTTAGTCTACAGGGGGAACCACTCTTTAATCTACAGGGGGCACTAAATGGGAAATTGAGCAAACTTCCCCAATGAAGGCAAGAAGAAGAAGAAGAAGAAGAAGAAGAAGAAGAAGAAGAAGAAGAAGAAGAAGAAGAAGAAGAAGAAGAAGAAGAAGAAGAAGAAGAAGAAGTTGGAAGGGACCTTGGAGGTCATCTAGTCCAACCCCCTGCTAAGGCAGGAAACCCTATACCATTTCAGACAAATGGCTGTCCAGTCTCTTCTTAAAAACTTCCAGTGTTGGAGCATTCACCACTTCTGGAGGCAGGTTGTTCCACTGGTTAATTGTTCTAACTGTCAGGAAGTTTCTCCTTAGTTCTAGGTTGCTTCTCTCCTTGACTAGTTTCCATCCATTGCTTCTTGTCCTGCTTTCAGGTGCTTTGGAGAATAGCTTGACTCCCTCTTCTTTGTAGCAGCCCCTGAGATATTGGAACACTGCTATCATGTCACCCCTCACCCTTCTCTTCATTAAACTACACATACCCAATTCCAGCAAACGTTCCCTATATGTTTTAGCCTCCAGCCCCCTAATCATCTTTGTTGCTCTTCTCTGTACCCTTTCTAGAGTCTTGACATCTTTTTTACATCGTGATGACCAAAACTGGATGCAGTATTCCAGATGTGGCCTTACCAAGGCATTGTAAAGTGGTATTAGTACTTCACTTGATCTTGATTCTATCCCTCTGTTAATGCAGCCTAGCACTGTGTTGGCTTTTTTGGCAGCTGCAGCACACTGCTGGCTCATATTTAAGCGATTGTCCACTAGGACTCCATGACAAGCCACTTCTATTGACAAGAAAGCTTCAGCAACATATCCATGAAATCACTAAGAGCTAAATTCAACTCAACGTCTTCCTTTTCCAAACCATGCATTTCTAGCCATAGTTTCCTATTTGGCTAGTGGTTTTTTTTTCCCTTTTTCAGACAGGCCTACATTTCAGCCTGAAAAGAAAGCTAGAAATGGGAAGTCTCGGTGCTACCCTGCTGTTTCCTTGCAGCTATATTTATGTGGCACCTGGAAGTGGTTACTTGTTAATCTGGTTTACTGCATTGTTTTGGACAACCAGGTGTAAGTGGTCTTTATTTGGAGCAATTAAAATTCTAGCATTTCCCTCTCTTGACATGCAATTACTGGAGCTCTGCTGTTTCCACTAATTGCTCTTGCCGAGGACATTGGTGAGAAGCCAATGATTTTGATGGGTAACGGATTATCATTTTTATCCTGCTACCTGCAGAAAAAAAAATCATTTGCAAAATCCCTTGTGTAATTAGCATGGCTCATGATTAATTGTCCTGCAAAATTAGCTTCACAGTTGCTTTTATTTTACTGCCTCAAATATTAATTAACGTTAACTCCTTTCCTTCATTTTCAGCTTTTGAATATTCAGCGTGGCTTTGAAAAATTAGGGGCCCGAGCTGCATTAGTATGTTGGGGCTTTGATTTTGGAGCAACTATGCTGATTTAGAAGATCACACTTAGGTCATAAATACATTTTATAACGGGACAAACAAAGCATCAAAGCACCATCACCGGAAGACATTCGTGCAGCAACCATGAGTGAATTGCCCCAGTAATGATTCATTCCCCATATGCTTTGGGGGAAAGATCAGCAAATATGCAAACTGCTTCATTGTGTGGGGCAAAACAATTACTAGCTGACCGATGATCAATCTATACGTTTCCTAACTGGCTACTCTTAAGTTACTGGGCAAGGAAGGCTGCATTTGTATTTTTCCATTAGAAGTTCACGCACATTCAGAGCCTGGTTGGTGCCAGCTCTTTATATTCTGTGACCTATAGACTGTTAAGTTTGATGACACAAACTAAAAAAAAAAGCCAATTGTCTGTACTTTAGTGCCATCTGCCATAGCGCTCTCTTCACTAGCACTTTGCCAAACAGGAAGATGTGAGGTTTCCCCCACCAAATTACCTGTGCATTGTGGTGGTGGGGAATAGTCTTTAAGTTCTTTTAAAAGAACAGAAGAGCTGTTGAAAATGAACAGATGGGCCAAAGGTGCAAGCGGTGGCAGACGTGGATGCTGAAAAGCATCAGTGCTTTTGAAGATTAGCAGCTTCTTGGAAGGGGCTGCTTTTAACCCATTGGACACCTACAAAGAGCTACTCTGTTGAGTTAACTGTTCCAGCTTTGTTCTTCTTTTTCTCAGCCGGAGCTACTCTTTTAAACCCATGCTTGTAATATGCTAAGAGAAAGGAGGACTTGCTATTATTCTGAGGTTAGAAAGTCATATGAAGCTGACTTGGGGTGCACTGGCAAAAAGCTTTCATTGTGTTGCAGTGTGCATTTGCAAACTCTGCAACATCTGAAGGAATTGCTGAGGTCCAGCTAACTAACATTTTTTCCAATAGCCTCATATCCATGAGAAGCTTTTATGTAGTGTATAAGGGTTGTAGATTTTTGCCTTGTTTTCCAGAAATTGATATCCTGAGATAAGACAACTGATTGTAGAATGGCCATTGTGGTTAGTACTCGTTGACAGCCTTATTCCTTTTAATCTCTTTTGATGTTATCAATAAATCTCATGTCAGTGAAGTTCCTAAACAGTTGTGTTCTGTGTAGATAATCTAGAATTATAGGAAATATTTCATAATCTGGGATTCCTAATGTGATGCCCATCAGTGGGACACTTTCAATAATACTCAACAGATTCATATGCACTGTGTCTTTCAAAAAAGTAGGTAGTTTAATTGCATTGTTATATGGACATGTATTGTGAGGTTATGAAGGATTACAAGAATCCTTTTAGCTGGACGATTGTTTCCTTCAACTAGGTTCATTTCCACTTCTGGTTCTTCCTGCTTACTAAGATGCTAACAGATACTCCCTTGTTCCTGTTTTCAAAGCCTTGTTAAAATGTAAGAAACAGACAAAACAGAACAAAACAATGTTTATGGCTGATCCAGTTTAATTTGTTGATTTTTTCCAGTTGACTCTCAAATTCAGGATTTCTGATGATGCAGTTGGTTCTGAAAATGGCTTTGCAGTTATCGGCCCATATCTACATATTTATAGTTATATGCAACTCAACCCTACTAAGCCACAATGAGATGTCCTTTTACAGTTTACTGTGTTGAGGTGGACTTACTCCCAAGTGTTTGCACCCAGCATCCCATCCTTGAGAGCTTTCTTTTTACCCAATGCTTATTAAAAGAATCTAGTCCTATTAACTCTTCCCAGTGCTGAAGTACTATTCCCCATCTTTGAGTCAGCAGAAAACTCTAATGGCATACAATTTGTGGTCCCCACTGGCACTCCCTGTCCTTTCTCCACTCAGGAATATTGTATGCATCTTGAAGTTGCCCTTGGGTAGTATTAGAGTAAATAGAAATATACTACTAAACTACTATTACTATAGTTAGCTATTATTAAAATGAAACATCTTTCCTCAGTTGCATCTAACCAGAGCACATATGTACCCCAGCATCATTTTTTCTTCTGCTATATCTTTGATATTGTCTTCATCTTAATGCTAATCCATAAATGAGACGGGCTTTGGCCAATCTTGGCTTATACTGATGTTTCATTTTAATAGTAGCTAACTTGAACCTGATGTAGTCTGTGTCCTGTTGGAATATAGAGGGTAAGGGCAGTGGTGGGA
Organism: Vipera berus; assembly: GCF_964194415.1. Taxonomy (NCBI): domain Eukaryota; kingdom Metazoa; phylum Chordata; class Lepidosauria; order Squamata; family Viperidae; genus Vipera; species Vipera berus. The sequence continues at coordinate 162,122,199 of NC_138202.1, read as the reverse complement.
TTCAAATATGTGAACAACTGGTTCTCTGTGTGGATGCCGCTTCCAGGAGTCCATTCTGGGCCTGCGCAACAAAAAAATAGGTACCGGTTCTGCCAAACTGGTGCAAACTGGCTGAATCCCACCACTGGGTAAGGGAGTATAACAAAAGAGGTGCAGACTAATTTTAAGAATATACAAATGTGGATCACTGGGGTACAGAAGTAATAAACAGTTTCACTGCCCATTGCTTAACAATAAAGTGATAATTGCTTCTTGGTTTTCAGTTTTACACACAGCACAAAATAATAACAGGTTTGGTTAGCAGTGTTTTCACCCTCTGTGAGATGCTCTGCTGCTTGGCTGAAGGCATTTTATGAAGCTGGTCTTGGATCATAAGGAAGAATTCTTGTTGGTAAAGTAATTTTATAGCAGCCTTATCGTGCTGCTGCTTCAGGTTTGTTCAGTCTGTTTATCTGGGAATTCAGTGAAGTTTATTGACGCCTTCCCCTCACTAGGCTCTGTTTTATTCATCTGCTTCTTCTAAGCGATCCAACCCATTAAGTTTAATCTCAGCCACTTTTGAAATGTGTGGCTTTTTGACTTGACCAACAAACTAGTGTGCCATCCTGAGTTTTTGCAAATTTAACAAAGGCCTTAAATTTTGGCCTAGATTGATTTGATTTCTCTTGCACTAAACTCTAAATCTCAACAATATGGTTAAGACAGGGGTCCCCAACCCCCAGTCCGTGGACTAGTACCGGGCCATGGCATGCCAGCAACCAGTCCGCACAAACAAGCAAAGTCCCATCCATGGGATGCAGGCAAGCACACAAAACCACTCACCTTTCTCCACGGAACCGGTCCCTGCTCCCCAAAAGGTATGGGGATCTCTGGTATATGATGAACCCTGCTGTAGTACTCTTGGACCTAGATCTGTTTTTTCAGGTTTGGGGCTGATTATTACCAGGGCACACTTGAACATGATTCTACCTACTGAGTCATAATCCATGATATTTTCAGATAGCCTGTCTACCTTGCCTCACTTGCATCTAGCCACAGTACAAATATGACTTGGCATATTCTTTTTGCCACAGTGCACCCATGATGTTGCATTCATCTCATAGTTTGGTAGGAATTAGGAAAGGGGTTTGATTATTCTTCCTGTGTTGTTGTTAGCTGCGAAGTCATGTCCGACCCATCGGGACCCCATGGACAATGTTCCTCCAGGCCTTCCTGTCTTCTACCATCTTCTGGAGTCCATTTAAGCTCACGCCTACTGCTTCAGTGACTCCATCCAGCCACCTCATTCTCTGTCGTCCCCTTCTTCTATTGCCCTCAATCTTTCCCAGCATTAGGCTCTTCTCCAGTGAGTCCTTCCTTCTCATTAGGTGGCCAAAGTATTTGAGTTTTAGCTTCAGGATCTGGCCTTCTAAAGAGCAGTCAGGGTTGATCTCCTCTAGGACTGACCGGTTTGATCGCCTTGCAGTCCAAGGGACTTGCAGGAGTCTTCTCCAGCACCATAGTTCAAAGGCCTCAATTCTTTGGCACTCAGCCTTTCTTATGGTCCAACTTTCACAGCCATACATTGCAACTTCCTGTACAACCAGCCAATTTTACCCCTTCATTCAGGGAAGGTGTGAAGAAGAGCCTTTTTATTTGGCTTCTCTCTTCTCTCTTCCCCAACTTCAGGTAACAGCAGCAAGGATGCTTCTCAGTGACATAAAGCAGTCACAGAAGGTAAGAAGAGCTAGGAGATTTCAATGAATTGTGAGATGGATTTCCGTGGTGTTTCTTCTGCAATACTTAGCTGTTGCTGAACATTCCTGTTAATGGTGGCTGGCTACCTTAGTCACTCCTTCCTCTTGAGCAGAGAATCTCAGTGTGCCTTTTTACAGAGAGGTCAAGAAAATAAAATAAGTTTCTCCCTTCTTTCCAGCTATTATTCTCTCCCCCTCCACCCCTCCCCCGGAACCTGTATCACCTTGATGGTGGATTATTGCACAACATGCACTTTAGCTGATGTGTATATACTGCACGAAGCATAAATTAAGACAAATCAAAATTGATTCTAATAAAAATGTTGACATTATGTTTACCAGAGTATTAAAACACTGTTGGCTACTTAATAGCATCTAGAGTCAGAGGAGCAAACAATGCTGTGAGGTTATGATGTCTAGGATTCGGGATCTGGAATTATTTTGTACATAATGTATTTCATCAGTGATACTATTTATTTCTGAAATAAGGGTGTGTGTTTTTTTAAAAAAATCTGAATGTGTATCTCCACTTGTATGAAAAACATGTACATAAACGTATCTACTGTATATCCATATACATTCTTCATGTTTTAGGTTGCCAAAGCAAATAGAAATCAATAAAAGTAGCCAAGATGCTGAGGTTGTTTTGAGTATATGAAGAAATAATTAATTTACATCTTATATCTGTCATTGTTACATTGTTACTGGTTAAAAGCAAGGTCTGTTTGCTGCCAATTCCAGAGTGGAACCACTAGCATTGATGGAGTTTGTTGGGGATCAGACAAACTTCACTGAAATGTTTGTTGCATTACATCAATATTTTCTGCAGAAGTTATTGGGAAAACAGTTCAATAATCTGATAACAACCGTAAAAATTCTCTTAAATGGAATTGTTGTTCAGTCATCCATTTGACAATCACTAGGATTGTCAACAGCTGTTTCTGTGAGTTCTTGCAAGCTCGTGCTTGTAGCATCAGGAATACTGCCTAACCACCCAGACATCTCTCAGTTCCCTTTTAATTTTTAATTTAAATTTATTAATTATTAATTTAATTTAAATTTAAATTTTCCAAGCATCAAGAAAATTCTAATGACTCTTCCCTTTACATCAGGGGTGTCAAACTCAATTTCACTGAGGGCCACATCAGCGTTATGGTTGCCCTCAGGGGGCCGGGTGGGCGTGGCCAGGTGGGCGTGACCAAGTGGGCGTGACCGGGTGGGCATGGCCAGCTCAATGCTGCTCACTCAGCGCAGCTTACTCGAAATGCCTGGGTCAGGAGAGAACAAGTTGCACCAGCTAATTTGATGTGGGGACATCTCATTGCCCCACAAGCTCTTCACCTCCCCAAACATCTGCAGCCAAGCATGTGCAGAGGATGGAAAGGGCCTTCTTCCCAAGCCCAGGCATGATTGGTAGTTTGTTAGCTCAGATGTAGATAGCCTCCTAGTCTCCAAGCTTGGAGAGAGAGAGTGTGTGTGTTGTGTGTGTTCCTTCTTCTGCCTTGACAGATCTCTGGAGAGCAAGAGGAGGCAGGGAGCAGCACTTCCCAGTCCTGCATGAGGGAGGCTGGCCCTTCTTGAAAGGGAATCCCCATTTCCACTCATGCGTGGTAAGGATGCTGGCTTGTTGGAGCAGCCTTCCCTCATGCAGCTTCCCTGCCACCTTATGCTCCTCTCCAGAGATCTTCCCTCAGCAGCGGCCGGCAAAGTAGCTCGCACGCGAAACAAGCCCGGCAGAGGAGCCGGAGCGGCGAGCAAAGACGCCCGGCCTGGATCCTGCAAGGCCCGGCCGAGATGCGTCCCCAGCAGTGGAGCTGCTCCAGCTCCTCTGCCGGGCTTGTTTTGCATGCGAGCTACTTTGCCTGACGCTGCTGGGGGCGCGTCTCAGCCGGGGCCTTGCAGGATCCGGGCCAGGCACCTCTGCTTGCCCTCAGAAGCACCTGGCCCAGAATTGCATGCGAAAGAAGCCCGGCAGAGGAGCCGGAGTGGTGAGCAGAGGCGCCCGGCCTGGATCCTGCAAGGCCCCGGCCGAGACGCACCCCCAGCAGCCTCAGGCAAAGTAGCTCGCACGCGAAAGAAGCCTGGCAGAGGAGCCGGAGTGGCTACGCTGCTGGGGGCGCGTCTCGGCCGGGGCCTTGCAGGATCCGGGCCGGGTGCCTCTGCTCGCCCTCAGCAGCGGCCGGCAAAGTACCGTATTTTTCGGACCATAAGACGCACCAGACCATAAGACGTACCCAGTTTTTAGAGCAGGAAAACAAGAAAAAAAATTCATTCTCCTTCTCTCTCTCTCCCTCTCTTTCTCTCTCTCTCTCTTTCTCTCCCTCCCTCTCCCATTGTCCCTTCCTTCCTTCCTTCCAGTCACCATTAAATGGATTGGACTTCAGGCAATGCTGAGCGTTACTCGAAATACTTTACATGGGTTATTGTTTGAATTATCCTTCACTAATCCCGCAAGATGGGGTACCAGCAACTCTTTATTTTGCATCCCAGAGAAATTACGAGAAAGGATTGCAGTGGGGGTCTTGTAGAGACTCGGTTACACAGACAAAAACTATGGCTGGGCCGCTAACACGTTTATAAGCAAGCATGGCTTGTGGTTTGTCGCCATTGCAGATGTAACCTGAGAATTTTCACTTTGTCTGGAATTAAAGAAACAAAACAAAACCATGGCTCCCTTTTTAAAGTTCACTTGGTTGACGGCTTCCTTCCATACTCTTCCCAGCAGAGAAAAGAACATGAAACTTAGCTAACTAGATTAGGGACAGTTTGGGAACTTTTTACCAGTCAGGCCCAACTTACTGAGGCTCATTTGTTTTGCTTGTCACTTAAAACAAACTTGTGGCTCCTTGTGATGTGCAGACTTCCTTCTCTCTGAATTGCAGTTCCAGATTGTTTACCAGATGTTAAACGGGATCTCTTCTCAGAAATGCAGCTGGCCCTCTGTTTGCTTTCACTCGTTTTCCCACTGAAAATCTGAGCCACTCACCTTGCTGGTCTTTGTGCAATAGGAAATGGTCCGTGTGTGAAACGGAGCGAGGGAGATTGCCAGAAACGCGAATCGGCCGATCTCGCGCTCCTGCAAACTCCCTCGCTCGGTTTCAGCTTCCCTTGCTACAAGAGAAAGCAGGCTGAAACAAGGCAGATTGCAGCAGCGCGAGATCAGACGATTCGCATTCCTGGCAATCTGCCTCTTTCGTTTTCAGCCTGCTTTCTCTTGTAGCAAGGGAAGCTGAAACCGAGCGAGGGAGAGTGCAGGAGCGTGAGATCGGCGTTTCTCAGCACATGCCAATTTGTGCTCCTGGCAATCTCCCTTACTTTCCACTTACGGAGGTTGGGGCTGGCCATACGGATCACCTTCGGACCATAAGACGCACCCTCGTTTTCCCCCTCACTTTTGGGAAAAAAAGTGCATCTTATGGTCCAAAAAATACGGTAGCTCGCACGTGAAAGAAGCCCGGCAGAGGAGCCGGAGTGGCAAGCAGAGGCGCCCGGCCCGGATCCTGCAAGGCCTGGCCGAGATGTGCCCCCAGCAGCGGAGCCGCTCCAGCTCCTCTGCCGGGCTTCTTTCATGCACAGGCTCCTCTGCTGGGCCTGTTTCGTGTGCGAGCTACTTTGCCTGACACTGCTGGGGGCGCGTCTTGGCCGGGGCCTTCCAGGATCCGGGCCGGGTGCCTCTGCTCGCCCTCAGCAGCGCCCAGCAAAGTAGCTCACACGCGAAACAAGCCAGGCAGAGGAGCCGGAACAGCTCCGCTGCTGGGGGCGCGTCTTGGCCGAGCCTTGCAGGATCCGGGCCGGGCGCCTCTGCTTGCTGCTCTGGCTCCTCTGCCGGGCTTGTTTCGCATGCGAGCTACTTTGCTGGGAGCTGCTGAGGGTGAGCAGAGGTGCCTGGCCCGGATCCTGCAAGGCCCAGCCAAGACGCGCCCCCAGCAGTGGAGCCGCTCCGGCTCCTCTGCCGGGCTTCTTTCACACACGGGCTCCTCTGCCGGGCTTGTTTTGCGTGCAAGCTACTTTGCTTGGTGCTGCTGGGGGCGCGTTTCGGCCGGGCCTTGCAGGATCCGGGCCAGGTGCCTCTGTTCACCCTCAGCAGCCCCTGGCAAAGTAGCTCGCATGCGAAACAAGCCCGGCAGAGGAGCCGGAGTGGCGAGCAGAGGCGCCCGGCTCGGATCCTGGAAGGCCCTGGCCGAGACGCGCCCCCAGCAGCGGAGCCGCTCCAGCTCCTCTGCCGGGCTTCTTTCACACACGGGCTCCTCTGCTGGGCTTGTTTCTCGTGCGAGCTACTTTGCTTGGTGCTGCTGGGGGCGCGTTTCGGCTGGGCCTTGCAGGATCCGGGCCGGGCGCCTCTGCTCGCCCTCAGCAGCGCCCGGCAAAGTAGCTCGCACACGAAAGAAGCCCGGCAAAGGAGCCCGTGTGTGAAAGAAGCCCGGCAGAGAAACCAGAGCGGCTCCACTGCTGGGGGCGCATCTCAGCCGGGCCTTGCAGGATCCGGGTCGGGCGCCTCTGCTCACTCTCAGCAGTGCCCGGCAAAGGAGCCCGTGTGCGAAAGAAGCCCGGCAGAGGAGCCATCTGTGGCTCTTTCTCCAGCTACCTCAAGTCTGCCTTCCTGCCTGGGCATCTCTCCCCCTCACCGGCTGGGTGTTGCTCGTCCTCCCCCCCCCCCGCGTCCCACCTCACTCCCTCTTACCTCCTACCTCCTCCTCCTCCACTTTTTTTTTGGAGCCGCAGGAGACTAATGAGATGCAAATGGTGCTGGGTTCCACCAGCCCACGTGCACTTGCCTCCTACTGAGCAAGTGCTCAGCCGGGCCGGCGCCAAGGTGGTGGGGGCCGGACCTTTGTAATTTCTGGGAGAGTTGTGCGGGCCGGATTCAATCATGTGGCGGGCCGTTTGTGGCCCGCGGGCCTTGTGTTTGACATGTCTGCTTTACATTATGCAGCCAAAGCACCTAAGCTTCAGCCCTGTTCTTAGTGCTTCCAGTGAGCAATTTGGTTTCACTTCATTGTATATTGAATTATTTGTTCTTACAGCCCAAGGACTTGCAACAATTTCTCCCCGCACTACAATTGAAAGGCATCCATTTTTCTTTCTACAGCCTTTTGGATGGTCCAGCTTTTACAGTCAGATGCTGCAACTGGGAAAACATTGCTTTGACAGTCCTTACCTTTGCTGTCAGTGTTGATATCTCTATATTTTAATATTTTGCCTAGATCTGTCATTGTCTTTCTCCCATACAGCATACATTTCTTTATTTCATGGCTATATTCACCATCCCTCTGAATGTTTGACCAAGGATGATAAAAATTACTAACATTATGGCTTCTTTCCTACTTACTTTACTTGAGTACAATTTGTTTGTCGACATAATCATCTATCTATCTATCTATCTATCTATCTATCTATCTATCTATCTATCTATCTATCTATTATCTATCTATCTATCTATCTATCTATCTATCTATCTATCTATCATCTCATAAGTTTAATGCTCTCAATTTTTAACCTTCAATAAAAGGTTTCTTAATTTTTTCTTATTTCTAGCTATCTGAGTGGTTTTCTATCAGCATGTCTGATGGTTCAACTGTTATGTAGAGTTATAATACATTCCATTGTTTCTTTCAAAGATATTTTTAGAAGGTCAATGTCCTCATTAAAGAAATATATGGGGTAGATTAGTTCTTTGCTTAATTCCAGGCTCCAACATTGCGCAAAAATATAGACTTACATTCACATTCACATACCTTAATAAAAAAATGGTAGGAATTAACTATTTTCAGCCCTGTATTTATAAAAGATACAATAATGTGAGCAGAAATGAAAGGCCTATTTAATATTCACATCTCAGAGAAGTATATCCCATGATCATTTGCTGCTATTAGCAGCTTTCCTTGGAAAGGATAGAAATTCTATAGAAGAGAGATACAGAATTGGTATGGGGTGGGGTGGGGTGGGGTAGGAAAATTATTTATATAGTTCTATCTGAAGCATATAAAAGAATAAACAAATGTCATTCAATCCATTTCTGAAATAATATATTTAGCCCTAGAAGTTTGAAGGGAACAGGAGTCACACTAAAGAAGCAGTCATTTAAAGCTCTAGCCATTCCTTGTCATTTCATGGAGCATGTGCTGGAAGGTATTTTTCAAGATCTGTGCCAGTATCGAGATACACGAACAGGAGGAAGACCATTTTACAGTGGGTGGGGCATGAAGAAAAGCGGGGAAGTGACCTTCTGACCATCTTGAGGGATGCTAATTCCAATAGTTACTGTTGTGTAGTGGGTTCTGGAGAGCAGGAAGGACACCGAGACGATGAGTACAGCATAGCAGCTCTTTATTAGATGGAAGGGACTGTACTGGGGAATAGGGGCTACCTGCGCTCTTATATATACCTGGCCAGCACCTGGCCAGGTACTCAACCAACCAATTGGTTTGAACCTCTGTTTCCCGCCGAAATGCTTCCCGCCAAAACAGTTACAGTTCAACGCCTCCTGGTGCTGATTCTTATACACAGCTTTAGGTGTTGCAATAAAGCTTAATACATAACAGTTACCTTTGCCTCTTCTCAAAGAATAGTCTTGCTCAAAGAGCACCCAGCTGACCAAGGGTAATCTTGAAAAGCTAGGTGTAATTAGGTGGACTCAATAAGAGTGTGAGTCTACCAGGGAATTACTGCAGTTGTACTGTACTGGAAAGTAAAAGGACACCCTCGAAGAAGACAATGGTGATGATTCTACAACTGTTGTTTAGAAAGCAGCATGGATACATTCATACTATCACTTTGGGGTCATAAGAGATTTTCCTTTCTCTTGCTCAGATGGGGGTGGACTGGTTCCACCAAGGAAAAGGATTACAAAGATTATTTAAAAGAAAGGTAGCAATATGATGGAAGGATATGAAAACACACCTATACCCACACTTGATTTTGTCGTAGACTGCAACAAACAAAAGGGGAAATTAGCATTAACTTGCTGAGTCCCACATTTAAGTGATAGGGTAAAGATTGAGGATTAAGTACCAGTGCAAAATTTAGAAGGTCATTCTTAGGGAAAGAATAGTTCATTTAACTTATCCATTCCGAGTAGAATTGTTCACTTCTTGCAAAGCCCTTTCATTTCATCATTTTTTCCTGATCTCATTCTGAGTTAGATCTGTCCCATCCCACCCTGTTCAGCACTAGAGTTACTTTAGATAGTGAGATGGACAGTGTATAAATTTGATAAATAAATAGTAAATTAGAGGCATTTTTCTGCAGAATGAAAAGTTTGGTGATATCTGGTGTGTCCTGTGAGATTACTTCAAATAATGGGATGTCTTTGAGATTCAAACTGGTCTAGATGACAATTATTAGTACCGGTATGTAGATATGACCCTTGGGCGACTGCTGTTAAGAGCCATTGAATACTAATCAATGTGAAATGAAATATGCATGTCCCCTTCCATCTCCTCATGATTGCCTTGTGGCCATATTGAGGACTGGTGTGAGTGTTTGATTGAAATGAACCCAAGCACTTTTATGCATATCTACCTGTGATCTGTGTAAATCTTCTTTCTTCTTGTCCTCTCCTGCAACGAGTGCTGTTGTTCCCTTTATCCCTTTTGCTCTTCCCTCTTTCATTTGCATCAAGCTCTTCATCAGGATGTCTCTTCAGTGCCACCCCCATTCTCCTCCCTCTCTTTTTCTATCACTTCCCTTTTCGGCTCCACTCTGCTCTCTTCTTTTAACATGACCTTTGAGTGACTTTTAAAGCCTCCACTGTTGTTGTCAATTCCATTTCATCCAATTTGGGGGGCTTCTAGACAAGACAGCAGGGCTCCCAGATGTTATGTTGTGGGTTCTGGAGCGCAGGAAGGATGCCGAGACGATGAGTACAGCATAGTAGATCTTTATTCGGTGGAAGTGACTGTACTGGGGAATAGGGGTTACCTGCCCTCCTTTTATACCTGGCCAGGTGAGCAGCCGGCCAATCGGTTTGAACCACTGTTTCCCGCCGAAACCTGGGTTCCCGCCAAAACAGTTATAGTTCAACGCCCCCTGGTGGTGACTGCTATGTAAGTGTGTATGTGTTCTCTTCACCTGGATACATAACACCAGAAATGTTAGTTGTTATGAGTACAATTGCCAGAGCATATTGTCAGTTTTAGCCATGTTCATCCGTACTGAAAGTCTTCTTTAGAACCTCCACGAGGAAAGGAAGTTCTGAACAAACACAGAGATCTCCCTCTCCCCGGCTGTCAGGCCCAAAAACCAAGAACGACATATGGAGTTACTTCTGAGTGACTGTTTTATTGTCGTTTGCTCAGAGACAGAAATCTTGCCAAACCAAAGCAAATATCTGCATGTTGTTGTGGGAAAATAGGAAGCTGAAGGAGTATTAGATATGTTTCCCATCTTGAGTTATTTATACAAATAATAAAGGGGGATAAAGAAAAATCTAAACCCCTCCCCCCTCCACTATAGATATATTCTGTGAACTGCTAGGGAGGGGCTATCTTTGCTCTCTTCCTGCCTACCAAACAGACATTCCAAGCTCTGCTGCCTCTTTGCCCTCTGGCTAGCAGCCCCTCCTTCCTGGTGCTCTATACTACATTCCATCACACCGGGTCTTTATTTTTTTGCAGACCCATGTCTTGTCCACTTTCACATACTTTAGTTTTTGTTTTAATAAATTTGTCTCCTCTGTAGGACTTGGAGATGATTATTTCTGAAAATAAATAGCACTATTCAGGTCCATCTGAAATAAGCCTTACTGAGTCGAATGCTTCCAAGTAAATGTGTATAAGTCTAAATATCTGTGACATTTCTTAGAATTTCCTATTGACTACAATGAGGCCTGTTCTTATAGCCATTTCCTTTTCATCTGCTTGGAGAAAATAATATAAGTTATTTCCACATCAGATTTTTCTCTGCAGTATTGTCAGAGGCTTTAAGCAGAAACAGCACTGTTTAATTTTTTTCTCTCCTTAGCATCCAGTTTTGGCACCATGTAAATAAATCAGTAGAATATGATAATAGAAAAATAATAAATAGTCATCTTTCTGCTCTTCTGAACCAAATCTGCAAATGCTGAAAAACATATTTTTTCTCCACCAGTGATAAGTCTGAAGTTACAGATGGACAATATCACAATATTGTTCTACAAACTGAAATACATTTCATGGGAAAGCATCAAAAAGAACTCCCTGCTATTTCTAAAATTACGCGTCTTGCCTGTGGGCAATTTAAACTGGGAAGAAGTACAAAGAACTTGAGGCAGATATAGAGGAAAATAGAAAAGTCTACATCATCACCAATTAAGTAAAATAAACGTGCCATGGGAAAATAATTAAAGGGGTGTGTCAGCTCAGCTTATGTCAGTCAGATGTCCATAAACTGGAGTAAGCATCACTCCAAGTTAATTCATCGCTATCAACAATACACGAATACATTAACTTATGTTTCATATTTTCATTTTAGTAGCTTTATGTTAGTATATTTAATGGGGTACTTTCATTTTCCGCATAAAAGCTATTTTGGTAGAGGATCAAATCAATGGAAGAAAATATTGTGGAATGGCAGCTTTCAAGAGTCCCAGCCAACAAGGCAAATAGTGAAGGATGCTAGAGGTATAGCACTATTTGCCTCATCCTAGTTTTCCCACCCTTGGATAAAAATAAGAGTTATGTAGTACAGTACTATATTTTCAACTTTGGTCATCCATGAGGCTTTAGCAGAGCATGAAAATCATATTGTTTCCTCATGGTTTGTTGCCTCTGAACATAGAGGTTCCAATTAGCTATCAAGGTTCATAGTATGACCATTAATGCTAGATTAGGATTGAAACTAACTAAGGTACAAAAAGAATGCTACAGAAATTTGATAGGAAATGGAATAGAATCTCTTGCTAGAGAGTCTAAAATCTGCATACAACAGGTCAGAAATTTTATATATATACTCTTGTCATGCTTTTAACTGAGCAAAAAGGTGTAACATAGGACAACAAGTTTTGAACCAAGATAGCTCAAATGGGCTAATTTACAAAATGTGTCTAAAATCCAGGATCCATGACTCCTGAGAGAATGAAATTAAGCTGGCAGGAATAGCCAATACTCCAGAAGATAGGCTTAAAATACAGGAGGATCTGGACAGACTCGAACACTGAGCGCTATCTAACAAAATGAAATTCAATGGTGAAAAAAGTAAGGTACAACATTTAGGCAAGAAAAACCAAATGTGCAGGTATAGTACAGGGGGTACCTTGCTCAATAATAGTAACTGTGAGAGGGATCTCGGAGTCCTAGTGGTTGTTGTTGTTGTTAGTTGTGAAGTCGTGTCCGACCCATTGCGACCCCATGGACAACGTTCCTCCAGGCCTTCCTGTCCTTTACCATCTTCTGGAGTCTATTTAAGCTCACGCCTACTGCTTCAGTGACTCCATCCAGCCACCTCATTCTCTGTCATCCCCTTCTTCTATTGCCCTCAATCTTTCCCAGCATTAGGCTTTTCTCCAGTGAGTCCTTCCTTCTCATTAGGTGGCCAAAATATTTGAGTTTCAACTTCAGGATCTGGCCTTCTAAAGAGCAGTCAGGGCTGATCTCTAGGACTGACCAGTTTGATCGCCTTGCAGTCCAAGGGACTCGCAGGGGTCTTCTCCAGCACCATAGTTCAAAGTCCTCTCTCAAAATTGGAGAGATGAAGGGAACATTTCATGCAAAACTGGGCATGATAAAGGACCAAAATGGCAGGGACCTGAGGCAGAAGAGATTAAGAAGAGGTGGCAAAATTACACAGAAGAACTATACAAGAATGAGATTAATGTCCCTGATAATCACAATGAGGTGGTCACTGACCTTGAGCCAGACATCCTAGAATGTGAAGTGAAGTGGGCCTTAGAAAAACTGAGCAACAACAAAGCTAGTGGAGGTGACAGTATTCCAGCTGAGCTATTCAAAATCTTAAAAGACGATGCAGTAAAAGTGCTACACTCAATTTGCCAGCAAATTTGGAAAACTCAACAGTGGCCACGGGATTGGAAAAGATCAGTTTACATTCCAATTCCAAAGAAAGGCAGTGCCAAAGAATGTTCAAACTATCGCACCATTGCACTCATTTCATACGCTAGTAAAGTTATGCTTAAAGTCCTACAACCTAGACTCCAGCAGTATGTGGATCGAGAACTACCAGAAGTACAGGCAGGATTTTGAAGAGGCAGAGGAACTAGAGATCAAATTGCCAACATACACTGGATCATGGAGAAAGCTAGGGAGTTTCAGAAAAACATCTACTTCTGCTTTATTGACTATGCTAAAGCCTTTGATTGTGTGGATCACAACAAACTGTGGCAAGTTCTTAAAGAGATGGGAGTACCAGACCATCTTATTTGTCTCTTGAGAAACCTATATGCGGGTCAAGAAGCAACAGTGAGAACTGGACACGGAACCACTGATTGGTTCAAAATTGGGAAAGGAGTCTGGCAAGGCTGTATACTGTCACCCTGCCTATTTAACTTATATGCAGTGCACATCATGAGAAAGGCAGGGCTAGATGAATCAAAAGTTGGAATTAAGATTGCCAGGAGAAATATCAACAACCTAAGATATGCAGATGATACCACTCTAATGGCAGAAAGTGAAGAAGAACTAAAGAGCCTCTTGTTGAGGGTGAAGAAGGAGAGTGCAAAAGTTGGGTTGAAACTTAACATTAAGAAAACCAAGATCATGGCATCCAGCCCTCTTAATTCCTGGCAAATAGATGGGGAAGAAATGGAGGTAGTGACAGATTTTATGTTATTTATTTATTTATTTATTTAATACTATTTCTATACCGCCCTTCTCCCGAAGGACTCAGGGCGGTGAACAGGGCAAGAATAAAAATACAGATTACAAAAGTTAAAACAAGATTAAATAAATGCCCACATACTAAAATACATCTTTAAAACTCAATAAAATAACCATAACAACCCCCCCCCAATCCCTTCATCAGGCCAGGCCAGCTTGTTCAAAAAAGTATGTTTTTAGCTCGCGGCGAAAGGAGCGAAGGTCGGGCGCCGTCCGGAGCTCAACCGGTAGCTGATTCCATAGCTCCGGGGCGCCCACAGAGAAGGCCCTCCCCCTGGGGGCCACCAGTCGACATTCTCTGACCGGTGGCACCCTGAGGAGGCCCTCTCTGTGGGAACGCACAGGGCGGAGGGAAGTCGATGCCGGCAGCAGGTGTTCCCTCAGGTACTCCGGGCCCCTGCCATGTAGGGCTTTGAATACCATTACTAGTACCTTTAATCTCACCCGGAAGGCAACCGGTAACCAATGCAGCTCGCGGAGCAGAGGTGTAACGTGGGAGTATCGGGAGACTCCCAACACAACTCTCGCGGCTGCATTCTGTACCAGTTGGAGCTTCCGGGTGGTCCTCAAGGGCAGCCCCATGTAGAGAGCGTTGCAGTAGTCTAGTCAAGAGGTCACGAGCGCATGAGTGACCGTGCATAGATCATCCCGGCTTAGATAGGGCCGCAACTGGCGCACCAGGCGAACCTGGGCGAAAGCCCCCCTAGTCACAGCTCCTATGTGGTCTTCCAGGGTGAGCCGTGAATCTAGGAGGACTCCCAAGTTGCGAGCCCTATCTACGGGGGGTAATAATTCGCCCCCCATAGCGAGAGGTGGAATGTCCGAATAAACCCTGGATGAAGGTATGCAAAGCCACTCGGTCTTGTCGGGGTTGAGTTGAAGTCTGTTCCTCCCCATCCAGACCCGAACCGCCTCCAGGCAACGGGACATCACGGTGAGGGCATCACTGGGGTGGTTTGGGGTCGAAAGGAAAAGCTGGGTATCATCAGCATACTGATGATACCCAACTCCAAAACCACGAATGATCTCACCCAGCGGTTTCATATAGATGTTGAACAGGAGAGGCGAGAGGACCGACCCCTGAGGAACTCCACAAATGAGAGACCTCACGGTCGACCTCTGCCCTCCTGCCAACACCGACTGCGAGCGTCCCTGGAGATAGGAGGAGAACCACTGTAAAACCATGCCACCCACTCCCAATCCCCTGAGACGCCGCAGCAAGATACCATGGTCGATGGTATCGAAAGCCACTGAGAGGTCTAATAGGACCAGAACAGAGGAATGCCTCCTGTCCCGAGCCCTCCAGAGATCATTCACCACCGCGACCAATGCCGTCTCCGTGCTGTACCCGGGCCTGAAACCCGATTGGTACGGGTCTAGATAATCCGCTTCATCCAGGACCAGAGGGAGCTGATGTGCCACCACACTCTCAACAACCTTCGCAAGAAAGCGAAGGTTGGAGACAGGACGAAAGTTGTTCAATACAGCTGGGTCCAAGGCAGGCTTCTTGAGGAGAGGCCTCACCACCGCCTCTTTCAAGACGGCGGGGAAGCTGCCCTCACTCAAAGAAGCCGATATAACTGCCTGGAACCAGCTGCGTGTCCTCTCCCGGGCTGCATAGACCAGCCAGGAAGGGCACGGGTCCAGTAAACATGTGGTGGTGCTCAGCCTCCCCATGATCCTGTCCACTTCCTCCGGAGTCACAGAATCAAACTCCTCCCAGGTGATATCGACAAGACCGCCCGTGTCCTGCTCGACAGACTCTGCCCAGTCAGAGTCCAGACCGGTCCGAATCCGAGCGATTTTGTCCGACAGATGCTGGTTAAACTCCTTGGCACGACCCTGCAAGGGTTCCTCCCTCACCTCCTGATTCAGGAGGGAGCGAGTCACCCTAAACAGGGCGGCCGGGCGATTATCTGCGGACGCGATAAGGGTGGCGAAGTGGTTAGACCTCGCCTCCCTTATCGCAGCGAGATAAGACCTAGTATAGGTTCTTAGTCGCAATCGGTCGGATTCGGATCGGCTGGATCTCCAACCGCTCTCTAGGCCCCGTCTCCGACGCTTCATCTCCCGGAGCTCGACGGAGAACCATGGAGCTCGACGGGATCTGCACCAGGTCAGGGGCCGCAGGGGTACAACTCGGTCAAGAGCCTCAGTGGCTGCCCTTTCCCAGGCTTCCACTAAGGCGTCTGCCGAGCTGTGAGCAAGGGAGGCAGGTGGGGACCCCAGCGCCGCCTGGAACCTCTGGGGATCCATTAAGCGTCGGGGCGGTACCATTTGATAGGTTCCACACACCCACGGTGGGGGGTGGCAAAACGGAAGACCAGCCGCAGGAGATGATGATCGGTCCATGACAGGGGCATAACAATTGGGGAGCCCCCACCAAGATCATCTAACCACCGTCCAGATAAGAAAACTAGGTCAAGGGTGTGGCCTCCCTCATGAGTCGGTCCCGAAATTACTTGCGTCAGGTCCATGGCCGTCATGGAAGCCATGAACTCCCGAGCCAACTCAGATGATCCTCCCAGAGATGGTAGATTGAAGTCCCCCAAAACTATAAGTTTCGGGAACTCAATCACCAACCCAGAGAGGACATCGAGAAGCTCAGGCAGGGCTGCTGCTGCGTGACTAGGCGAAAGGTACACCAGCAGCAAGCCCAACTGCGCAACAGGGCCGCATCTCAAAAAGAGAGACTCACACCCGACTATCTGGGGAACGGTGGCCTCCCGCGGGCACAAGGTCTCCCTCATAACCACAGCCACTCCCCCACCCCTACCCTGAGCCCGAGGCCGGTGTAGCACCCGGAAACCTGGTGGGCAAAGATCAACCAGAGGAATACCGCCCTCTGGGCCCAACCAAGTTTCTGTGATGCAAGCCAGGTCCGCCTGCTCACCCTCGACCAAGTCACGGACGAGAAGAGCTTTGTTAGCGACAGACCTGGCATTCAAGTACACCAGCCGGAGCTCAGGAGGCTGCACATCCTCACTCCTGGGACCTCGGGGCGGAGCCAGAGGGTCGGAGTGCCTCACCGCTTGTAAGCAGCGGAGAGACCTTCCCTGAGATCGATACGGCCCTCTGTTCCTCCACCTGCTGCCATTCCCTAACGTCGTGGGAATGGGTAATCCCACGACCAGCCCTGGAGCCCCAGAAGCAACCGACCCCCTGGGCTCCAAGATCAGTGCAGAAATTAAAAGACGCTTGCTCCTGGGGAGGAAAGCCATGGCAAATCTAAACAGCACACTAAAAAGCAGAGACATCACCCTGTCAACAAAAGTCCTAGTGGACAATCAGTTAAATATGAGCTAGCAGTGTGCTGTAGCTGCCAAAAAAGCCAACACAGTGCTAGGCTGCATTAACAAAGGGATAGAATCAAGATCACGTGAAGTATTAATACTACTTTACAATGCCTTGGTAAGGCCACACTTGGAATACTGCATCCAGTTTTGGTCGCCATGATGTAAAAAAGATATTGAGACTCTGGAAAGATTACAGAGAAGAGCAACAAAGATGATTAGGGGACTGGAGGCTAAAACATATTTATTTATTTATTTATTTAATAATATTTCTATACCGCCCTTCTCCCGAAGGACTCAGGGCGGTGAACAGGGCAAAAATAAAAATACAGAATTACAAAAATTAAAAAAGGATTAAATACATGCCCACTAAAAACAGTCAATACAATAAAACAACAGTAAAAAACCCCACGAATCCCCCATCAGGCCAGGCCGGCTTGTTCGAATAAGAATGTTTTTAGATCGCGGCGAAACATATAAGGAACGGCTGCTGGGAATTGGGTATGTCTAGTTTAATGAAGAGAAGGACTAGGGGTGACATGATAGCAGTGTTCCAATATCTCAGGGGCTGCCACAAAGAAGAGGGAGTCAAGCTATTCTCCAAAGCACCTGAAAGCAGGACAAGAAGCAATGGATGGAAACTAGTCAAGGAGAGAAGCAACCTAGAACTAAGGAGAAACTTCCTGACAGTTAGAGCAATTAACCAGTGGAACAACCTGCCTCCAGAAGTGGTGAATGCTCCAACACTGGAAGTTTTTAAGAAGAGACTGGACAGCCATTTGTCTGAAATGGTATAGGGTTTCCTGCCTGAGCAGGGGGTTGGACTGGATGACCTCCAAGGTCCCTTCCAACTTTACTATTATGATTATGATTACTTGTGGCTGCTTCAGTGCTGGCTGCTGCTGCACTGCTGGGCTGCTACTGCAGCCACGATCCTTGTTTTCAATGTTCCATGACAGTTTCCCAGCCAGTCTCCTGAATCCCTGGGTAGGGCAAAGAGAGGAAGAGAGGGGAGAGAGGGAAAGGGAGGGGAGATTTCCAATGTTCCCTGCCAGATTCCCACAAGGAACTCAATGGGGAAGCCAGCAGGAAGTCAGAAGTTGCTCCTGCTCCCATTTATTTATTGCCCACTGTGGGATCATTCTGTTTCTCTGTTTAAGTGAGGAAGTATGAAACCATGACCCAATGTGGCATAGGTTGTCTGGTAATGTATTGTTTGGCATTTCCTCCATCAAGCTGCTAAGAGAAGGAAGTCAGAACTAATGAAAGCTTGCTTTAAGCAATTGTGATCATTCTTTGCAGACAAAGTTGAGCAAATCAATTTGTATTGATTCCAGTATTGGAGCAAGTTACAGGGAAATGATAATTGTCTGTCAAGTTTATATGATTGCCTTTAGCCATATGGAAGTAAATCTTGAGGATGTGGGAAGATTTGTGAAGAAACAAGGGCCATTACATGTTTACTTAACCCTTACCCTCCATGGCTGATTAAGTCAGCTCGATTGGGACTGGCCTAATGGTTAAGGGATATGATTAACACTTTCTTCAGGTTACCACAGATCCATTCTTGAATTTTCCATTCTCAGGTAAGCTGGTTGAGAAAGTGGTATCCTTATAATTCCAGCTGAACCTGAGTAAAAACTGATTTTCTGGGTCCATTTCTACTGGGGCAATGTTCCAGTGTTCAAGATATAGTTTTGTTTTATTTGAAATAGTTCAAGCTTTGTTTCAACATTCATATAACTAAGTTTGATTTAGTTAAGGTGAGGTCTATCACTGAGATGGTACAAAGCCTACAGCTATACCTGTATTCCTGTTATTTTTTACTAAAATTGTTTTATGTTTTATTATCCATTCTTTAACTTTTCCAGTTTGTAGAATTTCATTAAATTAAATAGTCAGTCTTTTATAGAGAACCATCAGATGCTTAATTTGAAATCCATAAATTTCAAATTTTCTTAGTACACTCCATTTCTTAGCTTTTTTTGTTTGCTTTTTAATCATTTCTGATATTATGATCATATCATCCATTTTGATTTGAGCCAATGTTCTTCTCAATCTCTTTTTATCTATGTTGCATCTTTATTATGTTCTTTGGCGTTCTCCCAGAAGTTGCTCCAAAAATTTTAATGTTTCATCTTTATCAGGGCAAGGATCTATATTTGTAGTATTTCCCAGAAATGTTTTATAAAACAAATTCTGTTTTGTTGATAACTACTGGTGTCAAAATTGTCATTTTATTTAATATCATTTATTTTTCTTTGAAATACCATAAATCATTGATTTAATTCTTCTGAGGCTTCCTTAATTGTCTTAGTTGATCTTATTATTTTTCAGTTTTCTGTCCTTCAGACTCTTTAAGTGTTGATAGCAGTTCTTATTATATTGATCATTTTTTTCCAATCAAATTTTCCAATTTGGTGATTAAGCTTTTGTTTTCTGGCACTCTGTCCCAATTCTAGTTTAACCAAAACTAGATCTAAAAACTTTATTTCAATATTTTCCATAAATTTTCATCTTTCAAAACTTTTAATTTTGTTTTCTACTTGTCTTTTTCAATGATGGGAACAGTATAGTTTGAGTTTTTCATATGTTAAATGATCTTTCAGTTCTATTTGTTTTCAAAGAACGGATTTGTTTGCTCAAGGTTTTTATGTATTTCTTTGATTTATTTTTGTTCTTCTCTAGTTTGATTTTCATTTATAAATATTCATTTGTAAATTTTAGCCTTGTTTTTAATTTTGTTTTTAACTGTTTTATTTTGTTATGTTGTTTGTAAACTGCCCAGAGTCACTTAGATGAGATGGGCAGCATAGAAATTTGATAAAATAAATAAATAAATTTCATTAACTTATCTGTCTCAGAAGTTAATAAAATGTAATGTTCCTCTTCAAAAATTTCATTTGTTTGACGACTATGAATTTTATTTGTATTGTTATCAATACTAGTAGCTAGATTTTCCAATTTTTGCAGCTTTGTATCTATAAAATACTTTTTTTTAGGAAAAAAACATTTTTTTGATCCATTAATCACTGTTCATCAATTTCTAAGCCTGAATATTTGCATTTCTATATATCAGATATTCTCTCTTGAAATTCCCTAGTTTTAGGGTTTTATTTAAAATAGACTTCATGTTTGCTTGAGTTCTTTTTTTATCTTTCACTTTGCTCTGTCTACCTGTTGCTTTACAGTCGTGCAGGGTCATTTTAATGCTATAACTTATTTATAGATTGATGACCAGGAGCCATAGTATTAGATCTGATTTATGACCCAGTTTGTTATGCTTCTTTTATGTATTCACCATTGAGCATAAGTTTGGCATAGATATTTTTTTTCTGGAACATATATGACCTGGTTGTTAAACTGCCAGGGAATAAAGCCACCACCCATTAAGTTGCTAATATCCTGAAGAGCATCTCCCCATGATCAAATGATGGTCCATGAGTGGTGGTGGTGGTGATGATGATGGAGATTGTAATGTGAGAAATATTAATCTACTAAATCTCCAGTGGTCTTTGTCTATCCTACCAGATCTGGCTGGGTAGACATTCTCTGACTTCCTTTGGTGAAGCATCATCACCTGGGAAATCCTAGCATGCTTTCTTTGTCATGTTGTCTGCCTTATGGAACAGTTTTTGCCCAGACCTTGCCCTTAACAGATTTCCTCAAGGGCATGAAGTTTGGGCTTTTCCCTCGACCATTAGAGCTGGGGTATTAATGGAGCCCAGTGTGAGTTTATGTTGTCAGAAAATATTTGTAGTGCCCTTGACTTGGTTCTTTTTAACTGATTTTGACTGTGTATTGTGCTTCTATTTTCTGTTCACCACCCAGAATTCCATGGGCTAGATAAGAGACCATGTCCATTTATTAAACAAACTGACAAACAAATGCTTTATCAGCAGTTAAACAAATGTAAAATCATTAGATGGTAGCCAAGACATGTTTTGACAAAACAGAAGATGAAAAAGTTCAGGGAAGCTACTGCCTTCTCTTTAACAGCTGAAGGTTAATATCTGATAGTTCATAACATCTTTGTCCTAATGCATTTATAATGATTTACTGAAATGATTTTGTGGCTAAGTCATGTTCTTGTGAATGAAGTGTTACATCCTTTGATAGCTTTAGGGATATGAAGGCTTCAGCTGATTGTTGATGATAATTTTACAAACTGTAATAAGGGTAAGGGCAATGTCATTAGTGTCAGTTAAGCTATTAATAACACCCATTGTGTCATTCCCAAATGCCCTAGCCTCATGAGCACATATTACTATTGCCTAGTAAGACAACATATCATTGTGGCTGCTGAAAAAAAGTGTAAATAGAATTTACATGTTAAAAATGTGCCCTAGATTACATCTACAGTATTTACTGCAGATTTCTGGGAAGCATCAGATTGGGGAAGGCAACTGTTGATGCTGGCAAATGGCATTAACATCTCTTGTGTCTTGAGTCTTTTCTATACACACACACGCACACATGTTTTTGTATATATAAAACAAAAGTCTAAACAAATCTAAAGGGAGAGGTAAAAATGTTAAATGGATACAGAGGAGCCCAAAAGTTAGTACATGGCTGATGAAATCTATCACAGTACAAGATACTCTTAAATAACATACTAGATGCTCATTGAGATTAGTTTGAGGAATCAAAACCTGACAACGTTGTATGGTGGCAGGATTAGTGGCTGGAAGCAGGGAGGTGTTGGTTCTCCTGTGTGTCATGGATATTTATACAGCAATCATGAAATGACACTAGTATGAACATCTCTGTAGTACAGGCATTGAAGGTGTACATACTCTGTTGTTTCTATGTGTCCAGAGTCACAGGGGCATTGTCTCTCTAAGTAAGGAATCTTCCTTTATCAGCCTTCAAGGACACCTGAGGGGAGGACATGACATCATGCCAGAGTAAAGGCCCACCAGTGGTTAGGTACTTCAAGATTAATATGCCTTGGGAGAAGCAGAATATCTATTGCATTCACTGGCAATAAAGTCTGGAGTTCTGGCTAGGTCTAATTGCCACTCTGTGTCTGCTACATACTGTTTAATGAGAGCTTTGGCCTGATCATATCCCATGCTGTGTAAAAGACTTGGGCAGTAGACCAAGAACAAGATTTTAGTTACTACTGCCTTCTTCCATGTGGAGTGAAAATCATCCCTCAAAGTTAGTGGAGCAAGGCCAAAGGGAAGTAAAGAGAGCTTGAGCCAGTAGTTGAGTATGGTCACACACACTTGAGCCTCTACTTTTATGAGGCATCGAGTTTTGGTCACCATATTTTTAAAAATATGTTTAGGCTCTAGAAAGAGTGCAGAAAAGAGCAACAAAGATGATCAAGGGGTTGGAGGCTAAAACATATGTGAAACAATTGCCGGAATTGGGTATGCCTAGTCTAGTGAAAAGAAGGATTAGGGATGACATGATAGCAATGTTTCAATATTTGAGGGGCTGCCTCAGAGAAGAGGGGTTCAACCTATTTTCCAGAATACCAGAAGGCAAAGCAAGAAACAATGGATGGAAACTAATCAAGGAAAGAAGCAATCTAGAACTCAGGAGAAATTTCCTAACAGTGAGAAACAACTAACCAATGAAAAAACCTGCCTCCAAAAGTTGTGAGTGCTCCATCACTGGAGGCATTTAAGAAGAGACTGGACAGCCATTTGTCTGGAATGATTTAGGGTTTCCTGCTTCAACAGGGGATTGGACTAGAAGACCTCCAAGGTCTCTTCTAAAACTCTCTTATTCTGTTATTTTGTTATTCTGAGGCTTGTCTCCAATCTCATGATGGCATTAGAGATACATTTTGGGACTTGAAGGCCGATCTAAAAAATTTAGATTGAACAAGTTGCAATTGTACAATGTTGGAAAAGGGGTCCAAGTAAGCACCATAAAGAAGTTGTGCTATTGGCTTAGCTTTTGAAAAGTTTCAGTGCTTCAGGAATGTAGTGGCCACCTCTTGTCTTGAGAAATTTGAGATGGTTGAGTTCCTCTGTACATTTTCAGCAATGTATTCCCCATTGGGTTTAGAAGTGATTTATTGGCATATTTTTTCCTGTATTTTCAATTGAACGATATAAAAAATCAATGAACAATGCATGTAAAAATTTAAACATGGACTTTTGACAATATATATAGTTATGTGTGTAGGCGTGCACGAGTTAGTCTATCAAAGAAAATCCCTTCCTAAATGTCAAGATCACTATTAAAACTAAGTCACATTTCTTAGGTATAATTCATTTCTTCCAGAAATGTTCAGTTCTGGGTCTCAGTATCAAGAGTAATAACTGAAGTCTTAAAGGCCCCAAATTTAATGTTGTGTGTTATATAAAAATATGGTCAGCGTAGGTCGAAAGTGAATGTTTGTAAATGTTGTTTCAGAGCTACATTTTGAATAAAATAAAACAGAAAGGACTTCTTAACCTTGTGACAATCATAATTGGGTAACTCCTGTGATCATGATTACTCAGTGGCTGCAAAGCAGAAAATGAAGACTGTAAAAATGTCACATAAAGAAAAATGCAGAATGGGTTCAAAATGCCTTTAAGTAGCTGGAAGAAATATAATAAATGTTTTTCTGCAACATTGATCATACTGTATCAAAGGAAATATTAGTGTGCAGGGAGTCATGATTACGTTGGTAGTAATTCTCAGAGTCAAAAATTACTAGGAGGTATCATCCTTTATCGTCTGCACTTTTATTGGCTGCTATTATTTAAAAATGTCCTGTATCCATTCTCTAACTAGATATATTTTATGAAGACTAGGTTCGTTAGTAGTAACTAAATCAGAAATTCAGATACCATTTGTATTTCTTCTATACATATTCTAATATTTCATGAAATATATAGGTAATCCTCACTTACTGATCCCTCATTCAGCGACCATTCAGAGTTATGTCAGCTTGAAGTTATGGCTGTTACAGCATTCCCTATAGTCATGTGATCGCATTTCAGGTGCTTGGCAAATAGCGCATATTTATATGGTTGTGTGATTGCCATTTGCACACTTCAGAAATGGCTTCCAAGCAGTGATGGGATTCAAATATGTGAACAACCAGTTCTCTGTGTGGATGCCACTTCCGGAAGTCCATTCTAGGCCTGGGCAACAAAAAATTAGCTACCGGTTCTGCCGAAGTGGTGCGAACTGGCTGAATCCCACCACCGCTTCCAAGAAGCAAAGACAAAGGAAAAACCAGCAAGAAGTTGCATGTCAGAGTCATGTGACATTATGCTTAACAACTGTGTGTAATTCACTTAATGACCGTAGCTAGAACTGATGAAGTCTGGTACAATCACATAATATTTCGCTGTATGACCATGCTGCTTAGTGACAGAGTTGCCATTTCCAAATGCAGGCAGTAAGACAGGACTAGTGTACTAAAATCAGTTTATCCATTTGGTTATAAAATATGCCTCAAAAATAAATTCTCCAGTCAGATGGGCTGCTGGTGCATAATTTTGTCCCAGAATCCCATCAGCAAAAGTCACCTATTAATAGATAGGGCAGCTATAGAAATGTGAAAACATACACATACAAAGTTCAGTAAGATATTTTCATTGTTACAGTTTTACTGGCTGTATTCACACATCCTGCTAAGTCACAGCTTCTGTAGCTATTTAATTTACAAATTAATATATATATACAAAATATTGTCAAAATAAGTAAGCAGGATCACTTTTATTAATATAAGTAATAATGAACTCATTTGCAAAATCAGAAAACTGATATTCTGACATGTTGTGAGGCCCTGAATATTGTGAGGCCCTAAACTGTAGCTGTTTATGCTCAGGCCATAAAGGGTTTCCAGTAATTTATAAAAGTACTAAAACAAATACGATATTCCATATGGCATGAAAATAACTATATCGAGAGATTTCCCCCCCTCTGCCCCCCCCCCCCCCGTCTGAAAGGCTGAAACTGGCAGGATGCTTTTCTTTGGAGCCCAAACAATGGAAGTCACCACTGGCTTCATTAAAAAAAAAAGTTAATGTTATATATAAAACAAAGCTAAGTAATCTGAATAATAGATGTAAATTGCAAGGTTTCCGCTTCTTGAAATGCGTAACCTCAAGTTTCTTCTAATCCAACCAGCCAACTTGTTCCCATATTCTCTTCCAGAAGCTTCTAGTAATACACAATATGTAAGATGGTGTTACTAGCCTACAAAGTTTCTATTCTACTCCCAAAATTGGCTGCCATTCTGGAGATTGCTGAAGTTTAGTTCCCTCACTCTGTTCTCGACATCTGCATCATATCTTCCTTGATTGATTGGCGGGGCAGTGGTTCGAATGCAGTATTGTAGGCTAACTCTGCCAAATGCCAGCAATTCGATCCTCACTGGCTCAAGGTTGACTCAGCCTTCCATCCTTCCGAGGTCAGTAAAATGAGAACCCAGATTGTTGGGGGCAATTAAGCTGACTTTGTAAACCACTTAGAAAGGGCTGTAAAGCACTGTGAAGTGGTATATAAGTCTAAGTGCTAGTGCTATTTGTTGTTGTCTTGCATTTCCTTCAAGGTTCTTCCTTCTCTTTTGCAGCTGAATTGATGTAAGTCAGCAGTTGTATATTGTAACATTGTGTAGTCTCCTATTAGACGTGATTTCATAGTAAACAACATTACATCGGACAGATGGCCTATGTTTACAGCAACCATATGTCCTTTGTTTCAGAAAGCTGTCCTTTAGATTTTTTTTTCAAATGCTTACTTTTGTCCTTTAGTTCAGTCATTTAACTTTAGCCATTTACCATTGCTATTACAAATACAAAGGGTGCCACTTAATGCACAGACTTTCACATTCATATGAAAAATATGGAAACTGATTTCTCTTTTTAAAATAAATTTACGCATACTGTTTGATTTCATATATGTTTATCAGAATATGCATTTTTGCAAAGTTTTTCATGGTTGTTTTTTTTAATTCCATTTATATCCCACCCTTCTCCGAAGACTCAGGGCGGCTTACAAGCTTAGCAGTAGCCTTCATTCTATGTATATGCCTGCTTATTATTTTTTTTTATTTTAATTCCATTTATATCCCACCCTTCTCCGAAGACTCAGGGCGGCTTACAAGCTTAGCAGTAGCCTTCATTCTATGTATATGCCTGCTTATTATTTTTTTTTATTTTAATTCCATTTATATCCCGCCCTTCTCCGAAGACTCAGGGCGGCTTACAAGCTTAGCAGTAGCCTTCATTCTATGTATATGCCTGCTTATTATTTTTTTTTATTTTAATTCCATTTATATCCCACCCTTCTCCGAAGACTCAGGGCGGCTTACAAGCTTAGCAGTAGCCTTCATTCTATGTATATGCCTGCTTATTATTTTTTTTTATTTTAATTCCATTTATATCCCGCCCTTCTCCGAAGACTCAGGGCGGCTTACAAGCTTAGCAGTAGCCTTCATTCTATGTATATGCCTGCTTATTATTTTTTTTTATTTTAATTCCATTTATATCCCACCCTTCTCCGAAGACTCAGGGCGGCTTACAAGCTTAGCAATAGCCTTCATTCTATGTATATGCCTGCTTATTAGGGCTTTCACACACACACACACACCCAAGCGGCATTATTACAAAGTCAGCTTAATTGCCCCCAACAATCTGGGTCCTCAGTTTTGCTCCTGAATTCTCTAAACAAACAATTAAAATAGTTTATCTTTATAAACGTCTTTCAGATTTGCCCTCTTTTCAAGTTTCTCCTTTATTTTTTTCCAAGAAAATATGGTCATCATATCTATATTCCAAACTGAATACCTCAGCACATTGTTACAGTTCTCTGCCAGCCTCATTGTACTGATTTTTAACTAATCAGTGAATAGATTTTCCCCATTCCCCTTTTCATTAATTTGTTAAGACAATGGCACAAGACTACCTAATTGAAATACTGGCATTTATGTATTTTTTTTTTTAAAAAAAGAGATGAACCATAGTCCCTGTAGAAATGAATCGAAACCAAGAATAATGGGTTTAGCAGGATATCTGCCCCTCAAATAAAGAAGAATGGTAGGGTGTATTGGGGGAGAAAGAAGAGATGGCAAAGAACAAGTTCGACAGAAAAAGTGTGCCCATCCTTGGAATGAATGAAGAAGCAAACAAACTGAGTATTATTTTCTTTTAATATGCTGTCTTCTAATTATTTTCATATTTTCATTATTAGTACATTTAAGTAGTTTTTAATAATAATTTTACTAAATATTATATTTACAGTAGTAAAAAGCTAATGCAAATTAAAAGAAAGAATAGAAAGAATAGAGAATGCAGAAAAGAATAATAGAGAGAAAAAAGCAAATTATTATTATTAGTAGTAGTAGTAGTAGTAGTAGTAGTAGTAGTAGTAGTAGTAGTAAGTAAGTAATTTGGAAGGGACCTTGGAGGTCATCTAGTCCAACCCCCTGCTCAGGCAGGAAACCCTATACCATTTCAGGCAAATGGCTGTCCAGTCTCCTCTTAAAAACTTCCAGTGTTGGAGCATTCACAACTTCTGGAGGCAGGTTGTTCCACTGGTTAATTGTTCTGTCAGAAAAATTCTCCTTAGTTCTAGGTTGCTTGTCTCCTTGATTAGTTACCATCTATTGCTTCTTGTCTTGCTTTTAGGTACTATGGAGATTAGCTTGACTCCCTCTTCTTTGTGGCAACCCCTGAGATATTGGAACACTGCTATTATGTCACCCCTCGTCCTTCTCTACATTAGACTAGACATTCCCAATTCCAGCAACCGTTTCTTATAGGTTTTAGCCTCCTGTCCCCTGATCATCTTTGTTGATCTTTTCTTTTTCTAGCAGTCTCATTTGAAATCAAAGAAAAGAATAGTAGTTAAAAGGTTTGATTACTTGGGTCAGCCTCTGTATCACATCCTAATTCCCAATTCCAGCAACCGTTCCCTATATGTTTTAGCCTCCAGTCCCCCAATTATCTTTGTTGCTCTTCTCTGTACCCTTTCTAGAGTCTCAACATCTTTTTTACATCGTGGTGACCAAAACTGGATGCAGTATTCCAGGTGTGGCCTTACCGAGACATTGTAAAGTGGTATTAGTACTTCACGTGATCTTGATTCTATCCCTCTGTTAATGCAGCCTAGCACTGTGTTGGCAGCTGCAGCACACTGCTGGCTCATATTGAAGTGATTGTCTACTAGGGCTCTGAGATCCCTCTCACAGTTACTACTATTGAGCAAGGTACCACCTATACCTGTACCTTTGCATTTGGTTTTTCTTGCCTAAATGTAGAACTTTACTTTTTTCACCACTGAATTTCATTTTGTTAGATAGCGCCCAGTGTTTGAGTCTGTCCAGATCCTTCTGTATTTTAAGCCTATCTTCTGGAGTATTGGCTATTCCTGCCAGCTTGGTGTCATCTGCAAATTTGATGAGTTCCCCATCTATCACCTCATCCAAATCATTGATGAAGGTGTTGAAGAGCACTGGGCCCAGAACAGAGCCCTGGGGCACCCTACTACACACTTCCTTCCATGTAGATGCAGTTCCATTGAGGACCACAAGCTGAGTACGGCCTGTCAGCCAGCTACGAATCCATCTGGTGGTGATGCTATCTAACCCACATTTTTCTATCTTATCAAGTAGTAGGTTGTGATCTACTTTATCAAATGCCTTACTGAAGTCCAAGTAAATTACATCTACAGCATTCCTCTGGTCCACTAATTTTGTCACTTGGTCAAAGAATGTAATAAGATTTGTCTGGCATGATCTGTTTTTGACAAACCCGTGTTGACTTTTAGTGATGGCTTTGTTTGCATCAAGGTGTTCGCTGATTTGTTGTTTGATTATCTTTTTCAGAATCTTCCCAGGTATTGAGGTCAGGCTGATAGGTCTGTAGTTTCCTGGATCTATTTTTTCCCCTCTTTTGAAGATGGGAACTACATCAGCTCTCTTCCAGTCCTCTGGTAGTTCCCCAGTGCTCCAGGATCTTTGAAAAATATAGTTCAGTGGTTCCGAGATCACGTCTGCCAGTTCCTTGAGAACCTTGGGGTGTAATCCATCTGGTCCTGGTGATTTGAACTCGTCTAGGCTGGACAGGTGCTCACTTACCATTTTCTTGCCTATCTTAACTTGCGTTTCTATTCTGTTTTTTATGGCACTGGTTTTGGTAGGTTGGACTGTTTTTTCCCTTTGTGTAAAGACAGATGCAAAAAACGAGTTAAATAGTTCTGATTTCTCCCTGTTGCTTGTCACCTTCTTGCCGCTTTCCCCCACTAATGGACCAATCATTTCCTTAACTTTTTTCTTGTTTTTTATATGTTGAAAGAAACTTTTTTTTGTTATTTTTGAATTTGGTCGCAAGCCTTAGTTCATTTTGAGCCTTAGCTTCCCTCACTTCATCTTTGCAGGCATGGGCTATTTGCTGATATTCTGACTTAGTTATGTGCCCCTCTTTCCAATTCTTATACTTGTCCTTTTTATCTTTCAATTTATCCGAGAGTTGTTTATGTAGCCATGCTGATTTCTTTTGAGAGCTGTTATTTTTCTTCTTTGTTGGTATTGTACTAGACTGGGCCTTTATTATCTCACTTTTCAAAAATTCCCAAGCTTCTTGAGTTGTTTTCCCCTTTAGGATTCTCATCCATGGAATTCTTCCCAAGGTCTCTCTAAGTTTATTGAAATTAGCTCTTTTAAAGTCCAAGATTCTAGTTTGGCTGTGTTCTATTGCTTGTGCTTCCAGAATGTTGAATTCCAATATTGCATAAAGAAAAAGAAAAGAAATATACAAAGAAATGACTTTCCACATTCATCATAAGTATAAACAATTTATAACTTATCACCGCCTCTTAAAATACCACAAATTATCTTTTTTCCCCATAGCTCATCTCTTATCTATAAACAAATCCACAAAATATTATCATTTCCATCCGACTAATTGTGTGTTACAACTGATATTGGACAGGTTTCTGTTTTATGATTCAAATCCCCTTATGATCCCTCAATTTCTCATCATCTAGTTATTTTGAGGCACCCAATAGTATTGTTGTTTGAAGTTGGGCTATATTAAGATTAATAATAATAATAATAATAATAATAATAATAATAATAATAATAATAATAATAATAATAATAATAATAATAATAAGTAGTAGTAGTAGTAGTAGTAGTAGTAGTAGTAGTTAATAAAAAAGAAAGCAAAGATTGTAAGAATAATAACAGACGTCTTGAGTGGAAACCAAAAATAATTGGATCACCACTTGAACACTTTCGGTATTGACAATTCCATCATCAGTCAATTGCAAAAAGCAACTTTATTTGGAAGAGTTTTCATCCTGCAATAATATCTGTAACACCCTCAGACATCAACATCTACCTATCCCAGGTCTTTGGGAAGAACTCATAGGTGGATAAAAATGCCAAATCCAGTCTGAACATTTGGCTGACCGTGCAACGAACCACAATAATAACATTTTGCT
The DNA here is from genome assembly GCF_964194415.1 of Vipera berus. Taxonomy (NCBI): domain Eukaryota; kingdom Metazoa; phylum Chordata; class Lepidosauria; order Squamata; family Viperidae; genus Vipera; species Vipera berus. The sequence continues at coordinate 162,091,953 of NC_138202.1, read as the reverse complement.
TTTATTCTAGAGGTTCCAGAATAGGTCTATCTGTCTCCTTTTCCTTTATATCCAGAAAAATAGGAGAAAGAGCATGTCTAACCAAAGACAGTCAATGAATACCTTGGTCTCTTTGGACCCACTCTGATACCTTGGCCATTATTTCATATTCTCATAAATCATTCTTGAGCAAGTAGCTTCAATTTTTTTTATAAATAATTTTAATTAAAAGAAGATTCTACAAAGATTTTTAAAAATTGTAGATACGTAGAAGAAGAAATAGAAGATTACAAAAGATTAAAAGGAAAAGACAACAACCACAAAGAAAACATCTAAAGAAGCAAATTCTGAACTTCTTTGCAGCAATTACAAAGCAATTACTATTTCCCCTCCCGTATTGTAAATCCTGCCTCCCTTCTTTCCATAAACAAATCTTTTTAATCAATAAATCCTGAAATCAATAATTCATTTTTATCAACTTTCAGCCAAAAGCTTATAAAGGGTTTCCAGGCTTTTGTAAAAGTAGTTGTAATTCCCTCCTTAATCAAACAAGTCAAATTGGCCATTTCTGCAAACTCAGCCATCTTCATAATCTGTTTCTCCATTATTGGTGTTTCTGTGATCTTCCATCTTTGTGCGTATAATAGCCTCACCGCAGTTATTCTAAATATAAAAACAATCATCTTTTCACTTTTCCACAAGTCTATCATGCATGATCAAATGCCCCTTCACTTTTTTCACATTTCCAAGAGTGATTAGAACTATCCTTATATGTGTTAGATGAGATGTATTTTGGCAGAAAGCCAAAAGACTTCTGCCACCTAGTTGATGTTCACCATCTTCTTGCTCTTGCTGCCAATCAAGCATGCCCACCCTGGCCCTCCATGAGGCAGCTGCAGGCCACACAAGGCTTTCTTCCCCAAGGTGAGCATAGCAATTTCCTCATGAAAATGACAAAAGTCAAGTGGGCTAGACTGGGCTTTACACTGCAAAAGGCCCTGGGCTGAACAATGGCTCAGGACCTTATGAGTTCAACAGTTCATTTTTATCCATTTTTAGCAAAAAGTCTGTAAAGGGTTTCCAGTCTTTTAAAAAAGTAAAAGCAAACAAGTTGAGCCCCAAGACCATGGTGAGCCAAGAAGTCCTTTATTTGTGTGTGTATGTGTGCGTGCACGTGTGCGTAGGGGATATCCCTTTCATTGCAGGCATATAAATAAATTTAGATAACCTCTGGACCTGATCTAATTGTACATGGTATTTGGGGCTATGAAATGCATTGGTTTCAAATTTATTTTGATTTAATTTATATTTAAATTGGATAAAAATTAAACCTAGTTAAGATGCTCGGTCTCCAATGATAGTTACAATCATTTTCTCCTGTTGTCACCTTAAAGAACAATAATTTGGTAACAACTATTGAACTTTCTGAATGAGTACAGGACCTGTGCTCCAAGAGCAACTCCCAGACTTGTTTTTGAACATTTTGATTCCCAGGCATGGTTGCTAGCATCCAGTTTTGTTTTATTTTTTTGTGGTGGTCATTAAGTGAAACGGTGGTTCACTGTGGGTGTGGATTTATCATGCAACCAGAAGTAAAACTATTTTAAAAAATGTAAAAAATGGTGATGTGACTACAGGATGCTATAGATCGCTGTAAATGCAGCTGTGTTGCTGAGTGTGCAGTTTGGTCACGTGACTATGGAAAGGGTACAACTCTCAGAACTTCAAATCCAGGTTGTAAGTCCCCTTTTTTGTGTCAGCTATAACTTCGGTTAATAAGCAACCTGTTATGTACTGGGCTTTGGTGATACACCACGTAGGTTGCTGGAGCAGCTAACGGCTCTCCAGCAACCCAGACTAATTGTCTCCTGTCCTGCAATTGGCTAGCCCAGGGTGGCAATGGTTGGTTCAAACCTACTGGCTGCCACCTAGGGGCTAGACTATATATTGTGGCTGGTTGCAGCCCATGCTTCAGTACAGTTCTAGCAAGAAATAAAGTATGAGTTATCCTGTACTCAGCCTCGTGTCTTCATTCCTGCACCAAAGAGCCCACTATTTAACACAACCTTTTATAAGTTGAGGACTATCTACACTCCCAGTCCTCTGACCTTGGGGGGAAAAATTGCTTCCTTCCCTTTCCACACCTGACTCATCAAGTCAATCCACAAATTCTCTCTAGAGAGAATTACAGCTATTTCCATCTGTCTTGTAAAGAAATAACTTGTCTTTCAAAAGTGATTATCTACAAAATAACTTGAATTAAGGCCAACAAAATCCTAGGCAGGTCTGCTCAGAAGAACATACTTTAGCGATCGGTAAATATAATGCAACTCGATCAAGACAATCCAAATGCTGTTTTTAAGGTAAGCTGGGAGCAATTGTGCTTTCAACCACCTTGCAAAGAAACATTTTGCACCACATAATTGGAATTACTGGTGACATAATCTTATCTAAATTAATTGAAAATAAACTAATTTTGATTTCAATGGGGCTACCACTGAAGCAAATGAGCTTCTGACTGCAGCCTGAAAATTTCAGAATAGGATGTTCTCCCTCTCCTGTGCCAATCCTAAATAATAAGCAGCCTGTCTGTGTAGCCTAAAAATCCACTGGATGGCACTGTTGCACTCATCTGATAGCGCTACTCCAAATTCCTCGACAAGGATGGAACTGGCAATGCAGTAAACTATGTAAAGGAAGTTTGCCAGCATTTGACTCACAAGTTCTGCCTCGTACATAATTCATGCAGTTGGAACAGATGTACATGCAGTATTTTTTTTGGGGGGGGGATTTAGATAGTTCACAGCATCAACCTGTGTATCTCGTCTGCAAAGTAATTCATTGAATTAAGCACAGTTTACTTCCAGGTGAAAAGGCACCTGATTGCAAAGGCTTGTTTAGATATATATTTACAGTACAGGCCAAGCACAGTTGAGTTTCAACTCCCAGAATTCCCAATAGGAATTTATAGAGAATTTATAGGTAATAGGCAAGCTGTTGGCTCTGATGGCTGAAAGGTTTTTAGCCCGGCAGGCTGAATGAAGATGGTCAAAAAGAGTGTGTCGCTTCAGTTGTCCTGATTCTCAAAAAAATTCCTTTAAAAGAGGTCCACATACCTTCCCAGTATTCATGAAAACACTCTCAAATCTGAAAATTGATGTTAAAACTGAGCTAAAGGCTGTTATCAGGATTTACCAGGGAGTCCTAGCTGTGAGGAGGCAGGACCAGAATATACTTGTGTTCTGGCAAGATGTCAGCCTCACAAACAGGAAATATTTGGTAGTCTTTCTTGTTCAGGAGAACTTAATGATCAGTAAAGGCAGGTGTGGCCAGCCAGGAGCTGAAGGCATTTTAGGATGTGATGAAATACTGTATCAACCATCACACAACAGAATCAGAAAGCCTTGGTATTCTAGCCTAGATGAGTACTGGAATCTAGAACATGTTCACTGGAACCATTTGTCATCAGAATCATTTGCCTTCTTGAGTCTGGCTTCCTTAGGATATATTCAGATAAGCAGCCTTTCTGTCTCCCTGTTTTTATGGATCTGATTTAAAACATGGCCAAAATGACTTTTTTTTTTTAAGGTGCTGGTGATGACCTATAAAGCCCTAAATGGCATGGGCCCGGATTATTTTAGGGAGCACCTGCTGCCAGCATCAACTTCCCATTGTTCTGTGCGCTCCCATAGGGAGGGCCTCCTTAGGGTGCCGCCGGTCAGGGAGTGCCAGCGGGTGATCCCCAGAGGGAGGGCGTTCTCTGTGGGTGCGCCTGCCATATGGAATGACTTACCTGTGGAACTCCGGACCGCCCCCGACCTTCGTTCGTTTCGTCGGGACCTGAAAACTTGGCTCTTTGATCTATCTGGCCTGGACTGAGGGGTTTTAAGTTTTAAACTTTGTTTTAATTTGTTGGGCTAGTAATTAATTTAATTTATTTTAATTCTATTTCTATTTTAACTTTGATATTGTTTTTTAAACTTTGCCCTGTAAACCGCCCTGAGTCCTTCGGGAATAGGGCGGTATATAAAACTAAATAAATAAATAAATAAAATTTGTTTGGGGTTTCTGGTCATGAGGAAAAAAACCGTGGAGGGCGAAAGTTGAAGATAGTGGAGGATTTGGTGGGATATATTCCTGCCATAGAAGGAATGAGGCACACACACACACACACACACACACTAAATTTAAAATTATTTAAAATAGTCATTCACATTTCATTTTGTTCCTCCTTTTGCATCTTTTCTTTAATGATTCTATTCCGCCATTTCTTTTATATTATGTAAATTTTGTCCCGCAACAAGTTGTCCCACGGTGAGTTGGTTATGACGAATTGTCCCTTAGCATGTTAGACCTGGCAAGATAGCTGTGGTGAGTTGGCTGTGGTGAGTTCTCTCTATGCCCTGAGATAAAGAACAAGTAGAGAGAAAAGGCTGGACTTGCTTCTCCCTCTTCCTTGCGATCTCTCATCTCCAAGCTGTAAACTTGTGTGCTTCTTGAGTGATGTCAGTAACAAAACACTTAACTAAAGATTCATTTCATACCAATTCATTTCAAAACAACAGCACCTTCATCTAGTTAGCCTATGGTCATATCCGTGAAAAGCCTCTTATACGAATGTAGTTTAAAGACCTGTGCTATAAATCAAATTCACTAAACAAGATAAATAGGAAAAAAAGTGATTGTAGGGCTATGTTCCCATTGCAAATCTCCAAGGTTTACAGTAACAATCCAATGGATTTTTTTTGTCTATGCTACTGGGATCGGCACAGAGCTATAAACTGCACAGGAAAGTGGGTCTTCTAAAAAACTCCACATACTTTTTTTAATGCTTGAAATATTCAGGGCACTGTACCACATAATTTCCTGTAAAGAGAACAGTAAGAATTGGAATTATTTGGAATTTTCAGGCATTGCATAAAAACCAAGGTATTGTTTGGGTTTTGTTATTTTCCCCAGCAATTAAATGTAGTCTTGGTTCTTGTCATGCATTTTTAAATACAAAGAGAAGAAGAATAAAAACTCTTCCCTGAAATGGCTTCAAAATAAGTGAAGAGCAACTAATTTGCCTCTATATTTAGAATGCACTGCAAGTGTCTATCTTCCTTGCTCTTTGCCATCAAACCTTTTGTTTCATTTACTTTATGAATTTAAGGATGCTAGTCCTGGTTATGAAGGATTCTTGGCCTGTGCTTTAGGCTGTGGGAATTTACTCTGCTTCTGTAAAATATCACAGAGCTCCATAGTTTGCTGTCCATAAGATGCTTTGATCCAAATTTGCAGTCATTGTTTCCACATTTAGGTGCTTGGAAGGGACATCAAAGAAATGGGCGGACTGAATTTAGTGGATGCCAGAACAGTACAATAGCGTTCAGAGGATACAAGCAAATCCCACAAGCAAGAAGGGTTGCCAAGTCTCGCAAGTAATAAAAGCACTAAATTGACAGTGTATCTTTGACAAATGCATAATGCAATGAATGCCAAAGTAAGGAACTAGCTTGCTGCAAAGTTGGGAGGCGGGAAGAAAGAGATTGGGAACAATTGGTGGTATTTCCACATTTCCTCCATGTACTTTCACACAGAAAAGAAAGGAGACAATGCAGATGAACATGGGGACTATTGGAGACAAGAAGAGAGCTGCTAGCTCAGGGGTCTTCAAACTGGCCCTTTTATGACGTGTGGACTTCAACTCCCAGGATTCCTCAGCCAGCGTGCCTGGCTGAGGAATTCTGGGAGTTGAAGTCCACACGTCATAAAAGGGCCAAGTTTGAAGACCCTGTGCTAGCTTCCAACCCCCCCACACACACACCCTCTGTTCTGTGTTTGCCTCAAACTTTGTAACTAGAAACAAAACACGATAAAAAATAATTACTTATGACTAAGGTTTTTTTTAATAGCCACAAACTAGTCCCCCCCCACACAACTTGCCCTACTTGTCTTTTTGTGAAGTTCAGATTTAATGTCCTTATGGCACTTGTACAAACTGCTCTGTTTCTTAGCTGATGCTACTTGAACCTGTCCCATAAATTCTAAAGAAGAGCATTTAATCTCAGGTAAAACTACCATTCTGCCTCTCCCAGACCATTAGCATACTGTTTTTCCTTCTAAAATTGAAAGAGACAAACACCCCACCCTTCACGAATATTTTTAATTCTCCCTTTGTCTAGTCTGTTCACCGGGCTTTGCCATCTCATCTATTGCTGTGATCTGGATGAATTAGGTCATCTTCTTGGATATTACATTACCAGTGAATGTAAGTCAAAGGTTATTGATACAGGCAGTGCAAAAAATTAATGCACAAAAATCTCACCCCCACCCAGTCTGTTGCTAATTACAAGTTTTAAAGGAAAAACCGTATGAATACAAATAACCAAATAGTGGGAGGGAAGCTCCCGGTTGTGATTATTTTATGTTTTCTTTAGGGAAGGATAGGGAGAAACCAAAGCATAGGATGATGACATGTTCTAATATAAATGTAGCTTGCACTTACACCATTATAATCTTTCTTCCATTATATTCTAGACTGTGAAGTAGCAGGAGATGGCTTTTTAAAAGAAGCAAGTATAAGGATTGTAATAAATCACAGAGACGCTAAGAAAATTGCGTGCTATTTTGATTTAGGCATATGGTATTGACAGAACCCGTCACAAAAATAAAAAGTAATTTCACTTGCACAGATCATTGATGGACTTTGTATACATTTAAGCATCTAATAAAGAATTTATATTGTGGTTAATTAATAATAGACAGATGATACCACTGTTGGAAAAATCTGTCTTGGGAGATGTTGTTATATTTTTAAACCAAGGAGAATTAAGACATCTTAATTTAAAGTTTTTCAAAAAAAAATATCTCAGGGTTGGACAAAGAGGGAATAGAATAAATGAAATTACCTTTTAAAAAGACTTTGGATAGATAGTATCCATCCTCTTCTCTCCAGCAGCAAATGCAGGAGGAACAAGCTGAAGGTGGAATGACAAAAGCAGGGTTATGGTGTGGTGCTGCAATCCCTACCCTTGTCAATTCACACAAGTATGAAAGGGTTGAGTTTGTGGATTTACACCACCCTACTGCTGACAAAGGCAGCCAGCTTCTGCACCCCTCCCCCCATGCTCATCCCTTTCCCATGTTCTCCTTGGCAAACCCTCTTCTGCTCCATTCCTTTCCTTGTCCTCTTGCCTCAGATGCCATATTATCATGACTGTGTCTTTTTTGCTTAGCTGAACATATCCCTTATGTGCATTTTGGGAGCCTCAGTTGCAGCCCCCTCTGAATCAAAGCCTGGCTATTCTCCATCTTCAATCACATTCCCTTCAAAATTGTGCTTTTCTCCCTCTTGACCACTTCCTGGTCTTCTCTCTCCTAGTCCTCTGAAGTGGCACATGAAGCACCCTCCCTGGGGGCCTGCCAGTCTCTCTGCCCCACTTCACCATTTTTTAAAAGATTGTTTTAACAGAAATAAAACAAGTGTGTATGTTGTGGGGGGTGGGGAAGGCTGGCAAGCTGGCAAGCAAATTCCCAACCTCCATCATCATCCTAATATCCTCAGATCCAAAGCCTCTGAGACTTATAGGCATATTTACCAAAGAGAAAAGTGGTTAATCTCTGCTGCTCTTTTTCTCTGGAAATGGGCCAATGGGCTTTTTGGCCAATCTAATCCAACAGGGTACATGGAGTGCTACAGATTACCTTGGAGGATTAGAGAGAGGAATGAGAAGCATCTTCATCAGATTGACCTTTTTGATGTGGGTTGGCAGGAAGGAGAGAGAATGATGATGTTGATGACATTGTCGACAATGATGATAATGACTATGATGACAACCACAGTGATGATGATAATATATTTTTTTATTATTTTAATCCCATTTATATCCCGCCCTTCTCCGAAGACTCAGGGCGGCTTACAATTTAAAGCACAAATCAATGTGCTTAGCAATAGCCTTCATTCTATGTATATGCCTGCTTATTAGGGCTTTCGCCCCCCTCCCAAGCGGCATTATTACAAAGTCAGCTTATTGCCTCCAACAATCTGGGTCCTCATTTTACCTACCTCGGAAGGATGGAAGGCTGAGTCAACCTTGAACCTGGTGGGATGCGAACCTGCACTAATTGCAGGCAGCTGGTGTTACTTAAGGAGGCATTAGCCCACTGCTCCACCAAGGCTTATAATATATTCCCCCCAAGGAGCTTTACCTTGTCTTGGTGGTGGTGGTAGGCTTGTGTACTGGTTGAAGAGCCAGACTAAACTTGCTTCAAACCCATTTACTGTAACCAGGGCTTTTTGTCATAGAATGCCCAGAACTGAGTTCCGGCACCTTTTTTGGATGGAACCTTGTAGGGTAGGCAAGGTGGGTTGTATGACCTGTGTGTTCCGGCACCTTTTTTTTTTACAAAAAAAAGCACTGACTGTAACTATGGTGAAAACACATCAAGTGATCTATGGCGGATTGAGTGTCACCTGGCTCAACAAGACTCACATTGAATACTATGGATCCTGGGTGTTCAGCAAAAAATAAACTACAGGGCTCGACTCTCTCTGCTAGGCAACCAGAGCATGGAGTTGACAGGCAACTGGAAGATGAATGAAAAAAGCGAAACAACTGGACAAAGGAAGAAAATAACTCAATTATGGAAGCTTATTATTGATCTGAGACAACAAAATGTGGATTCCAAAAGTGCGTGTTCAAGTTTCGGAAGGAGAATCACCTGGATATAGAAATCAAAGACTTATGGACCAGAGGTGTGTTATTGTGAAGCAAAAGCTCTTCACTAATGCAGAAATACAAGAGATTGCAAGCAGACCAGTGCAAGATCTAGGCTCAAGTGTAACTGATAATAGAGATAATTTAGAAGTGGAGCAACAAGTAGTGGAGAAAAGGAAGGAAACCAGAGAAGCAGATAAAGAACCAAAAGTAAGAGCTGGATTAAATCTTGAAGAACCAACAGCCAGAGCCAGATTAACTGAGAAGATTTAGACTCAGATGGAAAACATGGAAAGAATTTGATTGCCAAAACTGAATCAAGTTAGTAAGAGAAGTTTGGCTGAATTAGTGAAGAATGTGAATGAAGCTGTCCAGTCTACTCCAACAGAAACATTAGCTCAAATAAACCAGCTAATGTATGCTACTGAAGAATTATGTTATGTTACTACTGAAGGTTACTACTGAAGAACTGGGCTTGAAAATTGGAAATAATAAAACAATTAAGGGAAAACCAATGTGGAAAATCTGCCTGGAGTTAATATAAAGAAAATTCAATTGGATTTAAGTAATTTGAAGTATTTGAGGCAAGAAAACCTGAAGAATAAAAAAAATCAGAATTATTCTGACAACAAGATATGACCTGGAAAACAAGAATATTGCAATTTTGAGGACTTCTGGTTTTGCGTGGTAGCAACTGGTTGCGGGCTTGCAGATTCTCCGTACCCCCATGGCTAATTTCGCCCTGCCAGGAGACCCTAAATGGGTTTAAGTTGCCCCAGAGAAGCGATGAAGAAAGAAGGGTGCTCCAGTGATTCTGGAATGGTGGTGGTCATTCCGTTCGACTTGGGGAAAGCCTTCTAACCCAACAGGGGAAAGGCTGGCTGTATTGCATCAACCAGCCCAAGCTACTTGCAATCGAAGTCCCAAAGCACTAACCAGCACAACTGCGAACAGCGTGCTTGGGGTGAGGAATTTGATGTTCTCTTTTCTCTTTTACATTTAATTTCCTGGAAAAGATCCCCAAGAAGCAAAATACCTCTGAAAGGGAAGGAGGGGGATTTCCAACCCACCCTTATACTAACGGAAGCAGTGAATTAATCTTTTTATGGAGGATCAAAATATATGGAAGTGAAATAAATATAAAACCTGAAACTTAAAACTTAAATCTGGATAAATCTAAAATTGTTTTAATGGTTAAGACTCTCATTTCAAAGATAATTGTTCATTTTGGAAATTGAAAAACAAATAGTTGCCGACACCTAGTGGCAGATGAAGACTTTGATAGCTGTGACTTTAATATAAAACTTGGCAAAATCTGGGAAAAGCTGATCTGTGACCTTCAAAGCTTTAACAACAAAGAACATCTGTGACAAAAAAGACAATAATCTGGGCTGTAGACAAAGAAAGAATTATAAATTAAAAATAAAAAAAACCTTTTTTGAACTATTTGGATTACAAATATCTATCTAATTGGGACTCTAAAGCTATTTACAGAGAAAAGAAAGGAAGAGGAAAACTCAAATTCTTGGCTATCAGGGATCAGAGACATGTAGAAAGAACATATCAAGAAAACATAAATACATCACAGGAGGAGATATATAGTATACTGCAACTAATTAAACAACAATGACTTTAAACCACAATGAAATCCAAAACAACTTTGAAAATATAAATCAATCCAAGTTAACTATACAACAAAAAAATTCCCAGAAAACAACAGAGAAGGAGCCGATAAAACAGATACAGAACTGAGAATAGAGACTTAAAGATGGAATTTAACAAAACAAGGAAACATGATTTAATCCTAGTGGGGGGAAAAATCACAAGAATTGGAAAAAACACCTTATCTCTTAAGACTACAAAATAAATCTGAGGACAAGAAAACAGATCAGGTAAAATGGATTGTAAAGATGTCGGAAACATTGGAGAGAAAGGAAATGATAAGACAAGTGGAGAGAAAAAAAAATAAAAATATTTTCAACAAACATGGAAAGGCAGAAGTCCCGTACAAAGACACTTCTCCTGATTTATTTTTTATATCTACAGCAACATTTATGAACATAGGTAAAAACTTTTTGATTCAGCATAATACATTGATTAAGACACTGGGTAAAAGAAAAAGACTAAAGTGGAAACTAAGAAAATAGATGATGGGACTTACCAGAGAGAATACTTTAAAAAGAAACATTTGTTTGAATAGGGTTAAAGAAATAGAAAAGTTTTTGAATATATATGTCACTCTAAGAGGGATGAATTCTCTAAATATAATATAGCATGCTTTTTCCCCTTTTCTGTTCTCTTTCTCGATATGAGTAATATAAAAAAGTTGAAATGACTTAGATAAGGGAAATGTTTTAGATATTTAAATGTGATTGAATTTAAGAAAATTATAATGGATAAAAATGTTTTGAATAAGAGTTAAAGGACTAGATGACTAGATGTATTAAATGGAATGTTTAAAGATTAAACATATTTTTAATTATGGTTAAAAAGAATAAGAAATTTAGGAAATAAATACATATTAGCTTAGGAGGGATATTTATTTTAAATAGTATGTTATTTTTTATGCTTCTTTACTCTTACTTTTCTTTCTTTTTTTTCTACTGTTTTATCTATTTCTTAAGAAATGTAAAAGTGTGACTTGGTTTATATGGAAAAATAGAGTTAAATTCTTAAATGTAATTAACTTTTGGAAAAAATCTTAACCAGTAAGAATATCTAGAATTTGGTGGGAGAAACAAATTAAAATAAGGACTGTAACAGGATCTATGATAAGGCAACCAGAATGATTGGATAGAAAAGAAAGATTATATCGATGTGATTATTATTTTCAGGACTATTGCGAAAAAATTATGTATTTAACTGTTATCTATCAAAACAATAAGAATCGTATTAACTTCAATGTTTGCAAAAGAGGATATTTTGGGAAAACAGGAAATCAACTAAATATTATGTGGATTATGGATTATAGAAATCAATTGTTAGTGATTGTTTTACAAATGTAACCCAGACAACACACTGTTCACCAATTATTAAGTGATTTATGTTTTTAAAAAATCAATCAAATATATTACAAAAAAAAGGAATATTGCAATTTTGGTTGAAGGGCTGAAACAAAAAGTTGTAGCTGTTGCAGAGAAAATAAAGTGATAGGATAACTGAATAATGCAGTTTCAGCAAAATTCACAATTTCGAACGAACCATCATCATTTCTATAACACCCTTGAAAGTGGACATGGTGCTACCAAAAGCGAAAAACCTAACAAAGAAAATACCCTGAAAGAACTTGTGAGAAAACAACAAGAAGCACAATGGGAATGCAAAGTGGACTAAGCAGGTTGAAAGCACTGTAAAAGTGATTAAAATGGAAGATATTCACATAACAAAAGAAATTGTGCAAAAACAAGCAAAGAAGATCAAGAATTGAAGTGTCCCTGATTTAGATGAGCTGCATGGATTCTGGTTGAAATCACTAACAAATTTGCATGCAAGATTAGGAAACCAGATGAATCATGTTCTGGAAACACCAGAAAATGAAAAATAGTTAACAACTAACAAGAGCCTTGGTGGAGCAGTGGGCTAATGCCTCCTTAAGTAACACCAGCTGCCTGCAATTAGTGCAGGTTCGTGTCCCACCAGGCTCAAGGTTGACTCAGCCTTCCATCCTTCCGAGGTAGGTAAAATGAGGACCCAGATTGTTGGGGGCAATTAAGCTGACTTTGTAATAATGCCGCTTGGGGGTGTATGAAAGCCCTAATAAGCAGGCATATACATAGAATGAAGGCTACTGCTAAGCTTGTAAGCCGCCCTGAGTCTTCGGAGAAGGGCGGGATATAAATGGAATTTTAAAAAAAACTGGAAGAAATTTTTGATTCAGAAGGATGCAGAAAAGGGAAATAAACCTGAAAATCACAGGCCAAAATCACTTGCCTGCCAACAACATATAAATTACTTACAGACATTATGGCAAACCAAATTTATGAATATTTGGAAAACAAGAAAGGGTGCTGCAAAAATTCAAGAGGAACCAAAGACCAACTGATGATTGATAAACTGGTTCTGAAGAATTCAAAGAAAAGACAAATTTGTTCCTGGCCTGGATTGATTATAAGAAAGCATTTGATTCTGTGCAGCACAGCTGGACTGAGAAATGCTTAGACATTTTTGGAATTAGCAGCAAGATCCAGAAATTCCTAAAGACTTCCATGAATCTATGACAAACTAAGCTGATGGCCTGTGGAAAAGAACTTGGTGAGGTTGAAATCAAATGAGGAATCTTCCAAGGTGACTCATTGTCATCTCTGTTTATTTGTACTTTTGATGGCACCACTAACAAGCATCTTGAACAAAACAAACTGTGGCTATGAATTGGCTAAAAAGGGTTGAAATTTTCCCATTTGCTCTACATGGATGATTTAAAACGGTTTGGAAAAACAAAAGCTGAATTGAGCTCACTGCTGAAAAGCACTGAGGAGTTTAGCAGAGACATTGAAATGCAATTTGGCATTGATAAATGTGCAACAATTGCTGTTAAGACAGGAAAAATGGTTGAAGATGATGGATTCAAACTTGATAATGAAGAACTGATAAAAGCAGTAACACCAGAAGAGGGGCACAAGTACTTAGGAGTTTTGGAAGCTTCTGACCTGTTGCACAACCAGGTCAAGGAAACTACTTCAACAAAATACATAAAGCTAGTCCAGAAAATCTTGAGATCAAAGCTGAGTGGAAGAAATAAATTAATACCTGGGCAGTGCCTGTAATACAATACTCAGCTGGAATAATTGATTGGAGTCAGTTAGAACTTGATAACTTGGAACAAACAACAAAAAACAAATGACAATGCACCATGCTCTGCACCCCAAAATTGATGTTGATCAATTGTACTTGCCAAGATCTCAGAGTAGCAGAGATCTCTTCCACAGGTGAAACAAACTTTGGAAGAGGAAAAACACAACTTAAATTACTGTATTAAAAAAGCCATAGACTCTCTGCTGAATGAGGTGAACAAGGAAACCTCTTGAAAACAACAAGATTGAAAGCAGAATATTGAAACAATTGAGCATTGGGTTTTTAACTGGAAAAAGAAACCTATGCACATTTAATACCTGAAGGACACTGAAGGAAAGGTAGATACAAAGCTAACATGGAGCTGGATGAGATCAGGAATGCTGAAGAAAGAAACTGAAGGCTTCATTTTGGCTGTAGACCAATTCCATGAAAGCAAAAATCCAACATGTCAGGAACAGCAAATGTCACATCCAACAAAAAATATGAAACAATGGATCACCTTATCAGTGACTGCAGCAAAATCTCACAGATTGATTATCTACAACATCATGATTAATTGCCAAAATTATACATTGGAAGCTTTGCCAGATGTTTGGGTTCGAATGCAACAAAAATTATTCAGAACACCAAATTGACAAAGTTCTTGAAAATGAGCAAGTCAAGTTTGTGATTTGCAAATTGAAGTTGAGTGACTAAGGAGAAAGAACTCAATGATTGTACCAATAGTAATAGGAGCCCTTGGAGTAATACCCAAAGGGCTGCCTAAATACATGGAAATTATTAGACCTGAATTTCCTGACTTTGCAAAAAACAAAAACAAAACACCACCCTACTTGGAATTGGCTTTATACTCAGACATTACCTTAACGGCTCTTAGGTCCTTGATTAGAACTTGAGCTGTTAAGTTTTTACCAGTTCCAGACTGTGAATAGAATTAAAGATTAAATCATCATCAACAACAATAATAACAACAACAACAGCGTCAACAATAGATATATCAAATTCAGTATTATACATAAAAACATGTGGCATAATAAAATCCATTCATGGTGTTCTTTCCCAAGTGCTTGTGTTAATCTTCGGGTCATTTTAGCTCCCTTAATCTATGCTTCCATGTCTAACATGAGTATGTATGGCTGTAATTCTTGCAGCCACTAAAATCCTAAAATCCTCTTATGTTTAGCCAAACTTGAGTGCAATCTCAGAGTTTCCTGCATGGAGCAGACTCCCTGGGATCTTCCATCATTAAGATGTGATCACCAGACATCAACAACTGTCTGTAGCAGCCAAGCTACAACTTCTTTTTACATTATCATTCCTTACATTTCTTACAATCTAGCATCGTTTCATCTTTCTCTACAAAGAGCATCTGCTTGGAGCTGAAAGGATGTTCATTTGTCTTTCTGCTGTACTGAGTCAGTCCCTTCAGCTTGTCTTTGCTATAAACAATAACTTACATTGGACTGTAGGAAAACCTTGGAATGCTATGAGTTTAATGCTGTTTGAATTCAGATATCATATTTCATCCATCTATCTCATGGATCAGAATATATGGTACCAAATTACATTTGAAGGGAAGAAGTGTGACTTGGAAATTTATATCAGATTGCTTGAAAATTCCCATAAAAAAGACAAATTGAAATATTAAAAATACATATGAGATATCCACCACTGCAGATCATGTAAAGATGCTGCATAATTCTTTCGTCTATCCCAACCATGAAGCATGCATAATCCTTGATGACTAGGCAGATTCTTGAGAAGAACAGTTGCTCTAAAGCAATGTTGACAATCCTGTCAATTTCAGACCAACCAATTTGATATCTGCTAAATAATTGGTTTTGGCAGCCATTTTGTGAATAGATAAGCAGCCATTTTGGAAAAGGATCTGTGAACTACTCATAGGCTTGCTGCTTCAGCAACAAAGAGCAAGCTACAATAATCAAGAAGACCCTTGGATATGAAGATTATATGCAGAATTAATTCCAGATGATCTATACTGCAGTCGACCCAGACAGACAGATGATATTCTTAGTGATATTATAGGCATGATATTCTTAGTGATATTATAGGCATCTTGATGCTAAGGGGAACTGGCAAGATTTTAACATTGTGTAAAAGGTTAACTATCTGAGCAAATTAAAAAAGAAAAGAGGCTAATTTAAAAATGCAGGTGAAAATTGTCTTTATTTTCTGAATAGAAGTACACACTTGAATCTTTGAAGTCTGGCCATTCACCACAAACTAGTTCCAAATATTCCCTAAAGAATTGCCTACTATAGCTCAAGCTTATGTGAACAATTTGTTTCAGATGCAAGCTCAGAAGTGTATTATAAAGATGAATTTGCTAAAGACACACATTTGTAGTCCATATATACCATGCATGTATATAATTTTCAAAATTATAGTGTATATGCATAATTTGTTGCCATTATTTCAAACTTTGGTACAAAAATACATCAGAAGCATTCTAGGGGTGCAGGTTATAGAAAAGGTTGGGAACCACTGTCCTAGAGCAGTGATGGTGAACCTTTTAGAGACTAAGTGCCCAAAAACTGCACTGCCCCCCGGCCACCCGCTCCACCCCTCCCCCCCCGCAGGGCCACCTACCACCTCCATGGCCGGTCACAGCAGATCACCCAGCAGATCACCCAGGAGTCCTTGCAGCACTATGGTAGCCACATCCTCTGCCCGTGCCCTGCAGCATCATCTGCTGCTTGGCTGCCATGTCCTTGGCTGCGCTGCTTCACGCAGGCCATGCCCGGGGGTGACTCTCCTCCAGGGGGGCTGCTGGTGAGGAGGGGGCCATGGGGGAGGTGGGGCTGGGGCAATGGCGCATGTGCCCACAGAGAGGACTCTGAGTGCCGCCTCTGGCATGCATGCCATAGGTTCGTCACCACTGTCCT
Organism: Vipera berus; assembly: GCF_964194415.1. Classification (NCBI taxonomy): domain Eukaryota; kingdom Metazoa; phylum Chordata; class Lepidosauria; order Squamata; family Viperidae; genus Vipera; species Vipera berus. Next base: position 162,075,575 of record NC_138202.1, on the reverse strand, counting down.
AGAGGATTATTCACTGAGTTTAGTCAGACTTGATCACAGAGGGTTTTGTGTAACTATGACTTTTAGTTACATCAATTTCTGGGACATAAGTGAATTCACATTGAAAATTATTGGCATGTATTTGTCTGACTTTTGCAAGACAAACTTTTTTCTCTCTCTTCAGTATTCCTATAGACGTCAACTAAGATTTTTTTCACAGAAAGTTTGGGGGACTCAGCTTAATACAATCTGGAATATTATTTCCCCATTACTCTTTATTGTTTTTTTTTCTTCAAACTTTTACACAGTAAAAGAGTCTTCAGGCAACTAACCCAATTTACCTTCACAGTATATGCAATACTAATCATGTTTGGAAATCGCTGAATACCTATATACCGGGATGACTTTTATGATGCAAAAAATATTCAGCTTATAAAAGCTTTTTGTGGGTTGATAAAATAATTTTATAATGCTGTCAATTAGTGCCACTTTTTGCCATATTTGCTATTGCATCTTTTTTAACGATCATTCCAATTCTCACAACAAGAAGGAATAAAGCAGCTAGTTCTGTTGGGAAAGTATTCATTCTCCTGAATATTTATCTTCCACCCGTTCTACTATTATTTTCAGACTTTATTCTAAGAAAAACACTTTTCGTTTACTCGTTTAAAACAAACATATAATTTCAAAATGTATATTAATTGCTGGATAAAAAATGCTATACAATTAATGGGTATAAAGTGTTATACAAGTAGTGCTATACAATCAGTTAGTACAAAGTTACTAAAAATTAATTTACCATGTTCATAAATATAAATTTTGAAGACCATACCTTAAAAGTTTCATTTGCCTTGCTGCATGATGTTTGCTGCCTATGTGAAAGCCATTTTTGTTTAGATTTAATTAGGCCATAATAATAATAATAATAATAATAATAATAATAATAATAATAATAATAATAATAATAATAATAATAATAATAATAATAATAATAATAATAATAATGAGGAGGAGGAGGAGGAGGAGGAGGAGGAGGAGGAGAAGAAGAAGAAGAAGAAGAAGAAGAAGAAGAAGAAGAAGAAGAAGAAGAAGAAGAAGAAGAAGAAGAAGAAGAAGAAGAAGAAGAAGAAGAAGAAGTTGCTTGGAGGTCATCTAGTCCAACCCCCTGTACCATTTCAGGCAAATGGCTGTCCAGTCTCTTCTTAAAAACTTCCAGTGTTGGAGCATTCACCACTTCTGGAGGCAGGTTGTTCCACTGGTTAATTGTTCTAACTGTCAGGAAGTTTCTCCTTAGTTCTAGGTTGCTTTTCTCCTTGACTAGTTTCCATCTGTTGCTTCTTGTCCTGCTTTCAGGTGCTTTGGAGAATAGCTTGACTTCCTCTTTGTGGCAGCCCCTGAGATATTGGAACACTGCTATCATGTCACCCCTCACTCTTCTCTTCGTTAAACTACACATACCCAATTCCAGCAACCGTTCCCTATATGTTTTAGCCTCCAGTCCCCCAATCATCTTTGTTGCTCTTCTCTGTACCCTTTCTAGAGTCTCGACATCTTTTTTACATCGTGGTGACCAGGGCTTTTTTTCTCATAGAATGCTCAGAACAGAGTTCTGGCACCTTTTTTGGATTGAACCTTGTAGGCAAGGCGGGTTGTATGACATGTGTGAGTTCCGGCACCTTTTTCTTTTACAAAAAAGCACTGGTGGTGACCAAAACTGGATGCAGTATTCCAGGTGTGGCCTTACCAAAGCATTGTAAAGTGGTATTAGTACTTCACTTGATCTTGATTCTATCCCTCTGTTAATGCAGCCTAGCACTGTGTTGGCTTTTTTGGCAGCTGCAACACACTGATGGCTCTTATTGAAGTGATTGTCTACTAGGACTCCGAGATCCCTCTCACAGTTACTACTATTGAGCAAGGTACCACCTATACTATACCTGTGCATTTGATTTTTCCTGCCTAAATGTAGAACCTTACTTTTTTCACCATTGAATTTCATTTTGTTAGATAGCGCCCAGTGTTCGAGTCTGTCCAGATCCTCCTGTATTTTAAGCTTATCTTCTGGAGTATTGGCTATTCCTGCCAGCTTGGTGTCGTCTGCAAATTTGATGAGTTCCCCATCTATCCCCTCATCCAAATCATTGATGAAGATGTTGAAGAGCACTGGGCCCAGAACAGAGCCCTGGGGCACCCCACTACACACTTCCTTCCATGTAGATGCAGTTCCATTGAGGACCACAGGCTGAGTAATTTCATCATTGCGCTGTATTCTCCAAGTTTAAATTCCCAAGCATCAGGAATGTATCTCTTTTCCCAGGCTGTGCAAAGTTTGTCCATAAGTATGTATTTTAATTGAAAAAAAGCCCTCGTTGTAACCCTTTGTAGAAAATTCAACCTGGCAGAGCTGGCTATACGTTATTTATCCTCATGGCAATATAGATAATTAAGCAATACAGATAGGATTTTGAAAAGTGCCATTGCCCATGGGGAACAAAAATACAAAAATCTATCACCTCGATGAATTTAAGATTTTCCAAAAGCTTTTGGAGAAGACATTTGGGTGTCAAGAGTAGTAGACTGGATGAAAGGATTCAGTAACATCCTTCTGCCTATAGTGAGAGTGCAGGAAGACTTCTGCTGAGACCTGGTGGGGAGGCATTTTCGTAGAAGAGATGAAGAGGACCATTTTTTGTTAGATTTGGATCTAAATAAGGCTTCGCAGATCCGGTTGGGGTGGTCCTTGCAAGCTGGTTCACAGCTTTTGGGGAGATACATGAAGGGTATGATTGGAGGTGTGTGGATATCTATGTGGGAATAGAAGCTTGGGAAATAATTTCAGGAATGACAGGTTGATGTCATGGGGACATTGGACTGACAAGTATAGAGGAAGTGGAATTGGCAATTTGGTGCTCATTCCCTTTTCCAGTCCAACTGATCCAACCCAGCCTATGAGGTTAGACTTTTGACAGCCTTGGTTTACCCTATTATTGTTTAAATCCAGATTTGTGTGTGACAAAAGTTGAATCATTCATGACTTATTTGTAGATGTCGACCTGAAGTGCATTGCTACGGTAATGTATCTATAATTAAGTGCACTGTAGGCATGGAATAAAGAGAATAAAACAAAATTAACACTGGAACATACTACAATCAATTATAACATCACAGTACTGTGTAGAATAAGGAAGCTCTAGAGAAGTGTTTCTCAAATGTGTCAACTTAATGATGTGTGAACTTCAACTCCCAGAAGTCCCCACAATACAGTATCAACATCTGATATTACGGATGTAGTAATAATAAATAGATATTAAAATTTATTTACATAATGAGCTTATGTTTTAAGGATCTTTTGTTGTCTTTCATTCACCTGTTGACGGATGCAATATCAAGAAATGAGATCAAGTGAATACAATTTTAAAACGTTATTTTAAAAATGTAGTTTTATTCAAATTCTACTGATGTGATCAATCCTGCTTATGTGTCTTCCTACAATATCAATTGCTAGATTTGTTGCTTGGTAGGAAAAAAATGGAGCTAAAACTATTTATATAAGCAAATCAGATTAGATTTAGTTGTTGTTTTTAAATATTGCTTTTATAAATAACTCAAGGCAATAAAAATATCTAAGACTCCACCCTATTTTTCCTACAAGTCTGTCAGGTGAGTTCGGCTGCAAGAGAGAGACTGGTCCAAGGTCACCAGCCAGCTTTCATGTCTAAGGCAGGACTAGAACTCACAGTCTCCTGGAAAGGCCTAATTCGTAGACTGTATCGCACTGGGTTTTCATTAGCCTTGTCTTGGATGGAGAGTAAATTATTTGGGTATTTTATGCCCATAAATATATTTTTAAAGGAACACAATTCAGTGAACTTTGCTTGCTTGTAAACATTTTCCTTTATGGAATGTTTTAAAAATATTAGTTGCATGATAGTCATTAGCAAATTAGGTTTTTTGGAAAGAATCCGCATGAAAGCATGCATGTATATGTTTTTTCTCATCAGTAACAAGTAGTGTGAGTATAAAATGGCTTTGCTCTACTGATTTTTATGAAAGTAGCATTGGATTGCAGTAGCTGAAAACTGGAAAATTGACTTTACCTAATTGAGTTTATTACTGATTATGAATCTATTGGGAAGACATATTTTTCTGCGGGCTTTTTTTAAAAAAAATATTGCCTGAACTTTCGAGTACTCCTTGAGAAATATTTATTTTTACTTCCTTTTTATATACATTGTCTACAAAGATCATAAACATACTGAAACCTACAGTGGTAAAGGTTTCAGTACATGTATTAACACAGAGTGTTCACATGCTCCACAATTATTCATGTCTATAGAGATTCTCAGTCATCCAGGTCATGGTTATCCCAAAATCAGAACTGAAGAAGCTTCTTGGATGACAATTGAAATGTCTTCAAGTAAAACAAAGGAAATCCAGTTGCCTTTTGGAAAAAAACACCTTTGGGACACAATTATTCATGTATTTCATATACTTATCACTCGTCCATTAAGGAAATAGAAATAGGACATTAACTCCCCAACACTCAGATATAAAACCTTTACTTTTAAAACAACCACTATAGAGAATATTAGCAGGGTGAATTCCAACAGGAGCTTTTCATCACCCCTGATGAAAATTTCCCTCTCAGTTCTCCGGGTGTTCATTTACAGTATGTTTTGGTTTTTATTAGGAACATCCTAATAAGTGGAAGGTATGAAAGTTGTGACTATGAACATTTGAGAATATTGTCATGTGGTAGATGTATCCGCATAATCTTAAATTTTGGATTATTAATTTTTTTATTATTATTTCAGTACTGAGGCCACCTGGCTTAAAATTAAAAGCAATGTGCGGTCATTGTGATAGAAGCTCCATCCTTTCATAAGTTCGTGTGCCATCATGATACACAAACAACAGGACTGCTTTTGTCATTTGCCTCCCCCCTTGGTTGTTCCCTGGGGGGGCGCACCGCTGTCAGGGGCACGGTGTGGCCAGGTTTTCCCTTATGGATCTTCTAGAAATGTTAGTACTCTTGTTAGTAATACAAACAAGAAACAGATTCAGAAGTACTAGCTCTAATTTTGTTATAAGGTTGCATAGCAGAATCCTGCAAGTCTGAAAGCACATCTCTCTCCCCTCTTTTTACAGCCCAAGAAATTAGGGAGGGTCCTTTCTGGGATGTTTCCCACCCTCCAGTTCTGCTGTGGACTCAGTTGCCACTTCTCTGACCCTTCTCTATTCTGTGGCTCTTCCACCTATCCCCCTAGATCAGGGGTAGGCAACCTCGGCTCTTTTATGACTCATGGACTTCAACTACCAGAATTCCTGAGCCAGCCATGATGGCTCAGGAATTCTGGGAGTTGAAGTCCATGAGTCATAAAAGAGCCGAGGTTGCCTACCCCTGCCCTAGATCATTCCCACATACCACTACAAGACCTGTTTGATATTCTGTAGGATCTGGGAATAGGTAAAAACAATTTGTGAATGCTTAGAATGCTTAGAATTTGAAGCAAAAGTCTAGTATCTAGTTAATAATAGTCACAAGAAGGAGCAGACTGAATTTAGTGAGTTAAGTTTGCCACTTGATGAATTTTGCTTGGTTTACCAAACCAAGATGAAGGAAGCTTGACCTGGTTTCAAGGTTATCAGAGCAGATCAGGGGAGGCTTGAGAATACCACCACTGTACATGTAGTCCTCAATTTAGTGACTTGGTGACCATTCAAAGTTCTGCTAGATCTCCCAAAAGGTACAACCTGGTTCTGAAGTTCTGATAGACCCCCCCCCATGGTTACATAATGATATTTTGGGTACTAGGCCCACATTTACAGCTATTTACAGCATCCTTCAGTCACATGGCCACGATTTATGACATTTTTGCCGAAATCCATTGTTTACTTATGGTTTTTGGCAAAAACATTCCATAGCAAAGAATGGGTTCATTTAATGATTGTGGCACTTCCTTAAACAACCATGGGGTTTGCTTAATGACTCCTGCAAAAAAGGTCATAAAATTGGGTTGGACACATGGGTGACCCACTTTACAGTTATCCTGACTTACAACCATAATGGGCAGGCTCCATTACGATCGTAAGTTGAGGAATACCTGCATGCCATATTACCCAACACATTTCACACAGCAGAAGGAAATTAGCTCCAACAGCAACTTCGCTGAAGCTGTACTCTGTTGCTAGGCAACATATATGCAGATGAACTAATTAAGACTGCACTTCGTGCTATCCCCTTTCAAATTCTCAGAAGAAATCAACTCTTGATATATTTCTTCTTGTGTGATCCTTACTTTCCAACCTAGCTGATGAGGATGAGTGGAATCTCTTTGTTCATCTTAGAATTGTACAAAGGTAACGTAGCGTCTCACACAGGGAAGAGCAGTAACATTACAACCTTTCAAGCTCCCACCAAAATGAGCTTTGCTGCACATAATCCCATTATGAAAACCATGTCATAGGAAGGACATTTTAAATAAATGCAGAGGAGAGTTGTACGCGTTATGAATTTTGTCTGGGAGAATTTTGTCTGGGAGAACCTTCTAGAAAGCAATTGGCAACAGGTTTCTTCCCATTGTGGAAAAAACGGAAGTGGAGAAAAATAGCATTCTCCTACATTATTGGGATTACACCACTCTTATAATTAAACAACACCTGGGACAGGTAAACCAAAGGCAGAAAAGTAACCGCATGCTTTATATTTTTCCAGTGTGTGAACAAACCTGTACACCAGCTACACAGTCTGTCTCTTGTGGAGTATCCTCTTCCAGGGCTGAGAACATTTATTTCATTTAACTACTTTCCGTACACACACCTAAGGGCACCCTAGTTCCCCATTTTATTTTAGGCACTACACAGGACGCCATTTGGAGAAATGAAGCTTGCTGTTTTGCTGTAATACTGCTATATGGGGAAGTTGTGCACTATTAGTTCAGTGAAGCCAGAGAAGCTTTTCTTCCTCCTTCTATTTAATCTGCATATAATAAAACAGCCTAGAGAATAACTAGGGTAACTGTGGCACGCTGTGGCATGTGCGTTTAATTGTGAAATGACCCTTTTACCTTAATTGTACATATGTCTCCAGTGGGCATAGAATTTTTCAATGAATGTAGAATGCTTGCTGTGAATGTTGAAATTCTCACATCTGCCAATCAGGGCCAGGGAATCCTGTTTGCTTGAAGGCTCCATTCCCCTGTGGACAGCATGGTAACAATTGATGGGGTCAAAATCAAAGATGAGTGGTAAAGGGGACTTGGGAGGTTGCAACTGGGAGAAAAATTGTTGACTTCTCAAACTGTTTTCTAACCTGCAGTTAGATTGAAAAATGGCTTCTCTTAGCTCCAGCAAGAAGGTTTCTACAAGATGAATTGCTGTCTAGTGATGGACCAAGGAAGAAGGGCACAGTTCTGACCTTGTGAGAATATAGATGTGAAATCTAGAAACTCACTATTTAGACAACATTAACTCACATTCTTTCCCAGTTTTGTTAGAGTCCAAAATGAGTGTACTGCTTATGGCTAGCTCAGTCTGAAATCATTCAAATAACAGTTTAAATGGGGATGAGAAAGAAAAAAAAAGAGTCTGACAATTTGTAGCTGAGATGAAATGGGAAGATTTTTTTTTAAAATTTTAATTCCATTTATATCCCACCCTTCTCCGAAGACTCAGGGCGGCTTACAAGCTTAGCAGTAGCCTTCATTCTATGTATATGCCTGCTTATTAGGGCTTTCACACACACCCCAAGCGGCATTATTACAAAGTCAGCTTAATTGCCCCCAACAATCTGGGGGCAATTAAGATCAAATGATACATTGCAAAGAGATTACTAGAATGACAAGGGGGGGGGGAAAGTTGTAGCTGGCAGGCCATTGTTGATCACAGTTCAGTAAAGGAAGATCCCTGGAGTGTCTTGGTACAAGAAGATAATTTTGGCATTGCCTTGAGTCAGGTTGCTTTTATTTTTATTTTTATTTTATTTTAATCCCATTTATATCCCGCCCTTCTCCGAAGACTCAGGGCGGCTTACAATCTAAGCACAAACCAATGTGCTTAGCAGTAGCCTTCATTCTATGTATATGCCTGCTTATTAGGGCTTTCCCCCCCCCCAAGCGGCATTATTACAAAGTCAGCTTATTGCCCCCAACAATCTGGGTCCTCATTTTACCTACCTTGGAAGGATGGAAGGCTGAGTCAACCTTGAGCCTGGTGGGATGCGAACTTGCACTAATTGCAGGCAGCTGGTGTTACTTAAGGAGGCATTAGCCCACTGCTCCAGCAAGGCTCTTAGGGCTAACTGCCAGGAAATTTTAGGATTTTAGTAGTTGGGATTGCACTTGTCATAACTATTCTCTGCATGGGACAGCCTGTGCTACATGGGATGCATTAATAAATCTGCATGACCTGTAGCAAGAAAGCGAGAAAAGGCTGGGAGCCACAGTGGGAGGTAGAAGAGATACAATCATGAAAGCCCTCTAGATTGGATGTGCCACTGTTTTTCACTCTTGTTGTAAATGGCATTTGGGTGGAAGCCACAAAATTTCACCTTACTTAAGTGATGAAATGTTCATTTATCAGTGATACCCTTGGAAGGAAAGATTGTTAGTATTTTAAGTTCTTTTGCAATACATGGGCTTCTTTATGAAAATAAAATTTGAGCATGGGGACAGGCAAATATACTCAAGGATCCATTTAACTGTTGTCAGGCAATAATCATTCACAGAATAATGGGAAACCAGGTAAATTAAAATAAAATGATTAAATTAAAAATAATGCATGTAATTAAAAGAACAAAATACAGTTTTACAGCTTTAGAATGATATGTTCATTTGCTTCAATCTCCCCAATTTAATTTCCCATTCAGACAATAACAATATAGCAATGAATTTCATTTTCTTATCACACCAGTAAATTGATTTCCAATTGCCCACCTATGAAATGAATTGATTTCTCTCCCAGTCTAATTAACTAATTAACTGATTGATTTAAAATGCATTTTCCTCATCCTTCTTCTCCATCTGTACAACTAATTCTAAAATTGTTTTTTTTATCCCAGTTTTAAATTCAGATTTTTCTTTCCATGAGAAACAGTAAAAAAAGGAAAGTATGTCATTTTTTATCCAGCTCATTGATTGGGCTCCCCAAGAGGACCAGAAGATATAAAAACAAGTGTGATCTATACTCTCATTATTATCAAAAGTCTTTTAAGGAATTTGATGGGGGATTATTATTCTGTTTATAATAGCAAATGACTAAAAAGATGTTTGCTTCTGTGGGCTATGTCAAGGCCTGTCATTGGTTGAGAAGGAGTAGAAGATACACTGGAAAGACAAAAGTGGTGTCAACCACAGTAGAGGTTATGGTGCCACTGAAATCTGGCAGCAGAATGTGGAAGGTCCCACTTAATTTCCATCAGCAGGCTTTATACAGGACTATAAATTTCCAAATACATTCTGTAATGTCTTTACTGTTATATACCATGTGTGCTGACTTGGAGTTCATTTTGTCTAAAAGTAGCGTAATGGTTAATTATTAAATGTGGTATAATAGTAATGGGAAGAATGGACCATATATCTCATTGGGTGACTCTGTCCCAATCACTGCCTCTTTGTGCACCCTACTTCATAGCGTTGTTATTAGTCTGAAGGATAAACTTGACTTCTTGAACTCAGGCAGATTTGAACTCCAAGAAGGAAATTATGACACACAAAAAATAATAAAAAATAAGCCCATAAATATTGAGGAGAGATGGAGTAAGAGTGGCCTTCTTAGCAGGTTTTTAGAATGGGTACTGTACGCAGGCAGTTCTACTTGGACTTCTGATCCAGTTCAGTGTGTTGAATTTTATTTTCATGAACTTCCAACCACCTTCACATCAAAATGGATGAAGTAGAGTGTAATAATGTCACCTACTACCGAGAATGCACTCTTTTGATACCCCGGTTTTGGGGAATGAATGAAGGTTTGGGCCAACCCTGTTTGAATCTGCAACACCTGACTATGGATTGCCCAGGTCTGCACTATTGCAGACTATTAACCTGCACTATTAACCCTGCAAAGATCCAAGAATGATCTTTACCTTGAAGTAAGATGGGCGGCCTATACATTTTATAAATAAACAAACATGACACTGTGCTCTGTTGTTGTAATGAAAGGACTGGCTTTCTCTTTGCCCAGTCACAGCCTTAAAAGTTTAATCTTTCAGGCTGCTTTAAGAAAATCAGGTTATATACATTGCTAGGGCTGCAGTAAGAAGCGCACAGCCTTTTCAGCAGCAGAAGCCCAGAAATCACAATGTTGTTTGAATAACAAATAGGGCTGATTAAACATTTATTGATGTAAGTAGGGGAGATGGTAAAAAAACAACCAATTGATTTCTTCATAGGAACTGGGAAGCTCACAGCCTTGTTTTGTAAACTACAATGAGCTGCTGAAAAGGTGGATACTGGGGAAGGGAAGTCAAAAATAACAGTGCTTCTCAAGTTCTTGCTTTTGGAGAGCATTTCTCTATTGTCAATTGCAAGAGCTACTGACAAATTAGGTTGTTCTGGAGAAAAAAGTGAGGGATAATTGCATGTAATGTCTGCAATGATAGTAATTTTGAAAAACCGTCAGTGATATTTTACCATTACTTGATTTTACTGCTAACTGATTTACATAGTAGAAGACACACCCATGCTGTATTGCCTGAGGAAGAACTTGTAGCAGTTTGCTTGTTGATGGAGACATATGCTATAATTTCCTACAATTTCTAGCTGCAAAGATATGCTGCCTGCCCACCTGCCTGTTTATTGTCTTTCTATTTTGGCAAATATGCAACAGATACATTTACAAATATAAAATATATACATGAAGTTAAAAACACATCAGGATTAACAATAAAATACTGATAATAAAGCGACATAACCATTCAGGTCCTGCTTAAAAAGAATTGTCATAATCAATAAAACTGCTTCCTTTATGACTTGGTTGCACTGTAGGCAGTAAAGCATTTTAGGAACAAATGGGTGTATTTGTCTGCTGTGGTATCTAAACACCTGGTTCCACATGGGAAATATTTTGAATTATTTCATCTTCCTCTTTCCACCAAGGACTTATCCATATGAGGACATGTTCTCAAAACACAACATCCCTCTCATTCCCAGCCAATAGTTGAGGCTATCTAATTTGGTGTTTATTTGATCTGATATTAATGTAGTGTTTTTCATCTTCTTCTGATAGCAGCCTGGTGATATGAATAATTTTTGATGCCTTTGTGGTGATTATAGAGATGATGTGGCAGGACCTGAGATCTATTCAGCTCCTATTGTCAACTTTGAGCTACCATGGTAGCCTTGCCTTCTTTGATCAATGGCAAAGACTCTCCACAGTCATTTTGGCTTGGGCAGCAAAAGTGACCACATATGGGAAATCTGATGCAAAGTGTCAGTCATGTGTTATGAAGAGTCTTTAACTATCCATTCAGATAAATGTTTTGAGTGATAGGCACAGTGGTGGGATTCAGCTGGTTCGCACCGGTTCAGCAGTACCGGTAACTAAATTTTGCTGAGTTCGGAGAACTTGCTTAATGCACACTGCTTCTGGAAGCCCAGTCTAGGCCTCCGAGGCCTGGAGGAGGCCTAGAATGGCCCACCAGAAGTGCATGGATGCCACTTCTGGAAGTCCGTTCTAGGCCGCGGAGGCCCAGGCCTGCATCCAATAAGAGAACCGGTTGTTCAGGTATTTGAATCCCACCACAGGATAGGCAGTTTGCATGGTGGTCAGCACTGGTTAGCCTAGGTTCATTTTCCTGTCAACAGTCACCCAGCCACTCTTTTTAGACCAAGCAAAAGAGGGAAAGCGTAAGTGAGAAACTGAAAGAAATAAGAGGCAGCAAGAGAAAGAGATGATAGTGAGGCAGCATGAAAGAAAGAGCATTGAGTAAGTCTGGACAAGAGGATGGGGGGAAAGTGGGAAAGAAGAGAAGAAAGTGCAAGACGGTGAGAGATGATGCTAGTGATGGAAAGAGAACAGTGGAGTGGTTAATAGAGAAAAAGGGAGTAATGGAGTGGGTAGTAGATCAGGTGATAGAGCAAGCAATCATGTGAAATATTGTGGTAGAGCAGGCAAGGAAGCAAGTGACAAAGTGACTAAGGCAATAGGCTGGCAGTAGAGTATGCAATAGACAAGATGATGGAGAAAGACACTACGGATGTGGATAATGGAGCAGATGATACTTTCATTGCAAAAGTATCCATTCTCAAAGAATTCGCTACAGGTACAAGAAATTATAGCTGGATCCAGACCTGTACATGTTCTGACTTTTCAAAAAAGGATTTTGCAATCTGCTTCCAAAATTCTTCTAGTTGTCAAAAGGTGAATCCTAGATGAGATAAATCATGTAATTGGTTTCTTTCTTTTAAAATTCATTTCCCTTTGGGGGAGGTTAATTTTTGAAGGATTCCAAGTTTAAATGTTTCATTTTTGAGTACACTTTAATCTGCTTTACATTTGTGCACTAGATAGATATGCTTTGGAGAAACCAGCCTGCATGGTTCACATTATTTCTGATACAATGTTAGTCCACTTGCTGTTTGAAACTGAATGGAGCTGTGCCATGATACTGTGACTTGGAAGAAGATTGCTGAAAATAGACTTACAGTAGAAGTAGATACAAATAGAACACGAAGATAGTCATTTCCTTTCTCACACCTCACAGTGCTGAAACAAATATTACATCAAACAATGTACAAGCTATCCAGACTAAATCTTTTGAAATGGTCAATACACAATCTGAATCAAATTGCTGTATTGTGCATATGCTCCAAAATAAAATTAATTTGTGGCCATTCTCCATAACTAGATTAGTCTGTAATCTTATATTCATTGATCTGGAAGAAGAGCCCATTATTTTTGAAGATATGTGCACAACTCGGCATAGTTAGTACAATAGTATTTAAATCATATCAGGGGAGGGGGCTTAATTTTTAAGATATCAGGATCTGTCACATGAACAAAATATTTTTCTTCTTTTATTGAAGAAAAGAATCTTAGTACTGAAATTCAGAATCAGATCTTCGTTTAAATTAATTTATTGTTTAAGGTATTATTATAGTTTAGTTTAGTTTAGTTTAGTTTATTAGACTTATATACCGCCCTTCTCCCGTAGGACTCAGGGCGGTTCACAAGGTTCACTAAGTCCTATTTACAATCCAAAAGATGTGTGATTTGTGAGCAATAATTATTTTTATAAATAGTGTGAATTGCGGCCACTCCAAAAATGATGCCCACTTCTGGGCCTGAGCCATGCAGTCCAGGGACGCTAAGGGGTATAACGGCATGCCTTTTTCCCCTCACACAAGCTCTGAGGACCTGGAGATCTTCTAAGGATAATTGTGCAATTGTTTAAGCGGGGAGGAGAAGGATGTGGGACCCAGTGGGGTGGGAAGCAGACACAAGGGCTGCAGGGACACAGTGGGCAAGGAAAACATTCCCAAGGTCTGTGGGGATCTGACAGAGCGGGGGTGGGTGGGCGAGGGGAGAGAATAGTAGGAAGTTCAAATGACTACTGGGAGGCTGCAGCGGCTATAACTTCAAACTGGACCATTAGTCCCTTTTGGGGGGAGGTCCGTTATAATTTTGAACAGTCACTGAGTGACCAGTTGTAAGTCAAGGACTACATATAAAACAACATAACACCATATTAAATCTATTAAACCCATAAACATTAAAAACTTAACACTAAAGTTAAACTACCAACATATAGTCCTTCATTTCAATTCTCTCACCCATCTCACCCTATCCCAGCCTCTAGGGGGGAAATCCAGGCCTTCGGTGTTTATTGGTGTTTATTGGAAGGCTAGAAGATAGAGGATTGCTGAATATCCCATAGGCCACGGAAAAGGCACACTTCCTGAGGTGTCCATAAGGCAGAATTGTTTAAAGGAAGGGATTAGGAACATATCCACCCTGTCTAATCTGGTAGAACAGCTAGGTGTACTTATGGAAAGGCAGTCTCACAGATAACCTGTCCTTATGCCTGCCCCTTGAACTGCACCCAGAAACTGGGAGCCAGTGCAACTCATGCAACAGAGGTATCACATGGGTAAACCTAGGTACCCAACACTACAGATGCCAAATTCTGAACCAGTTGTAGCTTGTGGGTGGTCTTCAAGGGGCAGTCCCATGTAGAACACATTGCAGTAATTGATATGTGAAGTGACCAAGGCATGATAGACTGAGCAAGGCCTCCCAGTCCAGGAAAAGGCACAACTGGCACTCCAGCGAAATCTGTGCTAAGCCCTCCCTAGGCACAGGCATACACTGTTTAAAAATGTGAATTATTATGTAGAAAAAACAAAAAAATGAAAGTTTAATAACCACCCCTCTCTTTCCCTCTGTCCCTCTGGGTTAGAGTGAGAGAGAATTAGATATACTTTAGGCGTTGTTGAGCTCTTTATATTTTATTTGCCTTTATGGGTTTTTTAAAATTTCCCCCTCCCATTTCTTAGAGGGTTCCCCCGCCCCTTCCAAGTAGTTTAGTATAAGGATTTTATTTTATTTTTATTTTTGCTATATGGCTTCTATAACATTAAGATGATAGAAGGGAGGTTGCACTATGTAGGTTTTTTTGGTATAATAGTTATATACTTAGACAGCTTATTGGTATCTAATTTATATGTAATACTACAAACTATCAGCTTGTTTTTAAAAAGAAATCTTAATTACAATTTTCTGAAGTTTAATGAAAGCCATATTTTAAAAATAACCCTCATTATTGGTAGGGGTTATTACCATACTATAACTTTTAGGAAATTCCTAACTGTTAAATTTAAAAAACTGTAGCAAGATGTAGAAATGGTTTTAGAGAAAGACTGGATGAACTGTCAGTGGGAAAGCAATGGCAATTCAGTTTTGGTAAAGGAGAGAAGGTGTGAAAAAGAAACTCAAAATAATGGTGTTTTGTTACCGTACTCTTTGATATACGAGGGCAGGCTTTTAAGTTTCTATTATTATACCTTACAACCAGAAATTAGCATTGTTGGAATCCTTATAGCAGACATGTCAAACACAAGGCCCGGGGGCCGGATCCGGCCCGCGAAGTGGTTTCATGTGGCCCGCGAAGCCATCCTGGAAACAGTGAGAGACCCTCCTTCCGCCAGAGACCCTCAGATCTGTCCCACTCCTGCCCAGGCCCCCATAGGCACCCTTGATGTGAATGATGTAGAGCTGGCCATGCTCACCCAGTAGGCCATATGCACTCTAGCCACGCCCACCCAGTAGGCCACGCCCACCCTGGCCATACCCACCCGGCCCCCTGCGGGCAACCGCAATGCTGATGCGGCCCTCAATGAAATTGAGTTTGACACCCCTGCCTTATAGTGTCCGTTTCCTGTGCTGGGATACTTTGAAGGGCTGACAAATCGTTCTGTGTTCTGGTTAGGTTTGTGTACGACTTTCCAGCATGAGCATGCACTCCAGCAAAAGAAACTGTGCTACAGCTGCTATACAGGTGCTACTGTCATTAAGCTGCAACTCATTGCTGCTCTTTGTTGTGGAAGGCCTTGGGTAGATTCACACACTGAGGCACAGCTATGATGATCTGCAAATCACAAAAGTCAAAAGTGCAAAGCTTCTCTGTGCCTGTTACTTGGGCCGCTTGATAGGTGATGAAGCATGTTGTTTCAAGCACCTGTCTATACTGGCCAAACCACATCTTAGGAAGAGTGATTCGTGGTTGTGTGCATATCAGCAGGTGATGCTTGGCAAGAAGAAGTTGAGGAAATCTATTGCTTCCTTAACTTGTTCCACATTAAAAAAAAAGGACAACCCTGTTGTTGGTACGGAGTTTCCCTTGAAGCTGGTCTGGATCTTGCAACAGATTTATAACACAGAGAAACAGATGTTAACTGGACACTAGATAGCAATAGCACTTAGGCTTATGTATATACTGCTTCACAGTGCTTTACAGCCTTCTTTAAGTGGTTTACAGAGTCGCCATATTGCTCCCCAACAATCTGGGTCTTCATTTTACCAACCTGGGAAGGATGGAAGGCTGAGTCAACCTTGAGCCAGTTGAGATCGAACTGCTGGCAGTTGGCACAATTAGCCTGCAATACTGCATTCTAACTGCTGTGCCACCACGGTTCTAGATGCTAAGTGGGCACATGTTCCATCTGCTCCTAGGGTACTGCTTATTTATTATGAGGTTGCATTCATGATTTTGTTTAATTTTTTTGTTAACAATTCAAGTCTAAAGTATCTCAAAGACCATTCTGAGTTTACAAGTCTGTTTCATCACTACAGGAATTTTGATTAGGAAAATGATCCTATCCCAGTAGTTTGCATACAGGTCCATTCACTGTTAAGACAATAAAACTAGAGAGAGGGTCAACCTCATAAGGCAATACTTCTCTCTTCTTGCAATGAATGTGCTTTAATTTACCTATCTGAGCAGGGCTTCTGTCTAGCCACAAAAAACTTTGATTAAACAGTTTTCCATGTCCTGATACTAACAGGAACATTTATTTAGTTATCATTCTAAGAATATGGTCAACTCCATTTTCCTCCCCATTTGTTTCTTGGATAGAATTCTAAATATATTTTTTCTGCTTTTCTAATTAGCAGCCTTATCCAGAATTATGGCAGAATAACTAATAACTAATTAGCAGTCTAGCCTTAGTTATGGGACAAATAAGCCACCTCAAGTTCTAGATGGTCAATTACTCATCCACTTTCTTGCTCTGCATGTTCAATTTATTTAGAAACTAAATGGGGGGGGGGCAATGTGGAAGGAAGCTGGAGATATGAAAGAGAAGAGACCTTGGCACAGAGCAGAATTATGCAATGTCATGGGTACATTAACATTTGGATCAAAATTTTACATTTACTGTCAACTCAGTAAATAGTATAAATGGTTCAGATTTGCAATAAATAATTGTCTATTAATACTCTGGCATGGTGTAGCAAATTAATGTCTCACTCCGGTGAGCACAGTTGTAAGCTGGAACCGGGCCACAAAGAAAACCACAGCTTTGCAGTGTTATAATAAAGAGAGAGAGCAGTATCACTGACGGAAACTCATTTTAGCTGCAGGAACAATCTCCAACAACTTTGCAGATCATGTAGAAAATAATGCCTGAGCCCCCTTAAAATTAAAGAGTGTTATATTCTAATCTCTAATCATAAAACTGTTTGGTTAGTAGGATTTATTTATATATATATGGAAGGCTCCGATCAGGTGCAATAGGAAGAGGATTATCTGTCATGGACTGGGATCATTCTGCTGCAGTTACATGTACCTTTTATGTGTACAACTGCACATTTGCTACCATGGGAAAGATGGAAGCATCTTTGTGCATCCTAACTGTGCAAAGTTTTGCTCATCTGTAGGTCACTACATTATCTGGAAATGGTTTTCTTCTGCTGACTTTGTGGCATTTACAGATTATTTTGTTATTGGTGGGAATTCTTGCTACAATATATTTCAGGCTTCAGCTGGTAATATTAATTTCACAGGTCCTTAAAGAGGAATGGTGACTTGACAGCATCCCAAGTCCCTCTAAATGTTTTTTTTTATTTATTTTAGTTAGCACCCAACTAGGAAATTGCATATTATGCTGCTGTTTCTATTTTAAATTATATCTGAGATAGCTCTAGGTATTGTGATACTTTTGCAGGTTCTTCCATCTTTTTTTCAGTCTAATGTAAAAGCTGGGGTGAAATTAATAAGGCTACTCCTTGAAGATTTTTTTTAACAACTACTCCTTGGATTTGTGTGTGAGAGAAAGAGCAAGTGCTAACATTTTTTTTCTCTCCGTGTGTGTTGAAAATGTTGGCGAGGGAATTTCCATTGACCCTGGAATGTCTGTTTGTCTATCCCAGGGGTAGGCAACCTCGGCTCTTTTTTGACTCATGGACTTCAACTCCCAGAATTCCTGAGTCAGCATAGCCTGAGTCATAAAAGAGCCGAGGTTGCCTACCCTTGGTCTATCCCTTACCTGAGAGGCAAAACTTTGACACCTTCTTTATAGTTCTCACCTGTATACATTGTTTAGGACAGACCTCTCCCTCTTCTCCACTTCAGCCACTGGAGCAATTTGCAGTCCTGCCATTCAGTGGTCTGGTGACTGGTTCTGGATATGGGCTTAGCCCTTATGCAGAAGAGAATTCAAAGCTGGATAACTGACTGGCGCGTGGAGGTGGTACCTGATAAGAAACTACTTTCACCAATTTGATGGGATTGATTTAAGGGCAGAGGGGGCTAGTTTTACCCCTGCCTTTCTCACCCTGCAGATCAGATGTCTGAAACTGTCCAGGAGCACTCCCAGAGCACACTGTTGTTTAAAAAAAGGGGGGGGGGAATTGTTAACAAATTTGTTAAATTTGTTAAGGAGTCTAGCATCCCCAATGCTCCGATTTCCAGCATTTGCTCTATCATACTGTAGATTGCAGCTGAATCTTTATTTGCATCAAATCATGGCAGAAACATCCACCGGGAAATATATTCTGTATTTTTTTCCTGCCATATTGTCATGATGTTGTTTTCATCTTGTCCCTAATGCTTAAATAAATAGGCTTAAGTGGTCTTAACTATATCAATGCTTAATATTTCTCCCTTTATTTTGGCACTGTCTAGGGGAAACCTCAAGGCGTGTAACATTTGTCTGGCTTTGCTATCTTGTCTCCTATAGGGTAAAGGAGTCAGATCACTACAAGTATCCAGGAACAGAGGAAATAGGGGCAAGACAGGGAATGGCAGTGGGGAGAGCAAATTCAGCTAACCCAAAGAAGGGTGGAGCATGTTTCAGTTCCATCTTTGAGGAAGGCCCTTTGTGCAAGGACTTCTTAGGATAGAAAACTGCTATTATAGACCTTTGTGTTCTCAAAAAAATCAAGATATATATTGGCCACTGGTTTACTAGTGGGGCTGTATAGATCGCATGTTGAATAGCAGTGGCTCTAATCTTTTCTAGTGTTACAGTTTTCACAGTGGGGGGTTTAGTACAATATCATCAAAAACCTTTGCATTATTGAAAGTAGCTGACTTGGATGCTTGAGATCACAGCAGTCTTGTTGGAGAATGATCCCTGTATTAAAATCTACATGTTCCCAAATATATCCCAATATTGTTTTCTTTTCTTGCATCTCGGTTTTTTTAAGGCGTATATTTTTACTTCCATGCAATGTTATTTGTATTTTAATATTTTTTTTTCAATTCACTTACTTGTGTGCCACTTCAAGATGTTTACAAAGAGACTGGTGTAAAATTCCATTCATATATAACTTTTTGTGTTCTCTTAATCTGAATGTACCCTTCTCACAAACTATGTAAATTCTGAATTTAAAAATTCATCTAATTTATTTCTGGCCCATTTCCAGACGATACGGATCTTTGATGTATAGCAATGCTTTGCCCCATTTTTCAATTTTCTCTTAGTGTAGTCTTTTGACAGAAGTTAATTACAGAGTTGCTGAGCAATAATGCATGTTATTACATAGCAAGCTACACGGTAACTTCATTGGGAACCATGATAATTAAAGAGTGAATTGTGTTAATGCCCCAGTGTTATTATTTGGTAACTGTGTAATTACATGGGATGACCCGTGCAAATCAGATCCACATTCCCATTTTCCTCTAGGGATCACTGAATTAGCTCAAGCATTTTAGGCATCTCTACCTCCAGTACAATGCCTATCCAGAGAATAATTTTACATTAAGGTATTACAAATAGCCATGAACAATAAGTGAAACAAAATAGGTTGGCATTAATATTCGGTTCAGGAGTCTTTATGAATGAAAACCCATATTTAAAATATGGTCATACCATGTTTCATCCTAGGCCACATAGGGGTTCCAAAGCCTATCAGTCTCAGTCAATATGGCCAACAATGAGGGATGATTGGGGATGATAGCAGATTGTGGACCAACATCTGTCCCCCACCAATGAATGCTGGCTAGGATATTTTGTTCCACTGATCTTCATTTCTTAACTTTATCAGATCGTAGCTGATGAATAACCCACTGCCTCAAATATTGCATCATTTGAGAGCTCTCAATTATTACAGAACGGCATTTAGATTTGGAACAAACAATAACTTTTCTTACTTCAAAATAGCAACCTGAACACTGAAGTCACATTACTACACTAAGTAAGGCAAATAAACAGAACAAATGCAATAAAGACATTAATATAGTGTACATTTACTTTTACTAATTCGTTCTCTTCAAAAAACCCAACCCACAATAGAAAGTTATAGGTGAGACTTTTATTAGTCTAATTAAAAATATAAATAAAGGGGACATTGACTGAGCTTCTGACATGCCACTATATGTACCTAATTGAATCAACTTTAAGTGTAGTTCCAATATATAATATGAAAGCGTTAAAGAGGAGTCAGTTTTTATCCTTACATTTTTCAATGAATTGTCATACTGAAATCCATACATTTCTTTGTTTTGATTGATCTTCCTGCACTGCTTTTGATTTTTCTTTGAGTTGTTATCTGTAACAAAAGGCTTCTTCCACACACTTTATATTTCCCTCTCCAATTCCTCAAGTCCCTTTTAAAGACAGGTCACAATCATCTTCTTAAAGCTGATGAGAACTTCTTCAAGTTCTTCAGACAAGGACAATTTTTTTTTCTCACAGTTCAAGTCCCTGACCTCTACTCCTGTCAAAAGTAAGGCAAAATAAAGTACGGTACATGTACAGACCATACATATATGCATATGCACAAACACCATGTTTAAAGGTTCAGTGTAAACAAGATCCTATAATCAATGAAACATAAGAAGATTTGATTACTGGTTTAGAACTAGTTATTCTGGAAAATTAAATTAAATATGCCATAGAAAATAATGCAGAGCTGTAGGTATCAGGGAAGCACTAGAAGAAAAGGCAACTGACTTCTGAGAAGACACCTATTTTTGCCTTATTAATGATGTTGTAAAGGCTTTTGACTATGTAAAGCACAAGAAATTGTAGATAGCCTTTGCAAACAATATATAATGGTCCAACTTATTTGCCTATTGAAGAATTTGCACGATGACCAGGAAGCAGCAATTAGAACAGATGTAGAGCAGAAGAACTAAGTGGTTCGGAATAGGGAAAGTAATGCACTAAGGTTTATTTATTTTATTTATTTTATTTTAATTCCATTTATATCCCGCCCTTCTCCGAAGACTCAGGGCGGCTTACAAGCTTAGCAGTAGCCTTCATTCTATGTATATGCCTGCTTATTAGGGCTTTTCCCCCCCCCCAAGCGGCATTATTACAAAGTCAGCTTATTGCCCCCAACAATCTGGGTCTTCATTTTACCTACCTCGGAAGGATGGAAGGCTGAGTCAACCTTGAGCCTGGTGGGATGCGAACCTGCACTAATTGCAGGCAGCTGGTGTTACTTAAGGAGGCATTAGCCCACTGCTCCACCAAGGTTGTATATTATTCTCTTTTTAATTTAATTAACACATACTAGGTGTAAATTAATTAGAGGAATTTAGCTTGTTTAGTCTAAGAGAAGAGAAGATAAAGGAGAGATGTTACAACTTTCTTCTCAAACTTGAAGTGCTGTCACAGAAAAGGTGAATTGGGTTATTGTACAAAGTTTCCAAGGATAAGACAAGAACCAGTGAATGGAAACCCTACAGAAGAACAGACAAACTCAAAATAAAGAGGAATTTTCTAACCATGATAGCTATTATGCAGTAGAAAAGCATGCCTTCTGTAAACCACTACTGGAAGTTTTCAAACATTCAGGATTATCTGAGAATATCTGCCTTGGAAAGGGATAGACTCTTCTAGAAGACCATTAATGCCCCTTCCAACTTTGATTCTATGAAATCAAAAGTTTTTCATAGTCTCAGTACTTTTTGAAATATGTCTTAGGGATCAAAAATGTTTGGATATAGCTCTCACTTCAGGAGAAATGTGTTTAGGATCACAGTCCTCATTTTTATTCTTGATTGGTTCATAGATTACTTAGTTTGAATCCTTGCTATGCTGAGGAATGATGTAAGAATTGTAGGGAGCTGGATTTCTAATACAGGTTGCTCATCAGAAAGAACTTTCTTCATTTCAGTCAGCATGTTCAACTTTTGACCTGTGCTTCGATTAAGTCCTAGTCAAGTCACAGGGAATATTTCAGTACAGAATATACAAAAGTATAGATTTTATTTTGTTATCAGCAATGGCATTCTTTCTTATTCTACAGCCCTTCTTGAAGAAAGTCCATTTATTTGCACTACATCAAAATGCAGAGTGCCTTCTCTGATTTCCTGCACCTTTTCTGTCTTTTTGTTTTGTATCATCACTCACAAGAAAATATTCAAATAATAAAACATTGGGCAGAAAATGGTTTCCTTACATCAGTGCCTCAGCAGGCCGCTTTTTATTTTCACTGGAGTGACAAGGAGATATTTATCTTTTAAGGGGCAGAAATTCCATTTTACCTCAGGAAATGTTAAGTTAGAAATGGTCAAAACCTGGCCAATAAAAATATTATTTGTTAAAAAGAAAGTTTACCATTTCCGACAGGAAAAATCTTCATCTCCTAAATATGGGATTAGGCTAATAGATTATTTTTTCTCCATCCCCCCATCCTTGCCCTCATAACTGTTCCTGCTAATATTTATGTGATACTTTTGCCAAACCCTACAAAGGACTTTTAACTCTTTTTTTAAAAAAAGACTGTCAATATATTCACTTGAGAGAAAGCTCATAAAATTCAACTTCACCCACAATCTGGATGATGGTCTGCCAAGCTCCACATAAATAAATCATCCAGTCATTTTTGGCATCCTGTGGACCAGAAGGAATATTTTCTTGGGTAGATTTAAAGAGACATTGTTCTATCAAATGTAGTTTGCTGCAAAAAGCCTAGAAAGCAGTGATGAATTTGGATTTTGTCATATTAGGAATCTGAAAAATAAAAGAAATATTGGCCAAATAATAGTAGCTTGTTTATTTTAATATAATGTTTCTTCTTTTGGCTATAGAAGAATAAAAAAGCAAATCTAAAAGAAGACCTAAAGACCTATTCATGAGGTTCTATGAATTTGCTATTTTAACACTTCCCTTTATACATTTGCTCAAAATTAACTTTCATTGCATTTAAAGGGTCCCTTTCCTGATCTCCTGTAAGACAAATCACACTTGAAAATCAGCTCTATTGAGCACAGAATTATTTTTGAATTCAGAACAATTTCCTGGTTACTCTCCATAAATGGGTTATAAATAGCATTCCTTTGGGAATACTAAGGGTTGAATACAGAATCAACCTGGGTCATTTCAGTTGTGACTGGCTGAGAAATTCTGGGAGTTGAGATCCATACATTTTAAAGTGGCCAAGGTTGAGAAACATTGCTAAAGAAGCAGTGGTGGGATTCAGCCAGTTCACACCAGTTCGGCAGAACCGGTAGCTAATTTTTTGTTGCCCAGGCCCAGAATGGATTTCCAGAAGGGGCATCCACAGAGAACCGGTTGTTCACATATTTGAATCCCACCACTGTAAAGAGGCAACACGGTGTGCTGTCCCACTTTCTCTCTCACATGCACACACACAAAACATGGGCATAAGGAGTCTTTATTAAGGCTTTCAAGCCTGAATTGTATTCCCCAGCAATTCCCTGTGCTGGCACCGGCTCAACCACATTGAGTTCCACAGGCTACTCAAATGAAGCAAGCCAACACTAGTCCTCAAGGCAAGGCAAGTCCAGTCCACTAGGCAAAAGCAAGTTCCCAAGGCAAAAGCAAGTTCCAAGACAAAGGCAAATCCACAGGCAAAGGCAACAGCTGGAGAGACACAATCTGAAGTTCAAGGCAAGAACATATAGCAAGGAAACAAACATGTTGTTATCAGCATCACCTCTGTCTGCTGTGCTAAATAGCCAGCTTCTGGTGCAGCCCGTCAAGAGGGACAAGGCTGCCTCCTCATGAGTAATCAGGTTGAGCTCTGCTTCTGCCATTTCTCTGCCCTGCATATTCTTGGATTAGGTGCCGAAGGCAGTTCCTCTTCCTCATCACTGAGTAGCTGCAGCTGTGTGCTGTTCCCACCTGAAGCCTGTGGGCTGTCCTGGTCAAATCCCTCTCAGATGGCTGCTTGGAGCCACTGACCTACTCCCCTCCAGATGTGCCTGCACCTGGTTCATCCTCCTCTGAGCTGACATCTGGAGAGGTATCTGGGAAAGCTTGGGAGGGGGGAGTTACATGGTTACAAGATGAAAATTGGGTGGATGATATTTTCTGATTCTCCTCCCCAATAAACCTCCTAGCACCAACATTCTAACTGCTCATTATATTTCCCATTCTTCAGAATTTTTAGAGGGAATTTTGGACCATTTCTGAAAGAAAAAAAAATAGGGGCTGAAGGAGGATGAGGCCCTTTCCCCATTTGTATCTAGCCTAATATAAAAATGCCCTGGAAATCTTTTTTTTTCTGCCATGTCTTTATCATGTTGCTTTCATTTTATACCCATGCCCACAGCTGAGGAAAATGGACATTTTTAGCTGTTCTGGTTAAGGAGGAAAAAGTGGTGTTTTCACACAAGCTGTGTGATCGCTGTAGGTGCAATTGTATGGTCTTCTGCAGCTATTTCTTTGATGTTGCAGTCACATGATCCATAGTATCAGCCTAGTACAGGGGTAGGCAACCTTGGCTCTTTTATGACTTGTGGACTTCAACTCCCAGAATTCCTGAGCCAGCATAGCTCAGCATGGCAACCTCTCCCTTTTCCCTCAGCGTGGTTGGCTCAGGAATTCTGGGAGTTGTAGTCCACGAGTCATCAAAGAGCTAAGGTTGCCTACCCCTGGCCTAGTAACTCTTCTCTAATTTTAGCTGTTGAAGACCCCCCACCCCCACCACTCTGGCCCACTTGGCAGGGTCCTGCTTGCTTTTCTTTGGGCAGGAGCAGCGTCCCAATTTACCTTGAAGTCTGGATCAGCCCAAATAAACTACTGATGGCAGCATGGATACCTCAATGTGGCTTTGTAGGGGTTAGTTGAGCATGCCTTTGGTATACCCAACTTACTTTTAACAGAAACACCTCCCCACCCCACCCCTAATGACTGAAATAATACACAGCTGCAGTTTAAAAAATTTTCCAACTCCAAAAAACAAACTAATGTTGAATTCAGAAATGACTTTACAGAAAAATGCTTTTCGTGGTTTCGGCTGTACTGTGAGGTCCTGCTTCTTTGCGACCTTTTTATGTAGGCTGCATTGAAAACTGCTCCTTGATTTGGGTAACATTGCTTCCTTGGCTATTTTATTGAGCTTAGCTCTTGGTCTTCTGCAAAGAGTACATTTTACTTGGATAAGCATATCTTAAGATAGGGCTCAAGTCAAGTAATTGCCCATTGCTGTAAAGTCATTCTCCAAAATGTTCACATCCAGTGTAACTTATCTGACACCTTTAAAGTCTTTGTGGTTTAATGTTTTATATATATTGATAGTGGTGATGGTGGTGGGTTTGGCTTAGAAATAGCTTCCAAACAATGAATGGAGCAGAGACTATAATAGAGGGAAATCATGAGATGGTTCTTTCCATGATTGGTCCCCTTCAAAATGCCTATTTTGCCCTCACAGCTTTTCTGCATCAAAGACTCCATAATGTCACAGTCCCACATCATGTGCCATTTCACACAAGCAATTGCTGTTTAAATACATTGGAATTAATGCACTGAAGCCATTGCCTGAAATGAGATGGGGGGGGGGATACTGAAGATGGACTATGGTGATTCAGTGCTTAGGGGCAGCTGAATAAACTGTGGTTTATTAAGGCAGGAATATTATGACTGAAAAGGCCCATTGTGGGCTTATATCTCTGTGTTATCTCTGTTTCACTAGCAGCTCTTTTTTTAGTTGTCTTCAGTTTCATGTCTCTTTGTTTGCTAATAGCTGCTGTCCTAAAATGCAATTGACTCAGATCTAAACCATAAGTATAGGACATCTCTTGCACATTTATTTCGCTCCTCTAGTTTTGAAGAGGCTGTTACAAAGCAGGAAAAAAGCCCCAAAGGTATTGAGAAATCCATGTCAGGCAGTTAACAGGTTAAGGATCATTTGCATAAAATTAGTAAGTTTTAACAAATGAATTCACCTGAAAGTAGGATATGGGACATTGCACATTAATAATTGACAGTCTACATAAAATGCAATGTTCTTGATGGGGACATTGAGCTCCACATCGCTATTAGACCCAGTGAAGCAGCAAACCCTGAGAAAAGAAATGCCATTTCATTCTGCGAATTACAGCTTCTGCATAACAACAATCTTTCATTTTGATGGTTCTTTCTAATAAAAATCCCCAACTAGTTTTTTACGCACACAGAGTGAGTCAATGAAAAGAAGGAACAGAAGAGGAAGCCCAAGTGTCCATGCTCTGAGACAGATGAACAGATATCTTGGTAATGCAGTTTGAATGCTCTCCTTGCTTTCATTGTATTCTGCTTTTAAAACCACCCAAGGTAATGGTTTTGGAAGAGTTTCCCTGCACGTAGCAACATTAAGACCCGTAGACTTCAACTCCCAGAATTTTGGGGAGTTGAAGCTCACTCATTTCAAAGTTGTTGAGGTTGAGAAACACTGCTCTAGTAATGCTGCAGGTATATTCCTGAGAAATAAGATGAGACTCTAGTCTATTCAACAGAACCGGAACTATGAAAGAACTTCTAGAAGAAAGGTAACAAGCCAATTCATTTAGACTATTCGAAGTTATGACAGTGCTGAAAAAAGTGACTTATGACTGGTCCTCACACTTACAAGCTTCACAGCATCCCTGCAGTGATTGTGATTCAGGCATTCACACATTTATGGCCGTTGCAGCATCCTGCAATCCCATGGTTGCCATTCGTGACGTTCCCAGCTGGCTTCAGACATGTAAAGTCAACCAGGAAGCTGGCAGGAAAGTTTGCAAGTCACAGTCACATGACATCTTACTTGGAAATCTTGCTTAATAATTACAGTGATTTGCTTAATGACCATATCAAATAAGGTCATAATATCAGGTGCTGTCACGTGATTTTTTTAATTATTTTTTTAATTCCATTTATATCCCGCCCTTCTCTGAAGACTCAGGGCGGCTTACAAGCTTAGCAGTAGCCTTCATTCTATGTATATGCCTGCTTATTAGGGCTTTCAGCCCCCCCCCCAGCGGCATTATTACAAAGTCAGCTTAATTGCCCCCAACAATCTGGGTCCTCATTTTACCTACCTTGGAAGGATGGAAGGCTGAGTCAACCTTGAGCCTGGTGGGATGTGAACTTAATGAACTTAATGACTGCACCATTTGACAACAAATGTTCTTGTCCCAATTGTGGTCATACATTGAAGACTATCTGAATTGCCTACAAAAGTCACCAGACACTAAAACTCTGCTTAAGAGAAGGACCTTATTTATTGGTTGGTTATTGCTAAACTGGATTAATCTAGGAGTGGGCCAGATCCCCTGAAAATCCCCTCAGCCCTTCATACCAGCAAATTAGTTCACACAGAGCTGCATCAGCTATTTTGTTGACAGACTGCTCACCCCACCCCACCCCCACTCTTGGCCTGAGCTACCTTGGTCATACAAGGGTTTGTGAGCCTGTGGGTGCATTTACCTCGATTGTCTCTGGGTGAGGTGAGAGACACAGACAGTTGTACTCTTTGTTTTCATGTCCTTGCTCATCTATAAACTCACACTGTCATGTTGCCTGTGGTGAAGAATATCATATTCCAAATATCTGAATATCAGGTACAATGGTGTAATGACATTCCCAAATGTTCTTGCCACTCTTTCAAAGTTGTCGTGCTTATTTCTGTGCCATCCGCCAAGAGTTGGAAGTGTTTCTGCTTTTAATAACGTGTCATTATTAAAATTAGTTTAAAGTGAATTTAATCATGTAGCCCATGATCTACTTTTCCAAGTTCAGAGTAAATATGCCATCTCAATTAAATTTCAATGAACTGCAGTAGCCAATAAAAACTCCAGCCAGAAGTAATATTTCCAGATATTGATGACAGAGTTATTGCCATTAATCTGAGCATAAAGCCAACGTCAGATAACAGAAGTTGTCCAATAAACTTCTCAGGCTGGCTAACAAATATTATTAGCCTTTATTTCTGTCTCTGCCTTCCCACCTTCTTTTCTGCTAGTGGGAATCTTCACATTTTTTTTTATCTGTTCAACACAGAAATAAATATCGATGATGATAATATAATTATCACAAAAATAAAAGCATATAAATATGAATCCCAGTGATATACAGATATTAAAGACTCATACGCACTGAATACAAAATTAGCAAATATCTGGAAATTTATTTTCTTATGAATAGGTAAACAGGTCAGGGAAATATATTTCTTTATTGTTTGGGCTTGTATGTTGCTCCAGCCAGACTGATAATGAGTGGTTAACAGATTCCTCCATATAGTCACTGGGTAAAAAACGTGCAAGGTAAATATAAAGCATGGTTCTAATGACAATGCATTTTAGTGGTGCCATTTTCTCAGGGAACATTCCTCTCCTTACTTCCAAGTGCCTCTTTGCTCTGTCTCATTGGCTCATTTTTTTAAAGAGATAGTTACAAAATTTGAATTAGCACCCTGAATGTGAAACATTTGAATGCTGTGTCTCACTGCTATCGCTTAATTATTTTGGGACTTGTGACTTTTAATTAGGAACTATTTAATTAATTAATTAGTTAATTTTTCTTACAAAATCACTGTTGTTTTTTTTTAAAAAAAACATGGTGATTTTTTTTTTAAAAAATAAGTGATTTTGTAAGAAAAATGAAGAAGCAAGGAAGAGAGAATTCTTGCTATGTAGAAAGACAAAATGTATTGGACTCTTCAAAAACCCAGATCACCTCTGATAATCATGTGACACAGCACTGCATATAGATGAAAGATGTGCTCCAAACAAACCCAGCTATAATAGGGCAGGTTGCGGGGGGTGGGGGTGGAGAAAATATAGTAATAATAATCTTAGTAGTAAGTTATTCACATTGGACCTGTGTTTTAAAAAACAGAGCTGATGCTCTCTTGAAGGAACACTAGTCCTATGCTGCACAGAAAGCTGATTTGAACTGGAAAAGAGAAGTGTGATCTCAATTCTGAAGAGTTGAGCTGTATGTTCTGCCCCCAATGAATCTGCTAATTCTGCTAACAAGGGTTTCATCTGGGTGTACAGTTTGGTAAATTCTGCCACTTTCTCCCCCATTCTTCCCAATCCGAAGGTTATTTTTTTGCAAGCTTTGGGCTATATCACTTGTTTCGTAGCCCAGCCATCAACTCACTCATCACTGTATTAATTACTCACTCTTACTTTTCTCGGTGCCTCTCCTTTCTATCTGTCACAGACTGACAGGTGATATAGAGGAAAGAAGTAGGAGGGAACACTCCTGATGTCTGGTGTGCTCCTCCATTGTGCTTCTCACCGGTCAGCCAGGGATTTGGAGACAAAAGTGCCACACTCTTTTAAAACAGCCCTAGCAATATTCTGTTCATTGAGACATTGAAAGCACCTCTCTCCAGCTGTCCACTCCACCAGACCTTGGAGGGACGATTGAAGACAGCAGGCAACGCTCAGTGGGAAGTGAAACAAAGCTAGAGGAATGTACCAGTTGCCTTCCTTGACTTGTCTTGGCCTTTAAATGGTAAGGACAGCACTGCTCACCAGTTACATTCCTGAGGTAAACCTCTGGTGGTGACGACACTTGAATGTGATTCTCAGTTTGCATGGTTGTCAAGGGGGAAAAGAACCAAGGCTGATGGATCAGTTGAGAAATGCCCTCCAAGCACGATGAGGAAAACAAGATATAGCGGAAAGCGCCATTTTCTTCATGACACAGCAGACTTTAGCTAAGAATCTCACGAATGAAATGTTTGTGACAATTGTGCTCCTGTGAGGCAGCTTTGACAAGTATAAGACTTTTGGCCAAGTTGCTTGGATTAGCACAGTACACCAGCAGCAGGAACATCTAATCTCTGGAGAGAAAGAAGCTGTGTGTGCAGCAGGAAGCGGCTGTTTTCTGTGAGGTTATCGTAGAAACACTCAAGACAACAGTGAAAACTTAGTGTCTTGGTCAGATACAACTTTCTAAAAATGCACAGCATACTGCAATAGTCCAGTCAGGAGCCGATGAAGACATGACCAACCATGAACAATGCTCTCCAATCTAGGAATGGGTGCACACAAAGTGTAGTTGTGCAAAAGTTCTCCTTTTGCCACAGTTGCCGCCTCCTTCTGAACCCTAAGCCTAATCTCACCTTTGTTTGTGCTCTTAGGTCCATTCAGAAAGTTCAAATTGTTCAGAACACTTCTGAATTCAAGTGAATGGGGATACCTCCCTAGTTCAGAATTTCATTCATTGGATGTGTGGCTAACTAAGGGTAGTATATTTAATGGTATTGTGATACCCTTCATTTCTTGCTCACAAAAGCTTTTTTGTTATCAGTGTATGAAAAGGCACTTGGGTTAATGAACTAATCTCTGTGGACCTTGGTTATACACGTATCCCCTCAGATCAACCTTCCTCAGTCTGATTGATGATCTGCCATCAAGTCACTTTCTACTCCTATCAACCACATAGACAGATTTGCTCCATGACAATCTATTCCTAATCTGTTCTTTCAAATCTCCAAACACTCATTGTCATTATAACTGGGTCCATCCATCTTGTTTCTAGTCATCCCGTTCTTCTCTTTCCTTCACCTTTCCCAGCATTAGAGCTTTTTCCATAGAACTTGGTCTTTCCCACCCTTCGCAACACACCCAATATGCTTGGTCTTTAACTCCCAGAATTATTAGCTGTTGTGTTGCATACCGTTAGTATGGGGAATGGGCTGTAAATAGAGGGAGCACACTTATTTTCCTTTTCATTGAGACGAATAATAGGAAACATTGTAGGAAAAAAATGAGCAAAAATAATATATATCAGCAATCTCCAACCTTTTTGGAACCAGGGACTGGTTTCATGGAAGACGATTTTTCCATGGACCGGGGTGGGTGGGTGGGGGATGGTTTCGGTTTCACTTGCTCATTCGCCTCCAGCTGCGCGGTGGAGATCCTACTCTTGCCTGATGGCTGAACTGATTCTGGGCAGTTATGTCAGGAATTCATCCTTGCTATGGGTACGTCCATGTTAAATTATAGCAGAAATATCCCATTGCAGGTCTGGGGTCGTGGCCATGCTTTCTCTCCTACACACCCATATATTGTCACCAGTCTACCAACTAGACTGAGTTATAAGTATGAAACTTCAGGAAGTAAACAGTGAAAGTTAGGGTAACCTACATTTATTTCTATATGGCTGTGTATATGGAGAAATAAAAGGAAGTAGTATTGGAGGAGTCGTAGAGATCTGCTCCATCAGTCTCCATTAAGTTCTCTCCATTCCTAACCTTGCACATTATAACTCCTCTACACATGTTCCATAGCTCACACTCTTTGCCTTGCTGTTTTTCTCACATAAACAACTACAATCGCTCTATTAAGCAATTGTCATAACTAAAAGTTATTCTAAAGCAATTTTTCAATGCATGCTCACAGAGTCATATCTGTCTTAGTCCTGTCCTGTCCCATGGATAAAGAGGTTATTTTAAAGCTTAATAGAGAGGTGTGGAAACAAATCTCTGTTGATGATAGATGGAAACCGCTTTCCCTTTAAGTCAGAGTGTGGGTAGAGTCTGTGGGGGAAAGGCTCAGACGTGAGAAAAATGAGGCAGAATCCCTCAACATTATTGGCAGCATGAATGGGGCATCTTTAGAACTGGATTCCTTATCTATACCAAAATGCTTTTGCTTTTATTATATACTTTGACTACCAGATACTGGTAAGCTCCTGAAGTCTTCTTCCAGTCTGGCTCTTTCACCGTGTGTAGCAAGCAACACTTCCCATCATCCCCAGCCAGCACGTCATGCTGACTGGACATGGAGGACCTTCATCTGCCTGGAAGGCACCACTTGGGAAAAAGCTAAGCTGGGTTTGAATAATTCTCTTGCATTTCTATTTGGCAATGACCCTAATAATTCTTTTAGTATGGAGAAACCAAGAAGAACTCTACCAAGATAAATTATTCCTTTTTCCCAGAGGGCTCATATTAATATTTAAACTGCAGTAATATGCCAGTAAGACATAATGCGGTGGCTCAGTGGGTTAGGACACTGAACTTGTCGATCAGAAGGTCGGCAGTTTGGCGGGTCAAATCCCGAGTGCCGCGTAGCAGAGTGAGCGCCTGTTACTCGTCTCAGCTTCTGCCAACATAGCAGTTCGAAAGCACGTAAAAATGCAAGTAGAAAAATAGGGACCACTACGGTGAGAAGGTAACAGCGTTCCATGCACCTTTGGCGTCTAGTCATGCCGGCCACATGACCACAGAGACATCGTCGGTCAAGCGCTGCCTCTTCGGCTTTGAAACGGAGATGAGCACCGGCCCCTAGAGTCGGAAACGACTAGCACGCATGTGCGGGGGAAACTTTACCTTTACCTTAAGACATAATTAGCAAAAAAAGCTCAAGAATGTTGTTATAAAATGTTCACAATTCCAGATAGTCCTGAGGTGATGATGACTGCAAGGATAAGTTCTTTTTCTCCCTTGCTGATAGCAACCATACTGTATAATATCACTCTGATCATGCAAGTGACCTGCTTGCAAACATTTTCCAGCCAATTAATCAAAATCTTTAACAACATAAAAATCTACTGGGGAGAAATTATTATTATTATTATTATTATTATTATTATTATTATTATTATTATTATTATTATTATTATTATTATTATAAGAAGCCTAAGAAGCCTAAGAAGACTCAAAAACAACCATGTGCCTCATTACTTATAGCTGAACAGACTCTTCTTTTTATGTCTCTAGAAAGCTCTCAGACATAAATCAATTGTGTAAAATAACTACAAACATTAAGTGAAACAATAACATATGAAAATAATCATAACAAATTGTGAATACCAGAAGCCAACGTTGGTCAAAGATCAATTCAAAGATTGCAAAGATATCAAACAAGCAAAATGATGGACAGGATTCTTTTTCTCCGAACTGTCGGCTTATGATCTGATAACTGATTTCTGCTCCCTGCCCACCTCATTTTTATTTTTATTTTGTTTGCTGGGCTTCCCTTAATATTCCTTGGTGAAATCTTCATTCTTTTAGCACTCTTCATTTATAAAATCTTTAGAAGTATTCTTTCCCAGAGTATGGCACTGTATTTATGTCCGTTTGCTTGCATCTTGAAAAACAGCATTAAAATCTATTTTGCTTAGAAAGCCACTCCTAACCTGCTGTCTTCAGGGATTTCTATGCTAGCAATTTATAGCATCATCCAACCATTGCTATGGAGATAAATCACTAATTCCAACAGGATCTCTATTGCCATGGAGAAGCCCGAGTGATGTTTTTAAGAACATGGGCTTCTGGAAATGCTCTTGATAATTACACTACAATTCCCATGCTCTTTCAAGAAACATAGCCTACCCTACAGACACTAGTGGAAGGCACAAGAGTTGGGAAAGGCTGCTAAGCTGAGGGAATATCAACCACCTATTTATTATGTTTGAATTTGCATTGGGAAAGTTAGGATTTGATTCTACAACCTTTATGCTTTGGTCAAGCCATCCTTTTCATGAGGACATTCATATTTATGTGGAGCTTTCCCACTGCACTTGAGAAGAATGATGATTGATGCATTCCTTTGTGCGCACAGAGGGGATCCTTTATGTGTGATAATGGCCAACATCATTTTGAGCTGGAAAACAAATGAAAACAGCAGCATTGGTCTTAACATAAGCTTAATACATTTTTCTTTTAAAAAACAACAACTGTGATCCTACTCTTCCCTCCCAAAATCTGGAAAAACAATCCCAGAACCCTTTTCTGCTAGATACATGTTGCAATCCTGCCCATTTTGTCCCATTGCTCATATGTGCCCTATGCCATAAAAGCCTTGAATTGATGACATCTTTATGCTGTAAATAAACATGACATGACATCATGCCCCTGCTCTTGGAGGTGTTTTTCCTGTTCTTTCCATGTTTCTGCTGAGTATTATATAATTGGCTAAGGTGCTGGACTTAGACCCAAGATCAGGTCTACTATGAATCATGAAAAATCCCTGAGTGAGTTTGTATTTCTCTCAGTAAAACCTGTCTATGGAGATTCTCAGTCATCCAGGTCATGGTTGTCCCAAAGGTGTTTTTTTTAAAAAGGCATCTGTTTTCCTGGAAGAATGAGTGCTAACAACTAGATGACCTCAAGGAATATAAATCCTTCTGTCCTCCACCATTCAGTCAGGACTGAAGTAGCTTCTTGGATCAGAAGCGATATGTCTTCAAGGAAAACAAAGTCCAGTTGTCTTTTGAAAAAACACCTTTCGGACAACCTACTTCAAAGGATTGCTATTGTAGGCAGTAAAATGGCGGGTGATTCCCATATAAGCCATCATAAGCTTTCAGAGGAAGGACATGATATAAACATAAGAAATAAATATATAGCTGGTGATTTTTCATTACCACAATTTGCACTTCAGTTCCTAACTCAAACCCTACATTTGTGTTTGGGTGTGTTTTGTCCACTCCTAAGTACAAACATCACATGCACACCTGTATACATAATCCCAATTATCTTTGGTGGATATGGTAGAATGAGAAGTTGTGGCCCAGCAATAAAAAGCCTCAAGGCTAGGAATGTAAACAGATACACATCTGAGTGGATTTGTTACTGCAATGTAAGTTAAATCGGTACCTCCAGAGAAAGAGGCAATTGAATAGTGATGGTGATGGGCATTTTGCTGCTGTTCCACCATCCCTGTGAACTGGAAAATTATTCTTACTTAAGTTGATCATTTATGTGTCCCACTACTCCAGCTTGCAGAAATGCTCCATAGATCAGTTTCTGAGGACAGGGAAAGGATAAGTGCTCACTTTGGAAGCCATTTCCAAAGCCAGATTCCTCAAGGGATTGCCTAGTCCAGGGGTAGGCAACCTCGGCTCTTTTATGACTCATGGACTTCAACTCCCAGAATTCCTGAGTCAGCTATGCTGGGAAAAACTTTTAGGACCTTTGTTGAACCTTTGCTTGGTTTGGGAGGGATAGTGAATAAAAGATGGTAAAAACTGGCTGCCAGTAGAGAAGTAGCTGCTTTTAGCAGACACTGTGCTGAAATAAGAATTCACACTGAATTTATTATTTTGAGTTGAACTATTCTTTGCACTGCTTTTTGTGATGTAAAAATATATGCAGTCAACAAATATTTTGCAAATAAGACAAGATAACAAGAACAGGAATGCAAAAGAGATAAATTGCGATACTGAGATTGGTGGATTAATAGTGTATGGGTGGCAGAATGAAAGAGAGAGATTTTTATTTAATTTTTTTATTTTAATTCCATTTATATCCCGCCCTTCTCCGAAGACTCAGGGCGGCTTACAAACTTAGCAGTAGCCTTCATTCTATGTATATGCCTGCTTATTAGGGCTTTTTCACACACACCCCAAGCGGCATTATTACAAAGTCAGCTTAATTGCCCCCAACAATCTTTGTCCTCATTTTACCTACCTCGGAAGGATGGAAGGCTGAGTCAACCTTGAGCCTGGTGGGATGGGAACCTGCACTAATTGCAGGCAGCTGGTGTTACTTAAGGAGGCATTAGACAAAGAGAATTGCACCAAAATCATAGTTTGTCTTCAGATTGTATTAATCTTTCACCATATTTTAATTTTTTCCTGGTCTTAAGACCTGCAAATCAGAGATTGTGACACATATAGGTAGTCCTTGGTTTATAATAATTCATTTAATGACCATTTGAAGTTACAACAGTTATGACCATTTTTTTCATACGTAGGACCATTGCAGCATCCCCACAGCCATGTGATCAAAATTGAGATGCTTGGTAACTGGCATGTATTTATGATGTTTGCAGTGTCCTGGGGCCATATGACCATTTTTTGTGATCTTCTGATAAGCAAAGTCAATGAGGAAGCCAGATTCACATAACAACCACATTACTAATTTAATAACCGCAGGGATTCACTTACCAACTGTGGCAGGAAAAGTTGTAAAATGGGGCAAAACTCATTTCACAACTGTTTTGCTTAGCAGCAGAAATGTTGGGCTCAGTTATGGTCATAAGTCAAGGACTACCTGTGTGTATTTTTTGAATTCAATAATTAGGAGCCCAAACATTTGGTAGCAGAACTGAATGGAAATCAGATAAGACTATCGACTTTAGGTAACTGCCATTTGTTCCATTTCAACAGTACAACTGTCCACATGGGAAGATTTTGCTGCTTGTGTTGTGTACAACAATGACTATAAATCTTTCTCATCAGTTGCTATCATGAGACTTACCTTCATCCCACACCTGTTCAATAATTTCAAATTGTTGGAGTACTATTGTTTCATTGTCCCAATTTGGACTAAATGAAAAATAACACGTATTTTTAGCGCGCAGACAAATTTCCTATCCTTAAAGCATTTAATAAACAATTTATTTCTAGACAAAATATGAAGTCAATGTCATAAAGGAGAAGTTATGATATATTATAACCAAGTAGCACTGAGTGTTCCTATTGACATTCTTCAACTTCATAAGTAATCATCAAGAATTCTCAATAAGCATTTGTTTCTACTAAAATGACAAATTGTTGTTTCTACTAAAATGACAAATTGTAAAAATGTGTTGTGACTCAGGGCCAGCCTGTGGGTCCGGCAGCCGGCTCAGATGTCTCGGATGACTCAGATGAGGGGGAGGAGGAGGGTGTGGAAGACGAACTGGCTGATGATGGCTTGGAGGCTTCGCAGAGCCCCCAGCCGGGGCCCTCTTCTCAGCTGCGTGAGCCCGATAGTGCGGAGGATGATGACCCACAGCTGGCCCTGTTCAAGGACGCCTGACGCAGGAGGCAGTCGAGCAGGAACAAACAGAGAAAGGCTGTGGGACTCCTCGGGAGGAGGCACAGGGAGGCCACGCCCTGAACTCTAAATAAAAGGAGTGTTTGGGGAAGGGCTGGTTGCTGAAAGCAACCCTTCCGTTTGAGGATTCAAGTTCCAGTGTTTTTGTTTCTTGTTCTGTTGTTTGAGTAATAAATCTTGGCAGACGCTTTTCAGCCTCAGACGCTCTCCAGTCTCTACTGTTTGAACAGGGGTTTGCCTTATTGCAAGGCCGGTAGCAGGCTGGTTCAGAACAAAATGGTAGCATAGTGGTTAGAATGCAATATTGCAGGCAAACTCTGGCCACAGTCTGGAGTTTGGTCCTGACGGGCTCAAGGTTGACTCAGCCTTCGATCATTCTGAGGATAAAATGGGATAAAATGTATATTGATTATTTGGCAGAAAATTTTGCGACTCCATGTCATTTGATGTGCTAGTTGCTTTGGCAAATGAACACACACACCCTTTAAAAATAACAGAGAGAAATGTTAAAAGTAAAAAGTATCTTATAAATCTGTTCCAAGAAAAGATGAGAAATAATACTGTTTTTTCCATACTATTGTCTAAACCTAACTGCTGTGTAGGTGGTGATGAGAATTAAATTTATATGCCACTTGACCCCCTATTACCTTGGGCAGCTTACAAGAAGAAAAAAATAGGATTTACAGACAGCAACAAAACAACATTCACATTTGTCTGCAATTACTCTAAAATTCCATCCTTTACCATCTCCAAATAAGGCAAAGAAAAGCTTGTCTAAAATCCTGGTGAACCACTGACTTGATTCAAGGCAGATTCCTCTGTCCCTAGAATCACAAATCATCACTTTATGCAGAATGTAAACTTTGGGTAATTTGCACCAGATCACAAAATCCCAGTTGTTTACTAAAAGCAGTGCCAAAATGAGGGAATGGGAAGTACATAGGACTAATATGTGGCTCAACATGTTCTCAGAGTTAGTTTTTGTTTTAATTATAAATGCATGGGTCTGCTGCACAACAGTACAGCTTCAGCACTTGTGTTATAGGATCCATCCTGCTCAGTGTGGCCTTGCAATCATGGTTAAACAACAGCAGTAGCAAAAACAATACAAATATGCCGCTGATGCTGTATCCCCCCCCCCACACACACCTACTTTAAATGAGGAAATAGTTTCAAGAGAGTTTGGTCTGGTGGTTTAAGCCCCAGGCTAGAAAATGGAAGACCACAAGTTCAAGTCTTGCCTTAGCCACGAAAGCCAGCTGGTTGACTTTGGGCAAACCACTCTCTCCCTGCCCAGCCCACCTCACAGGTCTGTTGTGGTTGTGAGGAAAATAGGAGAAAGGAGTGTTGTATACGTTCATTGACTTGAGTTATTTGTAAAAAATAAGGTGGGATATAAATAAATAAGTAAATTAAATGATGCCCCTTCCAAAGCAGCAGTGGATTGTTGCTATAGAGCACAGGTGGGGTTCCCCACCTCTGCTACAGAGGGTAACTATCAATGCTAGAGAAGATTCCTGTCAAGAATGGCCTCCCAAATTTCCCTTTCACAAAACCTTTACACCTCTTCAAAGGAGAGCTCCACTCTGTGGATAGTGAAATGAGTGTAATGTCACCTCAAAGCTATTCATGAAACCACCATGTCCTGACTGGTAATTTATAGCATCTTCATAGCATCACATCACTGGGCTGATATAAAGCCTTTTTGTCATTACTGTTCATTTGGCACAATGGTGATTGAATGATTAGAGAATACTACAAATCACTTCTGAGGAAATGACCTTAGTCACTTTGCATGGGCCTAATTGTAAAGGCCTCTAATTGCATGCATTTAGTGCCATTGGTTTATTTATCGTGTGTGTGTGTGTGTGTGTGTGTGTGTGTGTGTGTACCATAAACTTCTACATCCTTATTTTTAATGGAACTTTCATCATTGCTACTATTCGGCCCTAGAAATCAGATCAAGAAGGTAACTATGAAAACAGACACAGCTGTACGCAAAAGCTTAGGGAGGCATGTTTTAATGAATTTCTACGTGAACAGAAATCCACACCACCGCTACATGGTAAGAAATTAAACATGGCATGTTTCTGCAAATTTAAATGCATACTTATTATTTATACGTATTATTTAGAGATTCAGAATATGAAAATAGTGAATACGACAGTTACAGAAGACGGGATACTCTTTCAATTAATGCAGTGTTTTTCAACCTTGGCAACTTTAAGATGTGAGGACTTTGACTTCTAAAATTGTCCATTCATTCTGCTGAACCTAGTGAGCCAGCCTGGTGAGCACGTGCACACATTATACTGTCAAGTGCCAGGGAAATCAGGAGATTCAGGCAGTTCACATGAGCATAAAGATTTGTTGCAAGCTTAAGCTTTCTACAAGAATCTGACCAACTAACGGTCAAGGGAAATAAGTGGGAGATAAGAAAAGCATTCAAGGTGGGCTGGATTTGGATCTCTTGCAGTCAGGTAGGGACTAATGACTCATTTGACCCCTCCCTCAAGTTCATCTCCTACAATTACTTAGTCAGTCTCATCTATTAAAATGAAGTGGCCTGCATATCTTTGTAAATCATAGGATGTGTTTCTAATTTCTAGCAATTTTCAATAGGAAAATTATGTGCAAGTCTGAGCCCTCTTCTCTGCTCCTATTTTGGTGATGTGTCTCCTGTCCTCTCCCCTCCCCCTAATTATACACTGTTATGTAACAGTGTACAACATTCTCTTCGCAAGTACACTTGGTGGCAAGTTTACAGAGGTCTTGTGATGAATCTACACTGCATGACATAAAACTGAGCAAACTAAACCAACTGTTGCAATTGTGTTGGTATTTATTCTGTGATTTTATTCATTTAAAGCTACCTGTGCTTCTTTTTAAACTGAAAAACAGGCACGAAATGAAATGTATAATAAATGGCTAATAAACTATTATCAATCTAGATAAGCCTAACTATATTTGAGATAGAATTTAGTGAAACTTTGGTGAAAGCTGGGATCATGAGTAAATTATTCAACACCCATGTGCAAAAATGCATAAGTACATGCTTATAATGACAAATGCAGCAGACATTAAAAGGTTATAAACTATGGTTATAAGTATCCTATTGAAGGGTCAGACTCAGTAGTGATCTATTGCAATTGATTAACAATTTTTCAAACTCTTTTATTAACCATTAATCAGTCCTTTATAAACTATTTATAAGAAGTACCTCTGTGAAATCTCGCTGAGGGATATAATTGTACATTGTGTGCAGAAAAAAAATTGTCAGGGAAGCAGCAGTCACAAGGGGACTTGAGTGACCCAGATAACCCTCAGAGGTTTAACCTGTAGTTGTCCCAACAAAACACAATTGACTCTAATTAGAAAATGGGTGCCCCATACAAAATATGTATTTCTAGTAGCACAGTTGATTTAAAATAGAGCCACAACATGAGAGAAAGTAGTAAATGGTGCATGTGGAAAGCTCCACCCCATCATACAGCCAGCCCTTTCAGATATCTGCCGGTGTGTCTCAGCTACAGTACCATAGAGTGAGATTCTAGATCCATTTTCTTGTAAGCCTTCCATGAGCATGACATGCATCTGGAGGCAGGAGTTGAACCACACTTGTTGGACTTTATCAGTGGTGGGATTCAAATATGTGAACAACCGGTTCTCTGTGTGGATGCCGCTTCTGGAAGTCCATTCTGGGCCTGGGCAATAAAACATTAGCTACCGGTTCTACTGAAGTGGTGCGAACTGGCTGAATCCCATCGCTGGACTTAATCCTTATATTTACAGAAACAGAGACTCTCTGCCTCTTCATATTTTGATGGAACCATTTCCCAGAATTCCTTGTTTATTGGTTAAATTGCTGGTTTTGAAATAGGGAGACTGTGAGTTCTGATATTCTCTTGCATGGAAGCTGGGTGACATTGGGCCAATTATTCTCTCTCAGCTCAACCCATCTTACCTCTCAATTTTTGTGGGGAAAATACCTTTAACACCACTATACAACATCTACCTATCTCAGGTCTTTGGGAAGAACTCGATAGATGGATAAAATGCCAAATCCTATCTAAAGATCTGGCTGATTATGTGATAAACAATAATAATTCAGGTAGGCTAAAACTGACAGGTAGATACAGGACTGTTCTCTCATTCTTATAGTATATGTCAACAGCTCTTAGGTATAGTTCTGAAGTAATTCAGATACACAAATTCAGATATGAATATAAACCTTACTTACTAGTCTACGTCCTTCACTTTTAACAACAGCCTGGCATAGAAGCAAAATATTTCACATACTGTAATGTATTTTTCCCCTTCATGGATTACTGCCTTGTCGTGGCAAAGGGGCTTGCGTAATTCAATGAAGCTATGAGCTATGCCGTGCAGGGCCACCCAAGAGCAGAGAGTTCTGACAAAACGTGATCCACTGGAGAAGGAAATGGCAAACCACTCCAGTATCTTTGCCATGAAAACCCTATGGACAGTACCAAAAGGCAAAACGATATGACGCTGGAAGATGAGCCCCTCAGGTCGGAAGGCGTCCAATATGCTACTGGGGAAGAGCAGAGGGCTAGTACTAGTAGCGCCAGAAAGAATGAAGCGACTGGGCCAAAGCCGAAAGGACGCTCAGCTGTGGATGTGTCTGGTGGTGAAAGGAAAGTCCGATGCTGTAAAGATTTTTTCTCCATAGGAACCTGGAATGTAAGATCCATGAATCAAGGAAAGCTGGACGTGGTCAAACAAGAGATGACAAGACTAAACATTGACATCTTAGGTATCAGCGAACTAAAATGGACAGGAATGGGTGAATTTAATTCAGATGACCATCAGGTATACTACTGCGGGCAAGAATCCCTCAGAAGAAATGGAGTAGCCTTCATAGTCAATAAAAAAATAGGAAAAGCAATACTGGGATACAATCCTCAAAATGACAGAATGATCTCAGTTCGAATCCAAGGCAAACCATTCAATATCACAGTAGTCCAAGTCTATGCCCCAACCACCGGTGCTGAAGAGGATGAAATTGACCGGTTCTATGAAGCCCTACAGCACCTTATAGAACTAACACCCAGAAATGATGTCCTTATCATCATGGGGGATTGGAATGCTAAAGTAGGAAGCCAAAAGATAACCGGAATAACAGGCAAGTT
The DNA here is from genome assembly GCF_964194415.1 of Vipera berus. Lineage (NCBI taxonomy): Eukaryota > Metazoa > Chordata > Lepidosauria > Squamata > Viperidae > Vipera > Vipera berus. The sequence goes on along the minus strand of NC_138202.1, from coordinate 162,033,561 downwards.
TGGCCTTGGAGTACAAAATGAAGCAGGGCACAGGCTGATAGAATTTTGTCAAGAGAATACGATGGTCATAGCAAACACTCTTTTCCAACAACCCAAGAGATGGCTTTACACATGGACATCACCAGACGGTCAACACAGAAATCAGATTGACTATATGCTCTGCAGCCAAAGATGGAGAAGCTCTATACAGTCAGTAAAAACAAGACCAGGAGCTGACTGTGGCTCAGACCATGAGCTTCTTGTTGCAAAGTTTAGGCTTAAATTAAAGAAAGTAGGGAAAAGCGCTAGGCCAGTCACGTATGAATTAAATCATATCCCTGTTGAATATACAGTAGAGGTGAAAAATAGATTTAAGGAATTAGATCTGATAGACAGAGTGCCTGAAGAACTATGGACAGAGGTTCGCAACATTGTACAACAGGTAGCAACCAAAACCATCCCAAAGAAAAAGAAATGCAAGAAAGCAAAATGGCTGTCTGAGGAAGCTTTGCAAATAGCTGAGGAAAGGAGGGAAGCAAAAGGCAAGGGAGAAAAAGAAAGATATGCCCAATTAAATGCAGAATTCCAAAGAATAGCTAGAAGAGATAAGAATGCCTTCTTAAATGAACAATGCAAAGAAATAGAAGAAAACAATAGAATAGGGAGGACCAGAGATCTTTTCAAGAAAATTGGAGAGATGAAAGGAACGTTTCATGCAAAAATGGGCATGATAAAGGACCAAAATGGCAGGGACCTAACAGAGGCAGAAGAGATTAAGAAGAGGTGGCAAAATTACACAGAAGAACTATACAAGAATGAGCTTAACGTCCCTGATAATCACAATGAGGTGGTCACTGACCTCGAGCCAGACATCCTAGAATGTGAAGTGAAGTGGGCCTGTGCAACAACAAAGCTAGTGGAGGTGACAGTATTCCAGCTGAGCTATTCAAAATCTTAAAAGACGATGCAGTAAAAGTGCTACACTCAATTTGCCAGCAAATTTGGAAAACTCAACAGTGGCCACAGGATTGGAAAAGATCAGTTTACATTCCAATTCCAAAGAAAGGCAGTGCCAAAGAATGTTCAAACTATCGCACCATTGCACTCATTCCTCATGCTAGTAAAGTTATGCTTAAAATTCTACAAGCTAGACTCCAGCAGTATGTGGATCGAGAACTACCAGACGTACAGGCAGGATTTCGAAGAGGCAGAGGAACTAGAGATCAAATTGCTAACATATGCTGGATCATGGAGAAAGCTAGAGAGTTCCAGAAAAACATCTACTTCTGCTTCATTGACTATGCTAAAGCCTTTGATTGTGTGGATCATAACAAACTCTGGCAAGTCCTTAAAGAGATGGGCATACCAGACCATCTTATTTGTCTCTTGAGAAATCTATATGCGGGCCAAGAAGCAACAGTGAGAACTGGACACGGAACCACTGATTGGTTCAAAATTGGGAAAGGAGTCCGGCAAGGCTGTATACTGTCGCCTTGCCTATTTAACTTATATGCAGAGCACATCATGAGAAAGGCAGGGCTAGATGAATCAAAAGTTGGAATTAAGATTGCCGGAAGAAACATCAACAACCTAAGATATGCAGATGATACCACTCTAATGGCAGAAAGTGAAGAAGAACTAAAGAGCCTCTTGTTGCGGGTGAAGAAGGAGAGTGCAAAACTTGGGTTGAAACTAAACATTAAGAAAACCAAGATCATGGCATCTGGTCCTCTCAATTCCTGGCAAATAGATGGGGAAGAAATGGAGGTAGTGACAGATTTTATTTTCCTGGGCTCCAAGATCACTGCAGATGGGGACTGTAGCCAAGAAATTAAAAGACGCTTGCTCCTGGGGAGGAAAGCCATGACAAATCTAGACAGCACACTAAAAAGCAGAGACATCACCCTGTCAACAAAAGTGCGTATAGTCAAGGCTATGGTCTTCCCAGTTGCAATGTATGGCAGTGAAAGCTGGACCATAAGAAAGGCTGAGCGCCAAAGAATTGAAGCCTTTGAACTATGGTGCTGGAGAAGACTCCTGCGAGTTCCTTGGACTGCAAGGCGATCAAACCGGTCAGTCCTAGAGGAGATCAACCCTGACTGCTCTTTAGAAGGCCAGATCCTGAAGTTAAAGCTCAAATACTTTGGCCACCTAATGAGAAGGAAGGACTCACTGGAGAAGAGCCTAATGCTGGGAAAGATTGAGGGCAATAGAAGAAGGGGACGACAGAGAATGAGGTGGCTGGATGGAGTCATTGAAGCAGTAGGAGTGAGCTTAGATGGACTCCAGAAGATGGTAGAGGACAGGAAGGCCTGGAGGAACATTGTCCATAGGGTCGCGATGGGTCGGACACGACTTCGCAACTAACAACAACAAAAACGTATTTTCCTGTCAAGAAAACTAACTGCTCTTAAAATAGACAACCTTTTTGTAGCTGAGGAGAATGCACTTAAAGTTTTTAGTGGCGTCAATGGCCATAATAAGTAATATGATTAGAGTCACCTTAGCAAGGGACGGCATAGAAATCTAATAACAAAATAAATAAAAAATTAAATGATTATACAAAACAAGCACGATCATATTACTCATGTTGTCAACCATGGAATTTCTATTCCTTTTTTTTGGTTATGAGAGGCTGGCATATTTTTTTTTGGTAAAGTGCAGCCAGACGTATGGTGTATGGGGGGAGGTGCCAAGGTGGTGGGTGCAATTGCATAATTGAAGCCTCATCTTTCTATATGTGTCCCCTTCATCCAAGAAAGTAACTATTTTCATGCATTGCAACTCAAGGATTTTAAAAAGGAAAGGAAAGGGAATGGAAGATTTGCACTACAGGGGGGCAGGAGGTGGAAAAGCATGCCTGATCCAACCTGAGGAAAATTTGAAGAGGTAGTCACTGAGATGTAAGGGATGGAATACCTTCTAATTTTGAGGATATTTCATTGACTTAATGAACCAACTATAGCTGGATCAATTGCAAGATTGTTAAAAACAAAAAACAGAACAAACCAGCAACTGCTAAATAGCAGAAAACAAATCAGCCCAGCAGAAATGCTCAGGGCATTGATTAGCCACTGGAAAGAAGGGATCATGCCACACATTACAGCCAATCAGTGGTAGGGCTGTCACTAAATACAAAAGGAAGCATTGGAGGCCCTCTACTTTGAAGGTCTTAGGATGGCTTGGGCTGAATTGAATTGAAGCTGGAAAACAGGCAAAGAAAATGACATCCTCAGGAAGTTCTATTTTTATTTTTTGAAATCAATATACTTGTTTCAAATATCTGATTGTGGAAATCTCAGTTATTCACCATGATTTGTTGACAATCTTAATTAAGACCCAGTTTCTACATATCCTCAGATTTGATCTTGATAGAACACTTACAAGGTGGCCACAGAATGTAACATATAAAAATCCAGTTGAGGTCTTTTAAAATACCTGTAATGGGCAGGATCTGGAAATAACCTAGTGCAGGATTTGCAAGTAGTAACACTTGGCCTCAGCCACAACTGTTCGATATCATCATCTTCATCAATTCTTCTTGTGCTTTATTTTATATCAATTTCTTATTTGAACTTGAATCAACTAAGTTGTTGCAAGACAAGTTAGATTGTTTTGATATGGTATCACAAAAAAGATATGTCTACCTGGCACAATGCCACTAATATGTACAATGGAGCAGATTTTACTGTTGCTAGCTCAATGCCCCCCCCCCCGAAGAGTTTTAAGTGGGGAATTAATAGCAGCCAGATTTACCGGATACTGTACTTAGAATTAACGGTCTGGGTTATGTTTCAAAATCAGAAACTAAATGGGCTATATTTTTTCATCTCTACCTCTCATCTTCAGCTCCTTAGGGGTGGTGAAAAAATTGCTAATAACCAAGCCACTTGAAAATCCATTTTCTAAATCTTAGCAATTTTTGAATGTTTGTTCTTCACATAATGCAAACATAAATTGCTACCCTGAAGGAAGCATAACTGTATATAAAATCAGCAGCATTCCAAGAATTACTTTAGTGATGATTTAGAACTGTATTGCAGGTATTATAAGTCACATGTATAAAAGACATTTGTTTCACTTCTCTGCTCAATATTTCTCCCTTTAGGAATGTTCTTCAGCCATAACAGAATAACTCTGTTGGAAGGGACCTTGGAGGTGTTGTATTCTAACCTCCTGTTCAGGCAGGAAACCTTGTAACATTTCAGACAAATGGTTGTCCAATATTTTTTTCTTAAAAATTTCCAGTGTTGAAGCATCCACAACTTCTTGAGGCAAGTCATTGTTGATTGTTCTGTCATGAAATTTCTCCTAAGTTCCATCATGATCTTATTTGCAGGGGGAAATGTCTACAAAAATAGAGTTGCTGACTGTCCAGATGTTTTACCAATCTTCTCGCATTACTTTCAAAACAGGCTTGCCTAAGGTATATTAAAGTATAGGAGCATTTGAAATTACTTATACTAGATAATTATCGTCTACTTAGATTTATATTGGATGAGATCACAAGCGAAACCATAGCTTGACTTTAGGGTGATTTGTGGGACAAATCATAGCCTGGATCACACTTGGTGCTTAATTATACATTATGGCTTTACAAACTATGGAGGCTAGCTTCACACAGTGTGCTACATAAAATCCAAAGAATCTGATTATGGCATTGTATGTATGAATTCAATCACTGCCTTATTTACAAGCCAAGGCTGACTTCATAGACCACAGAAGCAAGGTTTTTGTTTTTTGTACGACCTATTGAATAAGCATGATTCACACTTCACATTATAATAGCTGAGTGCAGTTCTCATGTTAAGCCCAAAGCAAACCACATAATGACTTTACCATCTTGGCCCTAGATGTCCACAGTAAGCAATGATGCCAAAACAATATGTTTTCCATGACATCATCATCCATATGATGCAGTTATGTACTTGTCCCATAATGCCATGTGACATGTACTGTTGCTTGCCTCGTTTTTCCTGCAGTCCAGGCTATTGCAATCCTTCCAGGTTTCTCACAGAAGTACTTTGTTCTCTTCCTCAGCTGCCTGATTCTTGCTTTAACTGGAGTGCAGCTGAGGACTATTTGGAAGACAGGCCCTTGCCTAGCCCCAGAGTTGTGCTCTTTCTGAGCTATTGCTAGTTTAGGAGGCTTTTAGTATGTTATTGAAATTGTGTCCTTGGAGATAAGTTACCAAGAGAAACCAGAAATTAAAATGGACTCGTCCAAGATGCAGCAAACTCAGCCAGATAGATCGGAAATGCCAATTGCCTATGAGAAACAGCAGATATATTACAGCCTCTTCCTGTTAGCAGTGATGGACAATTTTTCCCCTCTTGGTACAATTTTCATTTTTTAAATATATATGTATATATTTCAGCCTCTGGACTTCATTGCTTCATTCATGGTACAATTACTGGAGGACATGACCAAATTGCTGGTCTCCATTTTCACGTTATTGGAGGCTGAGGTGTGGTGAAAAAAGGTAAAATAGTTACCTCAAGACTTTCAGGGGAGCTCATAGACTTATTTTATCCCATCTCTCCCACAAGGGTTATATAAAGAAAGGATATTGCTGAAAGTCTGGCACCTCTAAAGGGATGAGGTCCTGAGGGCTGTGAAAGGGTGGGGGAGATGCATGCTGCCTGTGAGTTATGTACCCCTGAATTTTAGAATCCTTTTCTTTTCAAGGCACTCAATTAGGATTATGACACCACAGTTTAATTCAGAAACTAAGCAAATCTGCTGAAAAGGATCCACGTAACGACAATGGCTACTTAAAGTTCGTGTAAGAAGTTTCACTCAACAATGGCAGAACCCTTTTGAGAAAAAAGTTGCAGGTTTGCATCTCTGCTACCAGCCTGGAACCCAGAATGGAATAATTTCAGTTTTAGCTTAATTTCAGGAGGTCAGTGAGGAAGCCTCCACAGTGACTATTTAAGCATTAATGACATTAAAGGGGCTGAACAAATCATTCTTTCCAGCAGGAAGGTGTTGGGATCAATTCCATGGTGGGTCTTCCTCCTATTTATGCAGCTGTGATCCTCGGGGGAGGAGGACACGAGGACTGGCTGAAACTGGGGACCTCTGTTCTCTTTCCATAGTGACTGGGAGGAAAAACAAAACTGAGGTAATGAAAACCACACACGGGAAATGCTTTATTATTTCATCATCCTCACCTACAGAGATCTGGCACTGTTCTGTGGTTAGGAAGTATGTCTCCCTTCCCTCCAATCCCCCAAGACTGCCCCCCCCCCACGGTTATATAAGGCCAACACTTTGTCATTTCCTGTCAGGAAATGACAGGAACTTGCAGAGGAACTTGCTCTCTTTTTCTCCTCATTTCCTCCTTTCCTTTTGATCTTCGTATTACTGTAGGGAAAGGCTTCAGGTACCAGGCAATATTTGTTTAGCTATAGGAGGCAATGGGCAGGTTGTGTTGGCAATTTGAGGGTATGGGGCACCAAAGACCATGCTAAATCCACATCATAGTTCTTTGATTAGAAGGATAGTGGTAAGATAGGTCAGCATGATTATCCCTCCTTATCCAAGTAGAGAATTACTTTCCTAAGACCATGGAATGAGTTCAAGGCAAACATTCATTGTCCAGACAATTCCGGACTTTTTCAACCAGGATGCCTTCCTGATATGCTGAATATGGAATCAATAGGCTTAAGATACAGAAGGATCTGGACAGACTCGAACACTGGGCACTATCTAACAAAATGAAATTCAATGGTGAAAAAAGTAAGGTTCTACATTTAGGCAGGAAAAATCAAATGCATAGGTATAGTATAGGTGGTACCTTGCTCAATAGTAGTAACTGTGAGAGGGATCTTGGAGTCTTAGTAGACAATCACTTCAATATGAGCCAGCAGTGTGCTGCAGCTGCCAAAAGAGCCAACACAGTGCTAGGCTCCATTAACAGAGGGATAGAATCAAGATCAAGTGAAGTACTAATACCACTTTACAATGCTTTGGTAAGGCCACACCTGGAATACTGCATCCAGTTTTGGTCACCACGATGTAAAAAAGATGTCGAGACTCTGGAAAGGGTACAGAGAAGAGCAACAAAGATGATTGGGGGACTGGAGGCTAAAACATATAGGGAACGGTTGCTGGAATTGGGTATGTGTAGTTTAATGAAGAGAAGGGTGAGGGGTGACATGACAGCAGTGTTCCAATATCTCAGGGGCTACCACAAAGAAGAGGGAGTCAAGCTATTCTCCAAAGCACCTGAAAGCAGGACAAGAAGCAACGGATGGAAACTAGTCAAGGAGAGAAGCAACCTAGAACTAAGGAGAAACTTCCTGACAGTTAGAACAATTAACCAGTGGAACAACCTGCCTCCAGAGGTGGTGAATGCTCCAACACTGGAGGTTTTTAAGAAGAGACTGGACAGCCATTTGCCTGAAATGGTATAAGGTTTCCTGCCTGAGCAGGGGGTTGGACTTGATGACCTCCAAGGTCCCTTCCAACTTTTTTATTATTATTATTATTATTATTATTATTATTATTATTATTATTATTATTATTATTATTATTATTATCTCTAAGATTTAGTGAGGGGAGCTGGAGGGTGTCGGGGAAGGTTGATCTAAGTTATACAAGTGTTTGCCTGCAAACAGTTAGAACTATTTATTTTATTTTATTTTATTACATTTATATACCGCCCTTTCCCTGAGGACTCAGGGCGGTTTACAGGGAGTTAAAAAACCAGCGATACAAAAGTTAAAACCAATTTAAAAAAGATTAAACAAAGCCTGTGCAATTAAAAAACCCCGAATTAAAATAAATTACTCCTCAGCCTGGGCCCGAGAGCTCGAAGAGCCAGGTCTTCAGGCCCCGGCGGAATGACCGGAGGTCGGCGGCAGTCCTCAGCTCCACTGGCAGCTGGTTCCAGAGGGCAGGCGCCCCCACTGAGAAGGCCCTATCCCTGGGTGTCACCCGCCGGCAATCTCTTACCGGTGGGACCCTGAGCAGACCCTCCCTGTGGGAGCGCACTGGGCGAAGGGCATTTGATGCCGGCAGCAGGTGTTCCCTCAAATACCCCGGACCCAGGCCATGTAGGGCTTTATAGGTAATAACCAGCACCTTGAATTTCACCTGGAGGGCAACCAGAAGCCAATGCAGCTCGCGGAGTAGAGGTGTTACATGGGAGTATGGGGAGACCCCCATTACAACTCGCGCGGCCGCATTCTGCACCAGTTGAAGCCTCCGAGTGGTCTTCAAGGGCAGCCCCATGTAGAGAGCGTTACAGTAGTCCAAACGGGAGGTCACGAGCGCATGAGTAACTGTGCGTAGGGCGTCTCGGTCCAGATAGGGACGCAACTGGCGCACCAGGCGAACCTGTGCAAAAGCCCCCCTGGTCATGGCTCCTATGTGATCTTCAAAATTGAGTCGTGAATCCAGGAGGACGCCCAAGTTGCGAGCCCTATCAATGGGGGGTAACACCTCACCCCCCATCGTTAGAGGTGGAATAGTCTGGTTAGCCCGAGATGCCGATATGCACAGCCACTCAGTCTTGGCGGGATTGAGACGAAGCCTGTTTCTCCCCATCCAGACCTGAACCGCCTCCAGGCACCGGGACATCACGGCGAGGGCATCACTGGGTTGGTTCGGGGTGGAAAGAAAAAGTTGGGTATCATCAGCATACTGATGATACCCCACCCCGAAACCACAAATGATCTCGCCCAGCGGCTTCATATAGATGTTGAACAGGAGAGGCAAGAGAACTGACCCCTGAGGGACTCCACAAATGAGAGGCCTCGGGGCGGATCTCTGCCCTCCCGTCAACACCGACTGCGAGCGGCCCTGGAGGTAGGAGGAGAACCACCGTAAAACGGTGCCTCCCACTCCCAACCCCCTGAGACGCCGCAGCAGAATACCATGGTCGATGGTATCGAAAGCCGCTGAGAGATCTAATAGGACCAGGACAGAGGAGCAACCCCTGTCCCTTGCCCTCCAGAGATCATTCACCAGCGCGACCAATGCCGTCTCCGTGCTGTGTCCGGGCCTGAAACCCGATTGGTACGGGTCCAGATAATCAGTTTCCTCCAGGAACAGAGGGAGCTGACGCGCCACCACACTCTCAACAACCTTCGCCAAAAAGCGAAGGTTGGAGACTGGACGATAGTTGTTTAAAACAGCCAGGTCCAAAGCAGGCTTCTTGAGGAGGGGTCTCACCACCGCCTCCTTCAAGGCGGCAGGGAAGACACCCTCCTTCAAAGAAGCAGTTATTACTGCATGGAACCAGCCTCGTGTTCCCTCCCGAGCCGCCTAAATGTAGAACCTTACTTTTTTCACCATTGAATTTCATTTTGTTAGATAGTGCCCAGTGTTCGTGCCGAGCCGCATAAGCTAGCCAGGATCTGAGCGATTTTGTCCGCCAGATGATGACTAAAGTCCTCAGCTCGTCCCCGCAAGGGATCCTCTCTCACCTCCTGGTTAAGGAGGGAGCGAGTCACCCTAAACAGGGCGGCCGGGCGATTATCTGCGGACGCGATAAGGGCGGCAAAGTAGTTAGACTTCGCCGTCCTTATCGCCGCAAGATAAGACCTTATAAAGGTTCTTAACTGCAATCGGTCAGATTCGGATCGGCTGGATCTCCAACCGCTCTCTAGACCTCGTCTCCGACGCTTCATCTCCCGGAGCTCCACAGAGAACCATGGGGCCCAACGGGATCTGCGCCGGGTCAGAGGTCGCATGGGTACAACGCAGTCAAGTGCCCTGGCGGCAGCCGTTTCCCAGGCCTCCACCAGAGCATCGACTGGGCTGTGGGTAAGGGTGACAGGTATAGGCCCAAGCGCCCTCTGGAACCGATCCGGGTCCATTAGGCGCCTGGGGCGGAACCACCTGGTCGGTTCCGCCGCCCAGCAGCGGGGGGTGGCATAACGGAAAACCAGCCTCAGGAGGTGGTGATCTGACCATGACAGAGGGGTGATGGACGGGGAACCCCCTCCCAGATCATCCAACCACTGTCCAGATAGGAACACCAGGTCGAGAGTATGATCCCCCACGTGAGTCGGGCCCTCAATAACTTGGGTCAGACCCATGGCCGTCATGGAGGCCATGAACTCCCGAGCTAACTCCGACGACCCTCCCAGTGATGGCAGGTTGAAGTCACCCAGGACTATAAGCCTGGGGAACTCCACCGCCAACCCTGAGAGAGTGTCGAGCAGCTCAGGCAGGGCTGTTGCCACACAGCCGGGCACCAGGTATGCAAGCAACAAGCCCAACTGAGCCCGAGGACCACATCTCAAGAGGAGGGATTCACTCCCGGCCATCTGGACAATGGTGGCCTCCCGGGGACACAAAGTCTCCCGAATAACCACTGCCACCCCGCCACCCCTGCTCTGAGCCCGTGGCTGGTGCAGCACCCGTAAACCTGGAGGGCATAACTCGGTAACAGGAACCCCTCCCTCCGAACCCAACCAAGTTTCCGTGATGCACGCTAGATCCGCACATTCCTCCTCGATCAGATCATGGATGAGGGGAGCTTTGTTAACTACGGATCTAGCGTTAAAATAGACCAACCTGAGCTCAGGGACCTGATCACCCTCATCCCCGGGTAAGAGGGTGCTAACGGGAGGGTCGGAGCGCGCCACCGCTCGGAGATAGCGGGGGCGCGATCCTGGGTGTTGATATGGCCCTCCGCGCAAGCACCTGCTGCCATTCCCTATCGCCGTGGGGATTTGAAGCCCCACCCCCACATTCCCAGAACCAGCAGCCACCTCCCCCGACCCCGTCCCGTCAGGACCCCTAACAGGTCCAGACTGAGTGCCGGTTAAAGATTCCCTCCCTACCCCCCTATCCCGCCCCCTCCCTAACCTTTTAAAATAACCGGCTAAAATTTTTATCAGGGGCCTCTTAGCACGTCTCAACTCGAGGCCCCTATCTAAGCCCAGAACTAGCTGGAGTATGGAGTATGGATGCATATACAAACATGGTGTATGGTAAAAAGGTTGCAGGTATGTTTAGCTGAACATATTTGTACTGTTATCTGAAACTACAGTAGGAACATTAATAAAGCTAAATATCTAAAGCAGGGGTGCCAAACTGCCAGCCCACGGGCCAGATATGTCATGACAAAATTGCGCCCACCCCATTGCCAGCAATTGGAAAAAAGTCATGATACGTTGTGACACGTCATGTGACATTGCGAGTTTGACACCCCTGATCTAAAGTGCTTTGCAAGCAGCCAGGAAAATGGAGCTGTTGGGGACAGGGTTTGAATGCATATCTTTCTTCACACGTTAATCTACTTCTATCCTAGAAATAACCATTAATAAGTACAGTGAGATTTGCTTCTACATAAAGCTGCACAGAGCTGCTTGTTTCCCCAGGATGTGATTCTAAACACTGGAAAAGAAGTCTTTGTGCATTTCATGAGAATATTTCTTCATAATTCTTCTTTACTAAGTCATCCCTCTCTGGAATGCTCTGGATTCTGTCCCTGGAAAATGCATTTTCTGTAAGATCCTGGCAGAGATGTTCTTCCTATCACTTCATTTTTATCAGCATTCTTGAGTTGGAACATTAAATCTTTCCTTAATTGGTCATTTCATCCCACTGTGAAGCTGTTTTTCTTCCCCTAACACTGTTAGAAAGGGATAGGATTATTGTTTAAATGGAAACAAGGACTCTATATACAAAAACATACCGATTCCTAAATCCAGAGCCTCTTCCACTACTGCCTAACCAAATTCACACTTGATAGCACCAGCCCATGAACGACACAGATCAAATCTGCCAGCATCAAGTGCCCTTCGTCCAGTGCGCTCCCACAGGGAGGGTCTGCTCAGGGTCCCACCGGTAAGAGATTGCCGGCGGGTAACGCCCAGGGATAGGGCCTTCTCAGTGGGGGCGCCTGCCCTCTGGAACCAGCTGCCAGTGGAGCTGAGGACTGCCCCCGACCTCCGTTCATTCCGCCGGGGCCTGAAGACCTGGCTCTTTGAGCTCTCTGGCCCAGGCTGAGGATTAATTTATTTTAACTGGGGTTTTATTTGCACAGGGTTAAGTTTAATCTTTTTTAACTGGTTTTAACTTTTGTATTGTGGTTTTTAATTCCCTGTAAACCGCCCTGAGTCCTCAGGGAAAGGGCGGTATATAAATGTAATAAAATAAATAAATAA